>NC_073304.1:103834426-104181926 GCF_027595985.1 Sorex araneus
CCCACTGCCCACGTTCAGTGGTTCACGCCGCTTCCCCCACCCTGGGGAGGTTGATGGTGATGGGCAGGCAAAGGAAAGAATGGGAGCCAGGCTGGCTGGTCTCAACTGCCATTTATTCCATTCCCATCTCCATTCTCTTCTGATTCTCCTCCTGCTTCTCACTCCCCCATGCTATTTCATTCTCCTTCTCGCTCTCTCATCAATCTCCTTCTCCTCCTGGCTCTGGCTCTGGCTCTGGATCCCCTGATCTAGCACCCCCAGCCCACTCTTACAGTCTAATTAAACCCCCAAGCATGAGGGGTTGGGGCTTACACATAGATGTGGTCACAATCAATAGGGGTAAAGTTCTTTCCCTCAGGGTATGCTTTTTCTAGGACAGATTCTCTTTCAGCAGAATGACCCACGCAAGGGAAGAATGCCATGGGTGTGTTTCTCCTCTCCTTCATAATGTTAATCATTTTATATGGACACAGTAAGAGATATATTAAGCTTATAGAATTGCTCTCCTGGGGTCATCTCGATCTCAGGCTACAGTGCTCAGAACAGATTAGTTTTTCTATCCCAAGCAGGGTCCTAGTCTCGTCGTTACTTTTAGGTGATGACAGCATTTGTCCATGATCAAGCTCTTAACTTATAGTTAAGAATCGTGGCACTTTGGCCTGGCCCATTTTAATGCCAGGGTAGCTCACAACTTGCCCTGTATCCTTTCAGTCCCCCGTCGGGACTCTGCTTTTGGGGTGCTAGGAACTAAGGGCAACTGAGGCTTAAGTCAAGAAAGCAGATGCTATACTATACTTTTTTGCTTATCTGGGATATATTCCCAGCAGTGGTATTGCTGGGTCAAATAGGAGCTCAGTATCTAATTTTTTGAGAAGAGTCCATATTGTTTTCCAAAAGGGCTGAACAAGTCAGCATTCCCACCAGCAGTAAGCAAAAAAGTATATTCCCACCCAGATAAGCAAAAAAGTATAGTCGAAATGACATCTGCCCTTATCTGTTCATCACAGCACTATTTACAATAGCCAGAATCTGAAAAAAACCCAAGTGCCCGAGAAGAGATGACTGGTTGAAGAAAATTTGGTACATCTATACAATGGAATACTATGCAGCATTAGAAAAAATGAGGTAATGTACTTTACATATAAATGGATCAGCATGGAAAGTACCATGCTAAGTAAAATGAGTCAGAAAGAGAGAGACAGGGGGCTGGAGTGATAGCACAGCGAGTAGGGCGTTTGCCTTGCACGCGGTCGACCCGGGTTCGATTCCCAGCATCCCATATGGTCCCCTGAGCACCGCCAGGGGTAATTCCTGAGTGCAGAGCCAGGAGTGACCCCTGTGCATCACCGGGTGTGACTCAAAAAGCAAAAAAAAAAAAGAAAGAGAGAGACAGACAGAAATATTGCACTCATCTGTGGAATATAGAATAACAGAATAGGAGACTAACACCCAAAAATAGTAGAAATAAGTACCAGGAGGTTGACTCCTTGGTTTGGAAGCTGGCCTCACATGCTGGAGAGAGGGCAGCTCAGATAGAGAAGTGACCACCACCAAGTTAAATGTGGTGGAGGCCACGCAGGGGAAGGGTGATGCGTGCTGAATGTAGACTAGAGATTGAACACAATGGCCACTCAACACCCCTATTGCAAACCACAACACCTAATTAGAGAGAGAGAACATAAGGGAATAGCCTGCCACAGTGGCAGGAGGGTGGGAGGGATGCTGGGTTTATTTGTGGTGGAGAATGGGCACTGGTGAAAGGATGGGTTCTTGAACTTTGTATGAGGGAAACATGAGCACAGAAATGTATAAATCTGTAACTGTACCCTCACGGTGATTCACTAATTAAAAAATAACTAAATTAAACAATTAAAGGAAAAAAAGATTTGAGCTTCTTGGGACTGCCAGGACCACGCAGAGTATGCTTCCGGCTATCAAAACCAGAGCTGGTAGTGGTGCTCAGGGTCCTTCAGTGATATGCCTGTCGATGTCCAGGGACCACGTGGTGCTGAGGAACAAACTTGGGTCCCAGTGTCTATGATAATTTAAATATCTCCCTGGCCGTGATAAGTTAAGCCTCATTGTTTTTTCTATAAAGTAATGAATTTATTGTAAATATTTCTTAAGATGTTTCAAAATTATAAAAAAGCACTTAGACAATATCAGATAAAAATAATATCAAAGTGGCAGTTTTAGATCTGAGGAAAACTAAATTTCAATGAATAAATTACATGGTTTGATTTCCCTAAAGTCTCCACATTCACAGAAAATTCTGGTAACCATACAATAGAATGGGAATAGAGTACGTATAGGCTGAACACAAAGACTTTAACATAAGAAGATGACAGTTACTTGAAGTTATAACATCTGTATTTGGCAAGGAGACCAGGAACTGGGGAGAGTTATGTCAATTGAATTGAAATTCTATCCAGGATACATCCTTTAGAAAGAAAACTTTCCACAGGGCATCACACAGTCTTGGGAAGTGAGTACCTGCTGAGTACCTTTCTTAGTGCCACCTTCACTTCCTTGTTTCTTAGCGTGTAGACCAGGGGGTTTAGGAGGGGGGTAATAACTGTATAGGTCACTGCCACCAGCAAGTCCTTGTCTGAGGAGTACAGTGATGTGGGCCGCAAGTAGATGAAAGAGGCACAGCCATAGTGGACGATGACCACAGTTAGGTGGGAGGCACAGGTAGCGAAGGCCTTCCGTTGTCCCTCTGCAGAGGAGATCTTGAGGATGGTAGACACAATGAAGACATAGGAGATGAAGATGAGCACAAAGGGGACCAGCAGAACCAGGATGCTGAGGAAAAATATAACCATCTCCTTCAGGTGTGTATCTGTGCAGCCCAGTTTGAGGACAGGGGAAATGTCACAGAAGAAGTGGTTGATACGATTGGAAGAACAGAAGGGGACACTGAACACCAGCACGTTGACAACCACGGAGATCAAGAAACCACAAAGACTGGAAGCCAAGACCAGCAGCATGCAGGTTGTCCTGCTGACAATGAGCATGTAGTTGAGGGGGTTGCAGATAGCCACATAGCGATCATAGCCCATCACAGCAATAAGGAAGCAGTTGGTACAGGCCAAGCCCACAAAGAAATAGAGCTGGGCGGCACAGCCAGAGAAAGATATAGTTGGGCTTGTAGAAAGCAAGTTAGCCAGCATATTTGGTATGATGACTAAGGTGTAGCATGTTTCAGAGCAGGAGAGGACAAAGAGAAAGAAGTACATAGGGGTGTGTAATGCCCGGTCTAGGCGGATTACAGTCATGATTGTGGCATTGGCAGTTAGCGTGGTCAAGTATACCAGAAGGAAAATAAAGAACAGGAGGATCTGCATTTCCCCCAGGTTTGAGAAGCCAACGAGGATGAACTCGGTGATCATGCTCTGGTTCTGCCTCTTCATTGGTCAGAGGGAAATAGAGCTAGACTTTCTGGAACAAAGAACAAAAATAATTTGACAATACTGGAATGTGTTTCTGCACAAGATTGTTATTAGTGGTAAGAGAAAATGGGTAACAATGAATGGCACTGTTCAGAGAGTGAGAGAGGCAGATACATGAGGAGAAGGTGCAGAAGAAATTCCCCAATCCAAAGATATCTGAGGAAATTTTTTTTTGTGTAAGCTGCTTCTATTCGTTGTATTCTTAAATAGTTTGGACATCAAGAATACTTGTATGTCAAGCACTAAATCAAGACTTGACAGCCCCTCCTCATCTAATCCTGTCACTTAGTCTTAGTCCTCAGAAATAACTTATGTTCAAAGTTATCTTGTGAAAACATACTGTAGAAAAATGAAATAAGTGAAGAGTTATCTGTTCAGAACTGTGTTATTTTACTCAAATTATGCATGTATTGACTAACATCATGTTCTTGCCTATTTGGAAGTACTGAGTCTGGTTAAGCCAACATGAGCTACAATGGAGAGTGATTTGAAGGATTCTACATATCAGTTTCCCTTGTCATGGGTACATGAAATTTGGGGGCTAAGAAATAGTGGAAACTTAGGTTGTACTTCCACCACTATATGGTATGGGCTCAGACTTCCACTGATTGCTTCTGCAATATCTTCACAACTGGAACATTATCATAGAGGAATCTGAGGATTATTCAGAAACCACAAGATTCTGAAATATTTGTCAAGCCTAGAGCTATCTTTGCATTATGAGAAAAGCTCAGGAATGCCCCAGTCCTAAAGGTGTCAATCCACTATGTAAATCCACAGATTTAAAGAGTCTCTTTTAACCCTCTTTAGTAGATTATTCAGTGCAAGTTGTTCTCCCACTAGATATATTAGTGGCTAGAACATTCTTGGTCTGACATAAACTCTGTCCCTTGAACTTCACCTGTTTTTTCTGACATATCCTCTTCAACTACTCATTAAGAATTTCATTCTTATGAAATTAGCCCTCTGCAAATTGGAATAAAACTAGCATCATTTGGGGGTTTTTATTTTCCCCCTAAAATTTTTAGCTCTCTCTGGTGTTCTCATAGCATGGTTGTAGAACTCTCTATCCTAATTGGCAACTCTACTGTTTCAGTTTTGAATATCAAGTAAGCTTCCTCTCTTGAGTAATAAAATAGGTGTCTTTTTATTCGTACACCTCAAATTTTGTTTCCTGCTATTTTATCTCTCAAAACTAACATTTAGTCCTGACAATACTTTAGTTTAACATGTATCTTCTGAATGGCTTTCCTTGGTAGTTCTGAGACTATGATTACTGTATGTAGCCAGTATTTTATGGGACATTTCTCAGAATGGAGACACATAAGTATAAGACAGGTGGCAACAGGTCCTCAAGTTAGCTGGCCAGCTTACAGCTGTGAAAATCACTTCTTTCGCCTTGGGTTTACATATACAACAACAATTATATTAGCAGAATTTTTCTAACTCACAGAAAGTATTCTAGGAGTGTTAGACAAGCAACTGGTCTAGCTCCTAATGTTACAAATAAATTGGAGATCCAGAGAAGTGAAATGTGAAGTCCTGAGCTGCTTCCCATTTTATAGCATAGGTGAGCCCAACTTCTAATATGCTTCATTCCCCATCCAAGGCTATTTTTGATTGACTGGGATGTTTTATTTTTATTTACTCTTCACACTGTGTCCCTCCCATGAGCACACTGCTGCCATTCTGTCGCACTCCTCCTTCTTTATCCAGTTTAGACAGTGTCCATCTGCAACAGAGATGGGAGCCTGCTATTCAGCGGTTTCCTCCTCATTTCTACATTTACCACGTACAAATGTTTTGATGCTTTTCTCTCTGGATCCAACCCTGCTCTGATCTGTCCTTCTCTGAGAGCAGGACTTGGCAGGCTCATGCCGGCCTCCTGGGAGGGTTTCATTCTCCTTGTTTCTTTTTGTGACCCTAGATGCAATGACCCACTTCACTGTTTCACTGTTCTGAAACTCTTCTTGGTACTTAGAGCCTTATGGAATGAATTATCAATGGCACTTCTAAGAGATCAGATTGGTCCTACAACTGTGGTTCATAGAAAACACTCACCTTAAAGGCAGATTTCCAGCACAAGTACAGCTTTCATTTCCTTATATCCCATCAAAAAGTGGAAGGACAGAGAAATGAACAAACTTTGGGAGAACATAAGATAGTACTGTTTCCAGACTGATCTAGGAAAAGTCAAGAGCCTTTAAAGATGGGAGAAAGCTTTGCTTGCCAGCCGAATTGCAGATCACAAAGACGGCGTCTCTTGTTTGCAATCTCTGTGCAGACACTCCAGCTGGTCCTGGGTCTTATGGAGCTGGAAGAGCTCCTGGGGATTGAAACCTGTGGGAGGCCCTTCTTTGGATTCTAACATTTAAAAAACATAAATAAATAAATCTGATATAAATATAAATAAATAATGTCGAATTACCTATTTGACTTTAGGAATGTGGGAGACAAATGGATTTGAATATTATGATTTATCTCATGGGCCATTGATTTTTTTTTTGGTTCAAAATTCTATCTGTTAAAATTTCATCAATAAAGCAATGAATTATTTAAATAAATTATTTATGAATTATCCTATGGATTCTCTATAGGGTTGATTTGCTCTGAGAAGTGAATGGTATTCTTAGCAAATTTTATAAGCAACCCCTTCTCTTTTAATCTAGGCAGGAGATTATTCTAGCCAGGAATTTGATAGTATTGAATCAATTTGGGAATGTTTTGTGTGTATCCTGATTTATACATCATAGATATACACGCATGCATTCTAAGGGACACATATCTAAAGTTTTCATATTTTTTTACTTTACTCCATGAGATTAATTTGAAATATAAAAATTTCACTGTCACTGTCATCCCGTTGCTCATCGATTTGTTTGAGTGGGCACCAGTAACGTCTCTCATTGTGAGATATTGTTACTGCTTTTGGCTTATCCAATACCCATGGGTAGCTTGCCAGGTTCTGCCATGCGGGCTCGATACTCTTGGTAGCTTGCTGGGCTCTCCAAGTGGGGCAGAAGAATGGAACATGGGTCGGCTGCGTGAAAGACAAAGGCCCTACTTCTGTGCTATTGCTCCAGCCCTATAAAAATTTATTCTAATAAAAACAAAAGATAAGGCATAATTATTTTCTGTTCAATGTCTAAATATTTAGTCTAACAAATATTAAATAGAACAAATCTACAATATAAAAAATAGGAAAAATACATAAGTATAATAAATAAGAAAAATAAAAGTATCTGGCAACTTTGTGTAAAACATTGTTTTTATTAATAATTAAATGAGTGCAAAAGAAGGCAAGTTAAAAGCTAAATACTGTTATACATCCTAGATAATTTGATATAATCTCATAATTAGTGAAATTATGCATTTATCTAATCTATGTAGTGCTTATTTGCCAAACCAATGCATATTAAAGTTTGAAGTGTGGATAGGTTTTTCACTAAATAGATTTTTATTTTAACACATTTCATTCTGTGTGTAATGTTAAGGAAATGATTACTAATTGCTTTGAAATTTTTTTATTTTTTATTCATAGCTTCAAATCACTAACTCTAATATCAAATACTATATATTTATAAAGCTATTGCACATATAGCGAACAGAAGTTAGAGCTCCTACTTTAATATCTAAAGTATCTAAAGAGGTTTCTTTTGTTTCCTCTTTTATTTTAAGGCCACACCCAGGAGTGCTCAGGGGTTACTCCTAGCTCTGTGTTTAGAAGGTGCTCCTTATGGCTCTTGGGAGAACCATGTGATTCTGCCATAAATCAAGCCCAGGAAATCCTCATGCAACCATGCACACAATCCATTAAACTATTTCTCCAGTCAGTAATGGTAGGCTCGATCAAAGAATTCGATGCATATACCTGTTAGAAAGCTATAGGAATGAAAGTTAAGAAAGTATTATTGACTTTCAGAACTCAAAAGATTTCAGGAAAATATACCAATGGTATTGACTTTTCAGCATTGATTAATTGTTCAAAAACTTTCAAAAACATTCAAAAATCTGAATGTTAAGAGCAAAGGTCCACAACCACCATCTGATAAGAAAAGGTGCTAGGGAATCAAGTGCATAGACTAATGAAACACAAGACAGCCCAGAAATAACCTTTGAGTCTGTGATCACAGACTTTTTCCATTCCAAGTGAGCTTTTCCTATGAGAATTCACCCTTCATAATTATCTCAAGGTCCACCCCTCATCACTACCCTCAGATCAGTGTTCTGTTGACCATCTCAGGGCTATTTTCATTGGGAATTACATTGAACTTTTTTCTAATTATAATTTCTATGGAATAATTGTAGGAAGGTGGTTTTTTTTGTTTGTTGGGGCCACATGTGGTGGTGCTCAAGGTTTAATCCTGGCTCTATGTTCAGGGATCATTTCTTACCACATGTGATAGGAAGGATTGAACCTGAGATGACTGTATGTGAAGCAAGCAACACTACCCAATGTAATATCTCTTCAGCCCCTAGGAAGTTGAATTCATAATCAAGCCTTCTTTGACTCATAAGAAATAAGAAACAACACTGGACAAATACACTTAGGTCCTGACTTAAAAGTACATGAAAGCATTCCACTCGTTTTGTCTTTAAATATGGTAGTGTTCCCAACTCCTTACAGTTGGATTCAACTTCCAGTGCAGGTCTGGAAGAACTACCCCCCTGGTTCTTAAGTCCTGGCTTTTGCAACCCACACTACATTTTAGAAACTGGAGATGTTATGTTTCAATTAGGTGCCTCCTAACAAGCCCCAAGACAATGTCTCCAGGGAAGTAGAACTAGCCTCAGAAGTCTTATATCACACTCTTTGCTTCTTATAATCATGCCCCATGCTGGCCACTGGAATTTCTAGTCAGTGAGTGGCTGGTGACATGGAACCCTAATGGATAAGGGAAAGACCTCAGATAAGGACATGGAAAGCCCCTCCTGGTGGTAGGTCCCCTCTGTTCTGCTGTTAAGGCCTTGTATACTAATCCTTGACTTAGAATCTACATCCCAAAGAATCCTAGTGTCAAAATAGCTGCTTCTCACCGATGTGAAAGGCAAACAGATAGCTGAGCAGTGCAGTGCTGATCAATGGGGAGAGTGAG
Organism: Sorex araneus; assembly: GCF_027595985.1. Taxonomy (NCBI): domain Eukaryota; kingdom Metazoa; phylum Chordata; class Mammalia; order Eulipotyphla; family Soricidae; genus Sorex; species Sorex araneus. Next base: position 103,842,975 of record NC_073304.1, read on the forward strand.
CCTAAACCCAAGTGAGGGTGGAAATTGCAAACACCTGCACCTGAACCTTCTGGTTCAGGAGGAGTGCTGAACCTTCTGGTAAGTGGCCGGTAGAGTCAAGCAGAGGTTTCTGAAGGCAAAAGACTTCTCTGAAATTTTCTTCATAATCATCCCAGCTAAACTTTTTAGCTTCTATTTTTGGGTTTGACTCACTGTTTAAACGACATTCTGTCCAAATCTCCACTTTTTTACTGTGTAGATGCATTCATGTATTGAAACTGGATTCTAAAGTTTCATTTTAATAAGGTGAATTTAGAAGTTTCAAGTATATATAAGACAGAAACTGTACTTCTTTTCTCTTTGAGGCTGTTAGCATAATTTTTCTTAGCTAATTGATGGATTGTCTCATTAGGGTAAGTATTCAAATATTTTATTTTGCATCTGAAAAATATCTGTAAAGTTTCTACATCTAGAGGTCCCCGGATCATTAATCACTAATTCTAGATAATTTTTTAAATGGGAATAGATAAAATTTAAGAAAATAAAATACAGATTATTTCACTGAAGTTTCTAGAATGCTATGTGGTGATTTTATTGACTGACTGAGGATGGTGGACTCCCTGAAGTGAAAAGTTTTTTCATGTGAAAAAAGCTTGCCACTAGAAGTAAGGGCAATAGGCAGGGAAAGTATATGAAAATAATGATGCAGGGAAGTAGTCACTCTGGATAAGAACTGGGTGCTGAAAGAAGGTAAAATTGTATGCATGACACATTTTTTGTAACAGTATTGTAAATCACAGTGCCAAAAATGAAAAACAGTGCCTGCCATAGAGGTTGGCTGGGGGTCAGAGGGAAATTTGAAACATTAGTGGAGGGAAGGGAACACTGGTAAAGAGATTTGAATTGCAATATTGTATGCCTGAAACTCAATCATGAATAACTTGGTGAGTCAATATTTTTAAAATGATAATAGTACTAAATTTTCGATTATTTATCTTAGAACCTAAGACAGCTAAAGTTTTCTATCATCTAATAAAATACAAAACCAAAATTTTCTGGTAGCACATAAAATTTTTTTAATTTACTGTTTTTTGTTTGGGAGCCATACCTGGTAGTACTCAGGGATTACTCCCCTCTCAGTGCTCAGAGGTAATTCTTGGGAGAACTTCAGAAACATAAGATATAGGCCTTAGACCAAGTCTCCTGTATACAAAATGTGCTCAGTCCATTGAGCTATTTCTCTCATCCTTTTGTTGATATTTTTAACAAAATGTAAAATTAATAAATATCTTTTACTTAAATAAGTATATAAAAACATGTAAGCAAATGCTGGAAGCAGTCAGCATGTTATACAATGTTGCATCTGGGAAGCATTTTCTTTCCTTTTCATAAGAAATTGGGGAGCAGGATTACAGGGAAGAAGAGAGAAGGAGGAAGAAGGAGGAAAGGGAATAAGAGAGGGAGAAAGGAAGTACCTGGAAAATTGGGGAAATTTACAGAAGAAAAGATTGTGATATAAATTCTAAACATTTTTTGTAAAGAAACCTCCCTAGTAGTTTTGCAAACTGTATGGAAGCAGACTCCTAAAACAGAATCTGCTGGCATAATCTCCAAAATGTCCAGCCTGTGATTTATGGGAGGGGTGCTGATAAACCGACAGATTGACGCATTCTCTATCATCCTATTTGACATGCTATGCCTAACTTTTCTAGATTTTTCTGAGATGCAACAGAATGAGAAAATCAAAATCATATTTCCAAACATCACACAGTGATGATCTCTTCCCACAACCCTGGCAGCTCTTCTCACCAGCAAAACTACACACTCCTCAACCCCAGCCACATAGGAAGTTCTTTTTTTTTTTTTTTTTTTTTTTTTGCTTTTTGGGTCACACCCGGCGATGCACAGGGGTTACTCCTGGTTCTACACTCAGGAATTACTCCTGGCGGTGCTCAGGGGACCATATGGGATGCTGGGATTCGAACCTGGGTCGGCCGCGTGCAAGGCAAATGCCCTACCCGCTGTGCTCCAGCCCCGGAAGTTCTTTTTAATTTTATTTCTGGTTTGGAGGACACACCTGGTAGTTCTCAGGGCTTCCTACTAGCTTAGTGGTCTGGGATCACTCCTGGAAGGGTTCAGGGGGAACATACAGGATCAAACCCGGGTTGATCACATGCAAGGCACATGCCATACTACACACTGTACTGTTAATCTCTCTGGCCTCTTTTTCTTGAAATCAGAGCTCCCCTATGAGCCGCCACTGGGCACAGGCTCTCTAGAGGGACTTTCTCTCTCGTTGGTCTTGTTATTCCATCACAAATTACATGAGAAGTTTGGCTTTCTTATTGTGTTGGATCCAGATAGAAGACTGTTGGAGTAGAATGGACAGAAGTATGTGATGTTCTTACACCTATCTGAGCATTTAACAAGAATCAAGAGACAAAGGTCCCCCATATTTTGTCCCAGAGATCCACCAGCTCTTCCTTCTCTTCCCGTTGTATATTTGGGTACACCAAGGTTCACATGTCATGCTAAGTATTCCTCGTTCTTTCTTCCCATGTTATCATCACACTCAGCTGGCAGAAATAAACCAAGTACTCAGTTTGAGAAGGGTCACTTTGTCATTGGGTTTAGAGCGAGCAGGAGACAAAATAATATTTTAAAAAGATGGGCGGGGGTGGGGTGGGGTGGGGAGAATGTTAGTGATCACTGTCCTTGGATTTAAAATTTTTTTTTAAAAAAAAAGAAGAAAATGAATTCTTTTAATCCTGAAAAAAAATATTGGTTGTTAGGTATCTTGTTGCCCATTTCCCTGTTCTAAATTTTATCAGGTATCTGAGGAGGAATGAAATGCTCCTCAGAGCATCAGGAAAGAGAAGTCATCACTGGGCTCCTGGTGAGCTTTCAAGACAGTGTACCTCCTTCCTGGCCACTAACTAGCCTCCACCTTAGTCCTGGTTTGCCCAGACTACAACCTATGGAGCAGATCAACGAGACAGCAGTGACGGAGTTTATTTTCCTTGGCTTCTCCTCTCTGGCTGGGCTGCAGCGGCTGCTCTTCTTGGTCTTCCTGCTCCTCTACCTGTTCACACTGAGCACCAATGCCATCATCATTTCCACCATCGTGCTGGACAGAGCCCTCCACACTCCCATGTACTTCTTCCTAGCCATTCTCTCCTGCTCTGAGACTTGCTACACCTTTGTCATTGTGCCCAAGATGCTGGTTGATCTGATGGCCCAGAAGAAGACCATCTCCTTCCTGGGCTGTGCTGTCCAGATGTCCATCTTCCTCTTCCTCGGCTGCTCCCACTCATTCCTACTTGCAGTCATGGGCTATGACCGCTATGTGGCCATCTGCAACCCTCTGCGCTACACTGTGATCATGGGGCCTGGGGTTTGTAGGGGGCTGGTGGCCTCTGCCTGTGTTTGTGGCTTCACAGTTGCACTGGTAACTACCTCCCTGGTGTTTCACCTCCCCTTCCACTCCTCTAACAAGCTCCATCACTTCTTCTGTGACATCTCTCCTGTGCTCAAACTAGCCTCTCACCATACCAACTTTAATCAAATGGTCATATTTCTGCTTGGTGTGTTTGTCCTGGTCATTCCATTGCTGCTGATTCTGGTCTCCTACATCCACATCATCTCTGCCATTCTGAAAATCCCGTCTTCTGTGGGGAGGCACAAGGCCTTCTCGACCTGTGCCTCCCACCTCATTGTGGTCACAGTTCATTACGGCTGTGCTTCTTTTATCTACTTACGACCCAAGTCCAGCTACTCCTCAGGTCAGGACAGCCTGATATCTGTGTCTTACACCATCCTCACTCCGTTGTTCAATCCAATGATTTACAGTCTGAGAAATAAGGAGTTTAAAGCAGCCCTGCGAAGAACAATGGGCCAGATTCCATTGCCTTCAATAAAGAGATGACCATTCTGTTAAGTGTGCGCCTCTGTGTATCTGGTCAAATTTGTCTAACTGCCATGCTTTGACATCAGGTTACATGAAGGAATGATGGTCACAGTAAAGATAGTCCAGAGAAGGTTAGAAATGTGGAAAGTAATTGCTAATTTCTAGAACAAATGTCGCTGTAATTCACTGTCCTAAAGAAAGATTATTGAAAAGCAAATCTGCTGTTTGGAATGAAGACACACCTACACTGCCAGGCTCTAAGGAACAGAGAGGAACAGGTGAGGCCTGATGCCCATTCTCCTCTCTGAATATGGCAGGTGGAGCCACAGCAGCTCTCAGTGACTCGGTGACCCCTGGTTCTCCCTCCTCTTCCACCGAAAGAAATTTCTTCCCCTTCACTGTCCTCTGACCTCCCTCTGCTGGAGAGTGACACCTCCTGACAGTGTCCTCGGTATATCTTAAGATCTTATCTTTAGATCATCTCCTTTTTACCCATATTTGCTGTTTTTCCAAGACTGCCCTATCCTACACCTCAATCATTCCCCAAGCACCATGCCTGTTCATGTTCGTCAGTGGGGATAACTGTTAACAATGCAAAACCACCAAAGCGTCTCAAGTAATCCCAGCAAAATGTTACCAGCACATCTTTGGAGAGTTGTGGAACCTTTCTATGACTCCTGGACACACAGAGTAAAGTGAATCCTCCCTAGAAAAGATATCTCATCAAGAAGTGCCTGCCTCCCCATTGCTATCCCAGCAGTGTTATTGGCAACTTTCATAGGTGCACAGAAGATGAATCACTGTGGGTCTCAATGTGACATGAGGCTTTGTACTACATGTGACATAGGCCCATGTCCTGCCTTGTGACATGGGTGTTTGTCCTGCTGAAGCAGGTAGGCAGGCAGATATGGAAGCCCTCTCAACCCCCATAGCAAGGAGATCTTGGTACCTAATAAATCACCAAGAAATGTGATTTGAAGAAGTTACTCTGCTATTAGCCCTCGACTGTTAAGAGCAGTATTGCCAGACCCACTTTTTGTACACAGAAGCTGCTGATAAGATTGTAGTTGGCACTTCCACAGATCTAGAGAAGGCTGGAACCTTACAGAGGACAATCTAGTAGAGACAAAAAACCAGGTGATGAATATCACCTATTCCCAGCTCTCCCCCTTGGCAACTACCCAAGCAACAAATTTTTACCTAGGTAGAAAGCCTCACTCAGGGGCAGCTTGGAAGAAACCCTATAAAAGTCAACTTAGACAATGGAAGGGCACAAACATGCTATCAGCCCATGCTGCCTATACACAGGTGCTTACATACACATGCCACCTGCATCTCTCCTCTTGAAATGTTCACTCAGTGCTTTTTCTTTTTAAAACATTTATTTAATATTAATGTAGACAAAAGTCACAAATATTGACAAAATTCTAGAGTTAAAATTGATTAGATATCAAAGTTCCAATATTAACATTTATAAGTATAAAAATCAATTTTATGTGAAAGTTGCTATATCTCATCATGGGGTTAAGTCCCTATCTAAGATTCTATTAAGCTATAGCTGGTTGAGCTTTCTATATCATTGTTTTTGTTTATTGAGTTTAGTTGGCTTCTACATTACTTTTCCATCTAACTTGGTATACTCCTACTGGAATTTTAGTATTGATGAATTTGGAAATATCCAGGGACTTCAGAATACATAATCTGGTCGAATGAGATGACATGGAAGCAGCTGTGGGATGTGGGCATGACTTCTGGGGCTCCCACAAGTACGGGGGGATGGGAAGAGGCTATCTGCCCCTACTCTGAGAAGACCAAAAAATTCTCAGTCTGGACCCCAAGGTTCCTAAAGCTTTTCCCAGTTTAGTGTCTCTGCAAGCAGTGGAGAAGCAGTGGAGTGGATCCCTTGAGGCTGCAGTGGCTGGGTGTGGGTGTGACTGTTGGAGTTTCAGCAAGGTGGGAACTCAGCCCAACCCCCTCCCAATATCTCCCCAAAGTTCTTAGTCAGGACAGGTATATCCACATATTTTAGCTGCTTGGCTTGCATCTCCTTGGAGTCATGAATCGATAGAGTAGAGAAGGGCTGGTAGATGAGCCAACAATTTCTTATCTCTCCCTCTCTCTCTCTCCCCTTCTCCCTCTCTCTCCCCACTCTCTCTTTCTCTCCGTTTCCTTTGGTTTCTATAAATAAAATATACTTGTCTCCTACTGAAATTCTTTTTTCTTTAAGGAAAAGATATTGTACCCGAAAAGCCTGGGTAAGATCTAGGACTGAAAAATTGGGTTGCAGGAATCATCTCTCATGCTATGCAGAACACGTGGACTCTAAACACAGCCTTGTGGGTATGGTGTCCCGTGCAGGGGCTCATTGTAGATTTTTATCAGTACTATATTTCCCCAGCTGCTTATCAAGGTAACAGAGGTGGAGTGAAAGAAAGCAAGAAAGTGCTATATGTCCTTGAGTTTCTCTCCTCTTTACTTTACATAAGTCACCCTGGGACCCCCACTAGCATCAATGCCATGTGACGTGAAACACTTCTGCTACCTTGTGGAGCCTGCCTATTAATTCATAGCTCATCAGAATCTTCGCTACTCTCTCCTTTGAAGCCCCTTTTCTCAAAGCAACAGATGCCCTTGGTGTTAGGCTCTACCTCCTCTGTGTTGTCTTAGTGCCTGCCCAGGACTTTCTTCATTTCAACTAAGTCATGAAGATTCTGTTCCTGCCAGACTCACTGAATCATTTAATTCTATTTCTACCCATCCCCACAAATAAAACAAACTAATTAATAAAATATAACAGTATTTTATTAAACAAATACTCTGATATGCAGTATATAGAAATGGCCTGGGCCAGAGAGATAGTATAGTAGGTAGGGCATTTGCCTTGCATGTGGCCAACTCTGGTTTTTTCCCTGACATCCCATATCTTCTCCAGAGCACCACCACGAGTAATTCCTTAATGCAGAGCCAGGAGTAACTCCTGAGCATCCCCACATGTGCCCCTCACCAAAAAAACTTCTGATGGTTCTTCTTTATGTCTCTATCATAGTTTTTAGTCTTTACTAAGGTTTATCCTCTCTGTGGGGGCCAAGGTATCTCCTAAGTAACTCTGGTGCCAGTTGGAGTCTTATCATATTTCAATTCTTGTGTCCATAAAGAAATACAATTTAGTCATTGGGTCAAGGAACAATGCTTCTAAATGCTTTGTTTTGTGGCTAATTGCAGAGTAACTTCTTCAAATCCAATCTTGGTTTTAATACATTTCAAAAACTCATGCTAACCCCACCCTACCCCACCCATCCCACCCACCTCACCATATACCTAGCTTCTTCAGGATGATAAAAACAGTCCATATGGACCCAGGTCAAAGAGGCAAAAACTACCTCGCAGGCAAAAACTGCTAAAGTTGTGTCCTGTCCAGAGGAGGAAGAGCCTGTGCTAAACCTCTTCAGCCAAGCATTTCCTAAAGATCCAACCACATCCAATTTCTCATATGGCATAAGGAGACAGAAGTCACCAACTGAATGAGAAACTTCTCACCCAGAACTTGTATTTTCTTCTTTGGATTATCCCTGTAGTGTCACTGACATAACTTATGGATGTCAGCCCCCATGGCCCCTCAGAGTCAACCAAGACTGCTATTATTTGGCCAGTTCCCACCCTGATGGTCCTGAGAAAGAACAAGCAACAAACAGACATAAAATTAGGAATACACTGTTCTGATGAAGTTCCCCACAACCTACGTCCAGCCCACACTCTCTGTGTCCTGACTGAACAACTATTCCTGCTCTTACATTCTGTTACATGGGAACCTGCAGATCTGGGCTGCCTCTGCCATTTATCATGTTTCTCTCTGATCAATGACTTTCTTCTTCCAAAATGAGAATGTGAAGTGACCTTTCCCTCCAATTTGAGAAAGAAAATTTAGTCATTAGTCAAGCTCTGTCATTGTCTATTTTACAAATGGTGCCAAAACACATCCTCCCCAGAGAGTTTCTCAGAGGAGACTGACTCTCAGGGTACAGTAGAAAGGGCCTTCTCTTTGCCCAGTGAGTTCTCATGGTGTATTTCCATAGTTTGTTGATAATTGAATGCATTTATGGACAAGGATTGGGCAGAGTGTGGTAATTAGCTCCCCATGGAGATACAGATTTTGATTACCAATGCAATCGTTGCTGGTATGAAACAGGCAAGGTTGCTGGTGTGAAATAGGCAAGGCTGCCCTGGAAAAAAGAGAGCCTTGCCTTTCTACAGGGAAGTGATGTTGACAGTTGCCTTCTCTGACACGTTGCTCAGGAATGAAGACGGTACTGGAGCATCCAACAGTGAAGGTGAGCTGGGAACTTTTCTCCTAGAAACCTCTGTAGTTGTTTCAGGAAGTGCTGAGAATGAAGAAGTCATGGGCCTCAGAGCTCCAGTGGAAAGAAAGGAGGTATCTGCTTGCTTGGCGACTTGCTTTCCTGTGGAAGGAGAAGTCATTCTACTTTTCCAAGTTTGGCATCTGTCCCTGTTCTAAGCAGAGGAGAATAGGGGATTAGCCCAGGTGACAAAGGAGCAGCAGTAGTGGAAAAATAAAAGGCAAAGGAGGGGGCCAAGGACCCAGGGTGATATTGAAGTATTCATGACAATTGAGGATGCCTTGCACTTGGAAAGAAGAAATAAGGACTCATGAGATATATGGAAAGCACTGACCTGTTTCAGACAAAAGGTCACTGGTGATTCAGAAAAGACTGGTGGCATGAAGTGGGCTGGAATCATTAATGAATCCATTAGTGGATAATTTTGTTTATTTACTCTCCTTTAACTATATCTCATATCTTCACTATTTGACAAGTATTAAAAATATAGGATATAAGGAGAGAAGGTGTGGTCTTCATTCTGATGGTCTTGTGTATACTAGAGAAACAATGGGAAAAATATTGAGATATAACACATTGAGTATTTTGGAAAAGATACCTAAAAAAACTTTAAATTATATTAGCAGCACTAAACCCTCCTTAGATAAAGTATTAAAAATCCCTAAGTAGTAACTTAAAAAAGTTAAGAACGAGTTTTCACAGGAGGAAAAGAAGAGAATGTTGATGCTATGATCTCTCTCTCTCTCTCTCTTTCTCTCCTCTGTCCTCTCTCAAGCTCTCTCCCCACCCCATCTCCCCTCTCTTCATAAAGTGCTGATACAGAAGAGGTGACAGCCCTTCTGCACAGGATCTCTGAGTTAATCTACAGTTCTAACAATCTTTGACATTTTCAAGAATGAGTACACTGAGTACTCATACTCAGACTTGGAAATTCAAAAATTAAAAATTTAATAAGTCATATTTATCAACAGAATAATATATTACATTATAATATAATATTAATAATGTATAATAATATAATAATAATTACAAATAATAAATAATAGCTGGGGAGGAACTTAATAAAAGACCAAGTGAAAAGCAAGGGGTCTTTGTGTAGGACTTGAAAATTGGGTTCTCTGTGTTTCAAATTATAGGTGGATTCCTTTTAGATAACTAAGTGGCCTGATTACTATAGGACCCTTTAGGCTATATATCTGACAATTGTTCTAGGACCATTATCCTAGCTACTGCCCATTATCTCTTAGTTTCCTGTGAGCCCAAGGTCTAGGGGTGGAATTTATGGTCTTAGGGAAATTATAAATTTCCTTTTTTATTGAATCACCATGAGATACAGTTACAAAGCTGTCATGTTTGAGTTTCAGTCATACCATGATTGAACATCCATCCCTCCACCAGTGCACATTCTCCACCACCAATGTCCCCAGTATCTGCCTCACCCCATAAATGACCCTAATATCAGCCCTCCCCTTGCCTCTATTGCAGACAATTTCCCTCTTTTGGGCATTATAGTTTGTAATACAGATTCTGAGAGGCCATTGTGTTTGGTCCTTTATCTACTTTCATCACACATTGCCCATCCCAATCAATCCCTCCAAACATCATTGACTTAGTGATCCCTTCTCTATTCCAGCTGCCTTTTCCCACAGCTCATGAGGCAAGATTCCAACTATGAAGCAATATTCCTGGCCCTTGTGTCTACTGTCCTTGGGTGTCAGTCTCATATAATGTCATTTTTTATTCCACAAATGAATGCAGTCATTCTATGTCTGTCCCTCTCTTTCTGACTCATTTCACTTAGTATGATACTCTCCATGAATACCCATTCATAAGCAGATTTTATTACTTCATCTTTCCTATTAGTTACATACTATTTCATTGTGTAAATGTGCCAAAGTTTCTTTAACTAGTCATCTGTTCTTGGGCACTCGGATTGTTTCCAGAATCTGGCTATTGTGAACAGTGCTCCAATGAACATACAGGTGAAGATGTCATTTCTACTGTGCTTTTTTTTTTTACCCTCTGGATATATTCCCAAAAGGGTATTGCAGGGTCATATGGAAGCTCAATTTCTAATTTTTGAAGGAATGTCCATATTGTTTTCCGAAAAAGGTTGGACTAGTCAGCATTCCCACCAACAGTGAGAGTCCATTTCTCCCCATATCCAAGCCAGCACTGCCACGTGGTTCTAGCTCTTTTTGATGTGTGCCAGTCTCTGTAGTGTAAAATGATATCTTATTGTTTAAACTTCTTTTCTAAGGAATACAGATATTTGCAGGAATTGTTTGTTGTTTGGTTTGGTTTGGAGGGGCCTGGGGGCCACATCCAACTTGCTAAGGGGTCACTTCTGGCTCTGCAGACAGGAATTATTCCTTTCAGAACTTAAGGGACCATATGAGATGCGGGGGATGGAACCCAGGTAGGCCACATGCAAGGCAGATGCAGTGCAATGCATATCATTTCCTTCCATGCAAAAATCCTTAAAATGTATGACAGGGACAGCTAAAAGAGAATTGATGACAAGGGGAAATTGACAAGAGAAACCGAAGCTTTCTCTTTCAGTATATAAACACAACAACATGTGGGGTAGCTATATATAGGTGTGATTTCTGTGAGATAAAATTAAAGCAGTGAGGCCGGAAAGATAGAACACTGGATAGGGTGCTTGCCTTGCACACGGTTGACCAGTTCAATCCTCAGCATCCCACATGGTTCTCCAAGACCAGCAGGAGTAATTCCTAAGCACAGAGCCAGGAGTAAACCCTGAGCACCACCAGATATGATTCCCCAACCAAATAAAAGATAAAATAAATTTTAAAGTATATAAAAGTAGATAGGAAAAAGAATTAGCTGTCTTTTAACCAACTTAATAAAATTGATTTTACCCTATGAGTGATAAAGAGATACTGAGCAAAATAATTTTTAAAATCAGTTTATTTTGCACTGAAGAAAACTATTTAATGGCCTGATTTTTCTTTTTTATTAATTTTTTTTCAGTTTTTAAGACTCAGAATCTGTGATTACCTCTTGCCAGTCTCAGGACACTATCAGTTATTTGCCAAATACTTTAAACATCACCTGAGACTGGGTTGCATAGCTTCAAGGTTTTGTAAGGTTAGTTTTTTAAGATTTTTTTAAATTAATCACCATGAGATACAGTTACAGACTTATAAACTTTCGTGATTACATTTTAGTCATACAATGATTGAGTACCCATCCTTCCACCAGTGCCCATTCTCCACCACCAATGGTCCCAGTATCCCTCCTACCAACCACCTCATCTGTTTCCTCCTCCTCTGTGGCAGGCACATTCCCTTTTACCTTATCTCTCCTTTTGTGTGTTATGGTTCACAATACAGGTATTCGGTGGCCATCATGTTCGGTCTATAGTCTACTTTCAGCACTCATCTCCCATCCTGAAAAAGCCCTCCAAGCATCATTTACTTGGTGGTCCTTTCTCTGTCTCAGCTGCCCTTTCCCCCAGCAAGTGAGGCCAGCTTCCACGTGTAAAGTTAGTTTTATCACCTAACTGAGGTGTGTTTGAAAAGGAGGACATGGTACTGGAGAGTTGTGGATGATATGGACTCTTGCTTTGCAGGAAGCCAGCTTTTCTGCAAAACTAGCTACTGATTTTTGTTGATGGAATATTGTTCATCCAAACCCAGCTATGAATAACTTTGTAATTCACAGTGCGTTATCAAAATAAAATTTTGGAAAGAAAATTTTTTTAAATAAAGCTTAGTAATATAATGGAGGAAAGCCCTTGATTATATGAAAAGAAAATGTGAACACAGCAAGTTTCTTTTTTATATTTGAGAGAACATTTTATTTATTTTTTAATTATTTTTTAATCATGATGTGGAAAGTTACAAAGCTTTCAGGTTTAAGTCTCAGTTATACAATGCTCAAACACCCATCCCTTCACCAGTGCACATATTCCACCACCAAGAATCACAGTATACCTCCCCCCCACCCCCCACACCCCCAGCTCCCCACCCCACCTGTGTAACTGATACATTTCACTTTACTCTTCACTTTCACTTTACTTTGATTACATTCAATATTTCAAAAAAACCTCACTATTATTGTTTGGAGTTTCCCCCCCAAAGTCGGACCTGCTGAAAAGGAAGCATTTGATAATTTGCTTTCCATTGCTGAGAATGAAGAGATATGAGGTAGAGCGGCCGCAATTGCAGCCGCACGGTTTTGGATTTCTGTATTTTAGTATTTTAGTAACTAAATCCAGAGAAATTTCTGCCAGAAATTGCATCATTGCAAGCTTGTACTTCTCTGTTACTTTATATTCCACACATGAGTGCAATATTTCTATGTCTGTCTCTTTCGGACTCATTTCACTCAACATGATACTTTCCATGTTGATCCACTTATATGCAAATTTCATGACTTCATCTTTTCTGACAGCTGCATAGTATTCCATTGTGTAGATGTACCAAAGTTTCTTTAACCAGTCATCTGTTTTGGGGCACTCTGGTTTTTTCCATATTGTGGCTATTGTAAACAGTGCTGCAATGAACATAGAAATGCAAATGTCATTTCTACTATACCTTTTTGCCTCTCCAGGATATATTCCCAGGAGTGGTATTGCTGGGTCAAACGGGAACTCAATTTCTAATTATTTGAGAATCGTTCCTATTGTTTTCCAAATGGGCTGAACCAGTCGGCATTCCCACCAGCAGTGAAGGAGAGTCCCTTTCTCCCCACATCCACGCCAACATCAGTTGCCTTTGTTTTTTAGGATATGGGCTAGTCTCGAACACAGCAATTTTCAGTGGCTTTTTGGTCCCTGAAAATAATGGTGACAAATTTTAATCCCAATGTTTTACTTATTCTTCTCCCTTCCAGCGGGTAAAAGTTAGTACTTATTAAGCAAATTCTTAAGATAGCTCTTGGATGATATGACTGCTAGTATACAGTTAGACTTCAAAAAACATTTTAATGAATCACTGTGAGATACATAGTTACAAAGCTTTCATGATTGGTTTTCAGTCCGTTTAAAGCAGAGGGTAACAGCTTGTACCTTGTACTAGATATTGGCAGTGCACGGGAACCCCTGACTCACAGGGTCTCCCTAGAGACTGAGAAATGACTCAGCAGAGGACCTGGGCACTTGTCACCTCCTTTTGGAGATGCAGTTCCTGGACCCTGCAAGTCACCATTTATGGGGTCAAGGGAAAATCTGTAGCATGTGGGGCAAACAAATGAGAATTCTGGTGATTGAGAAGGGGATCTGGAGGAGGAGAATGGCAGGACCAGAAAGTTGTGGGATGGGGTTAAAGAGTTTAGTTTTTCACCTAAGAATTTAAAATGGTGTCAAAATTAAAAGACAAAAGAAAGAAAGAAATTATGCCTTATTTTTAAGTTTAGTAGGTTTTATAAAATGGCATGATTTTTCAAAGATTCTCAAAAGTGCCTGTGGCAGAACAGATGGAGACAGGCTTGGATGGAGAGCACATCTGGGATGGAGAGAAAATTCAAACTGAACTTGTTTTGACACTGAAGTTGACTGTTCTCTTTTAATAGCGCGGGGTTCCCCCTAAACAAGACCAACTCTTCTGGACAAAGACAGGATCCCAGATAATGCAGGATGGAAAGGGCCTGGGATTGTCCAGACAGCCAGTTTCTTGTAGAAAGTAAGTCATGTCCCTTGAAGTGTTGCAGAACATATGTGGAGAATAATAAATTTCAAATATTTAAACATGTCTTAAAATTACAGCTCCAAATGACTAAGAATTGTTTTGAAATACTTTACTGTTGGTGAAGTGATAGTTCTGCACAAGAGTGGGTAGGAATCCTTTGGGATCTCCAAAATCTAGTAACAGTAGAGCTCCCTGTGTCCAATGCCCCAGGGAAAAGTTCAGGTTAAGACTTACTTGGAACCACGTGGGCGATTTGAAGCAGAAGGAGCCTGGTTCTGAACAAAACCCAAGCTTAGTGTGACCAATGACTTTGTAGAAACAGAGTGTGAACAGTGATGAAAGGGAACTGTGTTCTTCAAGGGCAGGCAAGATAGAGAGAAGTCACTGGGGAATGCTACGCTGGATGGGAAGTTTGTTCTAGACAGTGAAACCCCAGAAATTGGGCCTTTGCTTGCAGGATACATATCAGTGATAAGAATAAAACAATTACCACTTAAAGTCATGATTAACACAGTTAAAGCGTTTTTTGGGGTAACAGATTGTCAAAAATGAGGGCCCACTGCATAAATCTGCAAAGAAGGGGCTGGTAGGACAGGCATTACTCCAGCAAAGGCCTGCATATCTTGTGGACACACATCCCTAAGCTCACTGCTAAATCATTGCAGACAAACAGCACTTGGGGAACATGTTCGCTTAGAGTGATTCACTTGGAGTCAATTTACAACACATTTCTGTCTCTCCGATGGCCTTATTGCTCCCTCAGACTGGTGCTAAGTAACTGTGTGGAGGAACAGTGTCTGATTTCTCAGTTCCCAGGTCTCCTGCCAAGATCGCGTTCCTTTGTCCCATGGGATCCTCTCTCCACGGCTAATTCCTCCGAGGTGACAGAATTCCTGCTTCTCGGTTTCTCCAGCCTTGGGGACGTGCAGCTCGTCCTCTTTGTGATCTTTCTCTGCCTCTATCTGATCATCCTCAGTGGAAATGTCACCATCATCTCTGTCATCCACTTGGACCGAAGCCTTCACACACCCATGTACTTCTTTCTAAGTGTCCTCTCTACCTCTGAGATCTTCTACACCATTGTCATCCTGCCCAAGATGCTCATCAATTTGCTCTCTGTGCTCAGGACACTTTCCTTTGCCAGCTGCGCCATCCAGATGTTCTTCTTCCTTGGCTTTGCTGTCACCAACTGTCTCCTGCTGGGAGTGATGGGCTATGACCGCTACACAGCCATCTGCCATCCACTACGATACCCCATCCTCATGAGCTGGAGAATTTGTGGGCAGCTGGCTGCAACGTGCATTCTCAGTGGCTTCCTAATCTCTCTTATGGGAACCACACTAGTCTTCACCCTCCCTTTCTGTGGCCCCAACAAGGTAAACCACTACTTCTGTGACATCTCCCCAGTCATTCGTCTTGCCTGTGCAGAAACCTACATCAATGAGCTGGTCATCTTCATCTGTGGGGTCTTTGTGTTAGTGGTGCCCCTGACTTTCATCTGCATCTCTTATGGTTTCATTGTTCGCACCATTCTGCGGATCCCATCAACAGAAGGCAAGAGAAAAGCCTTCTCCACCTGTGCCTCCCACCTCATTGTGGTCATTATCCACTATGGCTGTGCTTCTTCTGTCTATCTGAGACCCTCGGCCAAGCACTCTTCAGGCAAAGACAGGCTGGTGACAGTGACCTACACTGTGGTCACCCCACTTCTGAACCCCATGGTGTACAGCCTCAGGAACAAGGATGTGCAGATGGCTATCCGCAAAGTGATTGGAAAGGCTGGGGTTTCACTGAAGACTTTTTAACAAAATCATTTTTAGCACTTAGGCCAAAGTATTCCCTCATGGTACTATGGAGCTTCCAGAAACTGTTTCACTGTGAGGTTTGGGGATGTATGACTTCATGAATCAGATGAACAATTTCATCTCTGGGTTCACGATAGGCCTTCTTTTTCAGGGTTAGGTATGACTGTATTCATTTTGTTAGTTCTATGCAGGATTTCAAGTTATTATCTGAACGTATCAGGGAGGGCTCTGATTTTTATATTGTTATCATGTTAAGTTTTGGGATTGCCTTTTTTAATTAAGTCACCATGAGCTACAGTTGTAAAACTTTCATTTGAGTTTCAGTCATACAATGATCAAACACCCATCCCTCCACTAGTGTACATTTTCCATCACCAATGTCCCTAGTATCCATCCCCATATCCCATCACTCCCCCAGCCTCTATGGCAGACAATTTCCCTCTTACTCTCTCTCTCTCCTTTTGGGCATTATGATTTGCAATACAGATACTGAGAGACTATCATGTTTGGTCCTTTGTGACTTTAGTCCTAAATGACTTTAGCACACATCTCCCATCCCAAGCGATCCCTCCAACCATCACTGACTTAGTGATCCCTTTATACACTTTTTAATTTTTTTAATTATTTGAATTTTGGGCCACACTTATGGGTACTCAGGGATTACTCTTGCCTTTCTTTCAGGAATTACTCCTGGTAGTGCTCGGGGGACCATATGGAATGCTAGGGACTGAATCCAGTTCTAACACCCTATCTGTTATACCATTCTGGCCCCTTTACATTATTTTTATTGCTGCTAAACATATGGTACATTTTGTCTGTGACAATTGTTTTAAATTGTCATTTATTGACCAACTGCTTTTCAGGAACAAAGTCTATTACAAATATATCTGTTGGTTATTGAAAGAACCTGTTGCTCACTTAAGTTTATTTGTCTGTTAATGAAAAAAGTCATTATATCTTATTTTAGACTTTTCCTGTTATTTTTGTTTGTTATTAGGCCACACTTGGTGTGCTCAGAGCTTATGCTCAGGGATCACACCTTGCAGGGCTTAGGGGAACAGATGGAATGTCAGGGATAGAACCCAAGTCAACTGTGTACAAAAGGAATGCCTTACTCCCTGTACTGTCTCTCTGGCCCTGAGAATATTTTTCCCTAAATTTTATTTCATTTTCATAAAGTTGTTCACAGTAATTTATTACATGCAATATTGAAACACCAATCCCACCACCATTGCACATTTCCACCACCATATTTCAAATGTTTCCACCCCAAATCCCAAATCGTGCCCCCCAAAACTTGGTACACCCATGGTGTAGAGTATGAGAGGTAGCGTGGCCCAGTTGCACACACCAGGATTTCTAAAATTTAGAATACAATAATACATCAGATTCCCTTGTGGGTGAGGCTCATCCCAGCCTATGGAGAGCAGATGTGAGCATGGTGGCTGCTGGGTTCTGGAGGTCTCAGCTGCTGGTGCTCTGCTGGGGTGGGGAGGGAAACTTAACCCTCCCTCCTCCAAGTTGCTCCAGTGAAGACAGCCTGGCATGAAATCTGAACATTCTATGTTGCTCGAGTATCTTTATTTTGAGTAAAATTTTAGTATGCATAGTAAGGTTATTATCTTAGTTTTGTAATTAAACTATTTTATAATGCAACATAATTATTTGTTTCCTGAATAAGTACCTTGGCATGTTTTCATAGTATTAAGTTAAAATATTTTTCTATATTTGTTTTCATTGGCTTTATATATTTTTTTTGCTTTTTGGGTCACACCCAGCGATGCTCAGGGGTTACTCCTGGCTTTGCACTCAGGAATTGCTCCTGGCAGTGCTTGGGGGACCATATGGGATGCCGGGGATCGAACCCAGGTCGGCCGCGTGCAAAGCAAACGCCCTACCCGCTGTGCTATCGCTCCGGCCCACATTGGCTTTATATTTTTAACACTATTAGTTTGTGGATTTTGTTATAAAATCTTTTTGCTTAAAATGCTAAATAAATCTTTTGGGATTTAAAATATGTATTCTGTGTCTAATCCTGCTAAAATGATAACAAGAATAGAAATAAAAAACAAAAAAGAACTCAAAAACAAAAGAATTACCAAAACCAATCTAAACAAGTCCTGAGAGATAAGACAAAGTTTAAGGCACTTGCCTTGCATCTGGTTTACCCACATATGGTCCTGATGCATCATCAGGGGTCATTTCTGAGTATAGAGTCAAGAGTTCCCTGGGTGTGTCCCAAAACAAAGGAATTTTAAAAAAGCAAAAAACAACTCCCCAAAAATGTGCTAATCTTAAATGAGAACCTGAAAACCTTCAAGAGTGGAGAAGAAGCTGTGGCATCAAACCCACAGATTTCATCCGGGCACCCTTCTCATACCACTCAGACACTGGGCAGCTAGATGTTCCATAGAAACCTGCTCCTCTCTCAACACTTTTCAAGTAGCCACAGCAAAGGAACAGCAACAACTTTTTTTGGTTCATCACAAGGCAATATTTAAATAAATACAATAAAGGTGATTTATTAGAAAGCAGAGCTCCATTGCTCTGTTCTAGTTCAGAGGTTGAACTTGGATATCCTATATGCAGCTTGCACTTGGCCCTTCGATCCATCTCCCAGCCCTAATTTATTGGCTTTCACATTTATGGTTTATGTGCCACATGTCATGTTTATGATATTTTTGCAAAACTTAAATTTATAATAATGAATGTTGTTCTTTAAAAGTTTTATTACACAATTAATCATAGTATATTAGTCATTCCATTAATTTTATATAGATAAAAAGGGCAGATATCTTTAACCCAAATGCAACATTCTAAAGATTATTCTTCCATCATTGAATTCCCTTGACAAACTTGTAGAAAGTTAACTGATTTTAATTAAATTGTACAAAATTAACTGATCAGTATAATTTCTGGATTTTAAATGCCAAGTACAGACTTGGCATTTAGGTTTCTGTTTGTTTTGTTTTTGTATCATATCCAGACAGAGATTACTCCAAACTCTGTGCATGGAAAACATTCCAGAGATTGAATCTTGGCCTCCCACATGAAAAGTACTCAGTGCACTGAACAATTTCTCTGGTCTCTAAAATATAAAATTTAAATGTATACTATACAGCTGCATAGCATTCCATTGTATAGATGTACCAGAGTTTCTTTAACCAGTCATCTGTTCTCGGGCACTCAGGCTTCTTCCAGATTCTGGCTATTGTAAACAGTGCTGCGATAAACATATAAGTGCAGATGTCATTTTGCTTCTTTGGGGTATATTCCCAGTAGTGGTACTGCTGGGTCAAATGGGAGCTCAATTTCTAATTTTTTGAGAAGAGTCCATATTGTTTTCCAGAAGGGCTGAACCAGTCGGCATTCCCACCAGCAGTGTAGAAGGGTCCCTTTCTCACCACATCCTCTCCAACAGCGGTTGCTTTTGTTCTTTTGGATGTGTGCCAGTCTCTGTGGTGTGAGGTGGTATCTCATGGTTGTTTTGATCTGCATCTCCCTGATGATTAGTGATGTAGAGCACTTTTTCATGTGCCTTTTGGCCATCCGTATCTCTTCCTTGAGAAAGTTTCTGTTCATTTCTTCACCCCGTTTTCTGATGGGGTTGGATGATTTCTTCTTGTATACTTTGCATATAAGTGGATCAACATGGAAAGTATCATGCTAAGTGAAATGAGTCAGAAAGAGAGAGACAAACATAGAAAGATTGCACTCATCTGTGGAATATAAAATAACAGAATAGGAGACTAATATCCAAGAATAGTAGAAATAAGTACCAGTACGTTGGCTCCATGACTTGGTAGCTGGTCTCACTTGCTGGAGAAAAAGGCAGCTCAGATAGAGAAGGGAACACCAAGTAAAATGTGGTTGGAGATCCCGCTCAGGAAGGGAGATGCGTGCTGAAAGTAGACTAGAAACTGAACACAATGGCCACTCAATACCCCTATTGCAAACCACAACACCCAGTTGGAGAGTGAGAGAGATCAAAAGGGAATACCCTGTCACAGAGGCAGGGTGGGGTGGGGGGGGGAGATGGGACTGGGGGGGAGGGATACTGGGTTTATTGGTGGTGGAGAATGGGCACGGGTGGAGGAATGTGTTTGCGAACATTGTATGAGGGAAAAACAAGTTATAAAATGTGTGAATCTGTATCTGTACCCTCATGGTGATTCACTAATTAAAGAATAAAATAAAAAATTAAAAAATGTGTACTATATATCATATATTACCCTAGACACAGGCTAAAATATTAGCAAATATAAAAAGAGAAAAAATATCCCACCAAAGTAGAAGAGAGCAGTAAGTGGATGTTGAATGATGAACTTGTTATTTTGGTTAAAGAGAAAATCACATGTAATATTTCTGTTCAGTGGTGAACCTCTGAGTCACTAACACAGTGATGTCACATCAACCCAAAGGAGTCTGTCTGTCTAAGTCTGTCCTGAGCTTCTTGTTCCTTAAGTCCAATGGGTTACCTTTCCTATGCTCAGCTGAATTGTGCCTCCTGTATTGAAGTTGAAAATCCTAAAGTGCAGTTTGCAAAACACAAAAATTTCTTCTCTTTTTTCATTTCTATTTCTATTGTATTGCTGATATGATAAAAGTTGTTTATGATTTATCAATAAGTTTTCCATATCTGTCACCTTAAAGTTTCATGGACTGCTAGACTACATGTCACTACTGAAATCTCATGGTCTCATGGACTACAGTGTGGAGTATGAACTGGCTGTCTAGCCAAGGAGTGCATTAGGCAGTGCTCACCTGAACAGGACGTTTAGCTACAGTGGAGTGTGCCTTTTACCTCACCTCAAAGCAGGCTTGGAAAACAAATATGCTTTCTCTGCATCTATTGATATGATCATATAGCTTTTATTATTTCTGTTATTGATATGATGAATTATGTGAATTGACTTGAAAATGTTAAACCATCCTTGCATCCCTGGGATGAATCCTACTTGGTCATGGTGTATGATCTTTTTAATCAGTCGTTGGATTCTATTTGCTAATATTTTGTTGAGGATCTTTGCGTCTGTGTTCATCAGGGATATCAGTCTGTAATTCTCTTTCTTTGTGGTATCTCTGTCTACTTTTGGTATTAGTGTGTTATTTGCTTTATAGAAACTGTTTGGAAGTGTATTTGATACTTCAATTTCCTGGAAAAGCTTAAAGAGGATTGGGAGTAAGCCCTCTTTAAAGGTTAGGAAATTTCACTAGTGAATCCACCTGGACCAGGACTTTTGTCCTTGGGGAGACTTTCTATTACAATTTCCATTTCCTCCAATGATGATAGGTGTGTTCAGGTATTCCAGGTCTTCTTGGCTCAGCCCTGAGAAGTTACAGGAATCTAAAAATGTATCCATTTCCTCAAGGTTTTCATGTTTTGTGGCATAAAGATTCTCAAAGTAATTTCTCAGGATCCTTTAAATTTCTATAGGTTCTATTGTAATGTCCCCCTTTTCATTTCTAATTTTGTTTATTAGGGTTTCCTCTCTCCCTTTTTTGTGAGTCTTGCTAGAGGTTTATCAATCTTGTTAATTTTCTCAAAGAAACAGCTCATAGTTTCATTGATCTTTCAGATTATTTTGGGGTTTCCATCTTGTTAATTTCTGCTCTGAGTTTTATTATTTCCTTCCTCCTGTTAATATTGGGCTCCTTTTGTTATGGCTACTTTTGTTGGTCATTCTCCAAGCTTTTAAGCTGTGAGGTTGGGTTACTTATGTGGGCTAGCTCCTCCTTCCTGAGGAATGCTTATAGAGCTATTGGTCCAACCTTTCTGGAAAACCATATGGATGGTCCTTCAAAAAATATAAATTGAGCTTCCATATGACCCCACAATACCACTTCTTGGAATATATCCCGAGGATGCAAAAAAGCACAATAGAAATGACATCTGTACCTATATGTTCATTGAAGTACTGTTCACAATAGCCAAAATCTAGAAAGAACACAAGTGCCCTAGAACAGATGACTAGTTAAAGAAACTTTGGTACATCTACACAATGGAATACTATGCAGCTGTTAAGAGAGATGAAGTCATGAAATTTGCTTATAAATGGATAGACAGGCAGAGTATCATGCTAATTGAAATGAGTCAGAAAGAGAGGGACAGACTCCTAGGCATGGATGCGGGGAGAAAGGGACTCTCCTTCACTGCTGGTGGAAATGCTGACTGGTTCAACCCTTTTGGAAAACAGTATGAACAATTCTCAAAAAATTAGAAATTGAGCTCCCATTTGACCCAACAATACCACTTCTGGGAATATATCCTGGAGATGCAAAAAAAGTATAGTAAAAGTGACATCTGCACCTATATGTTCATTGCAGCACTATTCACAATAGCCAGAATCTGGAAAAAAACCCGAGTGCCCAAGAACAGATGACTGGCTAAAGAAACTTTGGTACATCTAAACAATGGAATACTATGCAGCTGTTAGAAAAGATGAAGTCATAAAATTTGCATATAGGTTGATCAACATGGAAAGTATCATGTTAAGTGAAATGAGTCAGAAAGAGAGGGACAGACATAGAAAGATTGCACTCATTTGTGGAATATAAAGTAATAGAATGGGAGACTAACACCCAAGAATAGTAGAGATAAGTATCAAGAGGAGTACTCCACAGCTTGGAAGCTTACCTCACACACTAGGTAAAGAAGCAGCTCTGATAGAGAAGGGATCACCAAGCAAAGGGTGCTAGGCGGGCCCACTAGGGATGGGAGATGCAGTCTGAAAATAGACTATAGACCGAACAAGATGCTTACTTAATACCTCTGTAGCAAACCACAACACCCAAAAAGAGAGAGCGAGAAAATGGGAATGCCTTGCCACAGAGGCAGGGTGGGGTGAAGGGGACAGGGTAGGGGTGGTGGGAGGGATGCTGGGACCATTGGTGGTGGAAAATGGGCACTGGTGGAGGGATGGGCACTCTATCATTGTATGACTGAAATGAAAGCATGAAAACCTGTAAGTCTGTAACTTTGTCTCATGGTGATTCACTATTAAAATAAAATAATAATAAAAAATAAAGTTAAAAATTTTAATTTTAAAAAATTAAAAAAAGAGAATGACAGACATAGTAAAACTGCACTCATTTGTGGAGTATAGAATAACATCACATGAAGCTGACACCCAAGGGCAGTAGATACAAGCGCCAGGAGGATTGCCCCATAGCTGGAAGACTGCTTCATGAGCAGAGGGGAGAAGGCAGATGGAATAGAGAAGGGATCACTAAGAAAATGATGGCTGGAGGAATAAGTCGGGATGGGAGATGTGTACTGAAAATATATAATGGACCAAACATGATGGCGTCTCAGTGTCTGTGTTGCAAGCCATAATTCCCAAAAGTCAAGAGAGTATGGGGAATATTGTCTGCCATGGAGGCAGGGGGAGAGTGAGAACAGGGGGGTATACTGGGGATATTGGTGGTGGGGAATGTGCACTGGTGGAAGGATGGGTGTTTGATCATTGTGAGGTTGTAACCCAAACATGAAACCTTGTGACTATATCACAGTGATTCAATAATAAAAAAGAAAACAAATATGGATCAGTGTTTCCTTCAGTCCAGGATCCTGCTCTAGGTAAGTGTAGAAAACAACAAGATGTTGGGGGAGGATCCAGCCCCTGGAGGTCCCACAGATTCATTCTCAGGCTTGATTTTCAGTATCTTAGGCAAACCCTTGCTTAATATCTTTATTCCCTATAGCTCTAAAAATATTGAATAATCTATGTTCCCCAAATCCCTGCAATCTTCCTTCACTCTTAGATCTGCTCTTTGCAACTGATAACCCATATTTCAGCTCTGCCTTGCTGACATTAGCTTTTTCCCATCTGTCTTGCTGTGCTTCTCTGCTTCCAGGGATCAAGACTAAAAGAGATACCTTTTTTCTTCCTCTGCAGCTAAAGAGTAAGTCCTAATTTGCCTAGAGAAACCTGTAGAAGCAAAGGGATTCTCCCTTAAGCCATAGACCTGAGAGTGTTTTCTCCTGTGGTCTGTCTTCCAGTCTCCTATATTCTAATTTGCAGTAGCCTTCAGCTGCTAATGATCTCCCAGCAACCTGGGATTAATTTGGTGCATAATTGTCAATGACGGACCTGTGAGACTTGGGTTACACAAGTTTTCTGCATCCTCTTTACTCATTGAAGAAGGGTTGGAGGTGTGCCAAAAACAGCTGCTCTAATGGCTCCCTGGAGTGAAAGAGAGTGACTGAGCCAGCATGTTTGGCCACAGTAGATAAGAAACAAAAGAAAACTTCTTCCAAGATTCTTTGAGTGAATGCTCTTTGGGATTCTTAGCAGAGCAAGGTAGGAGTGAGCAGGATGAGCAACCAGGTACCAGTAGGACCAAGGAGCAGAATGGAATCATTTCAGGTGGGAAATTGTTTCAGAATATGTTCTGAGCCTCAGTCAAATACATTTCTTGGCTTCACTGGCTCATATTGCTTGGTGGAGAGAAGTTAAGAAAAACACAACCTATTATATTGTTCTTTGTGGTAAATTGAATGGAGGTAGTGTTGATCTACTGGCATAGCAGTGCCACATTTTCATTCACATTGTCATTGTCACCATAGATTATAATTTTAGAAATGCCCTAGGAACCCCATGTTTGCCCAGTTAGTGAGGGCAAGGAGGAAAAACAAGAACATGGATGGAGGGTGACTGGGAAACAACTAGGAAAGTGAGTGCAGAGTTTAGGGAAAGACAAAAACTGAGCATAACTTCACCCACTGAGGTATAACAGGCCCAGGGCTGAATTCAAAGGCCCTAGATGTACCTCTAACTGCAATTAATGGGGGATCATGGTGGAGCAGACAGTCTGCCAACTCTGATAGGCCAATTCCTTAGGATATCTTTCATGAATGCCTGAGAAAGTGCTAAGAGCAGCCAATACATTGGCAAACTGGCTCATTGCTTTCTGCTGATACTACTGTCTACAGACTCTATTTTGAGCAAGAAGGAAGCAAGAGAAAGTAGTGCTAACCAGGGTGTCTTTATTTACAGA
The DNA here is from genome assembly GCF_027595985.1 of Sorex araneus. Classification (NCBI taxonomy): domain Eukaryota; kingdom Metazoa; phylum Chordata; class Mammalia; order Eulipotyphla; family Soricidae; genus Sorex; species Sorex araneus. The sequence goes on from NC_073304.1 coordinate 103,867,678, forward strand.
CCTTCTACTCTCTGGAACTCTTTGCTGTGGATTCACACTTCATCCCATGAAACTCAGAGATGGAAAGAGAGGTAAACTATACTTCCCTTGGGAAGATCCTGGGAGTGTTTGTCCTATTAATCATTAACTGATGGAAAAAGAATTATAAGATTCAGACTGATAATAATTTATAACTTTTTAATTTATTTCTAAAGACTCTTTTAGCAAAGCATTCATGAATGTGGTCCAGACGAATAAACTAGATCTGAATGAAATCAGACATTCATCTCCTTGGTTATGTATGGTTAATGTAATCATAACTGCAGTGTGATGTTTGGTTATAATTAGATCTTGTTCCAAGATTTCTTTAAAATTTCACCTTCCCTCTCATGAGCTTAAAAATTGCCTTTAAGGGTACTAGAGAGATAGTACATCGTGTAGGGATTTGCCTTGCATGCAGCCAATCTGGGTTCGATTGCTCCCCTGAGCACCTCCAGGAGTGATTCCTGAGTGTAAAGCCAGGAGTAACCCCTGAGCAGTGCCAGGTGTAGTCCAAAAAGCAAACATAAATAAATAAATAAATAAATAAATAAATAAATAAATAAATAAAAATTGCCTTTAATAGGGGCAAAAGAGATAACTCAATGGGTGGAGCTAGCTTATGTTTTGCATGCTAGAGACCAGGAGTTCAATCCATGTATTTCCCAAGTACCACCAGGAGTGAGGCCCTGTCCCCCACACTCCCTCTCTCTACAGCACAGATCTGGGAGTAGTCCAAACAAAGCTAATATAAACCAGCCTTCTTAAAGGTTTTCCACCCATAGCACTTTTTAAGCCTGAGAAATGCAATATAGACAAATACTGTTGAAAACATCTTAGATTCACGACACGGTTGGTTTGAAATTAATTTTTGGTTGTTGCACATTCAGAAAATTTTTGCTATTGCCAGTTTTTTATGACCCCCTCTATAATCAATTATGCAAACACTTATGGTTTTATGGTACATCATTTAAGAAACTAGGGTATAGAGCGAGCAGGGAGGCGTGGTGACGGAAAGCAGGGTCAGGGAGGGGCTCCAGGGAAAGCTGGGACTGCGGGTCCTGCCTGAAAGCCAGAAGCTGGCCTCACATGCTGGGGGAAAGGCATCCCAGATAGAGAAGGGAGCCCCAATTAAAATGTGATTGGAGATCCCGTGTGGGAAGGGAGATGCGTGCTGAAAGTAGACTAGAGACTGAACATGATGGCCACTCAATACCCCTATTGCAAACCACAACACCCAAAAGGAGAGAGAGAGAGAACAAATTGGAATGCCCTGCCTCAGAGGCGGGGTGGGGTGGGGGGATATGATTGGCGGGGGGAGGGATACTGGGTTCATTGGTCCTGGAGAATGGACACTGGTGGAGGGATGTTTGCTCAACACCTTTATTGCAAACCACAACAGCTAATTAGAGAGAGAGAACAGAAGGGAATGCCCTGCCACAGTGGCAGGGTGGGGTGGGGGGGAGATGGGATTGGGGAGGGTGGGAGGGATGCTGGGTTTACTGGTGAGGAGAATGGGCACTGGTGAAGGGATGGGTTCCCGAACTTTGTATGAGGGAAGCATAAGCACAAAAGTGTATAAATCTGTAACTGTACCCTCACGGTGATTCACTAATTAAAAATAAATAAATTTTAAAAAATAAAATAAATTAATTAAAAAAAAAAGAATAGGAGAGTGAAAGCCTTCCCTTGAGCTGGGGGAGCTCTTTGCTCCAAACTTTTTATGCTCATTGGTAATTATTACACAGGTACTTTTGGAATATAACTTTTTTCACATGAAGCATATTTGTTGGATCTCTCCTATTGGATCTTTAATGTACATTCTTACACAGAGTATGTTCTGAAGAGATGATTATGGTCTTCTCTCACGTTTCAACCATTTTTTCATTATTTCTCTCCTATCAAATCAGTTGAACATCTCATGTTTTCTATAATTCAATGAGATTAAAAATATTCATTTGATTCTGAGTTAATTTATCCTCAGGGAGAAACAAGTGTTATTATAATTTAAGGCTTCCTCTCTAATCTACTTTATTGCTCCTCAAAAAAATTTCAAAGATAGTCAAAGAGAAGGTATAATTTCTATCTTCACCCGCCATTTGAAAGTTACTTTATTAACGTTTTCATTTTTAGTGATGCATTTTCTCATAAAAATAATATTGAAGTGGGGCTGGAGTGATAGCACAGCGGGTAGGGCGTTTGCCTTGCACGCGGCCCACCTGGGTTCGAATTCCAGCATCCCATATGGTCCCCTGAGCACCGCCAGGGGTAATTCCTGAGTGAAGAGCCAGGAGTAACCCCTGTGCATCGCCGGGTGTGACCCAAAAACCAAAATAATAATAATAATAATATTGAAGTATGGAAAATATTATCAGAGCTTATATATCATATAGCTTATGTATCATATATGTATAATGTGATAACAATTATACATATAGAACCTATAGACACATATACAAAAGTATACATGTACACAAAACAAATCAAGAAATTTATTACAATTTTCCACTTCAACAATGTAACTGTCTATTTCTTATATTTTCTCTTTAACTTTCTGAAAAATAATAAAAAACTTTAAATAATAAAAAATTGAAGATAAAAAAGAAACTAGGGTATAGGCCAAATTTTTAATAAAATATAGGTATTTATTAATTTAATTTATCAATAAACATATATGGTGGTGAATGAATAACTTACTGAAAACAATGGTTCTAAGAGAGCACCTCAAAGCTTCCTGGAATCTACTCTTTGTTCTGCTCCACTTAAAGAGTAAAATAATACTAAGACATCGGCTTTCAGTCCTCTCAAAAGGGAAGGGTCCAAAGGGAAAACATTTGGAGGTGATGAGGGGCAGGGGACAGGGAATGCAGAACCCTGCCCCAGTGTGTAGGGTGGCTGTTAGTTGGTTGCTTAAATTGAGCTATAGTAATTAAAACCTTCACTTTTCAATACATTTCTGTACTGTCTTCAGTCGTTTTAATTTTTTCCACCATTAATACTGAAGTTTCAACTAGAGTTTGAACAAATTAAGGAGGAAGGATTTGTCAGTGAGGAGAAAGCTGTCAAGGTGAAGGGCCAGGCAATGCTGACTTTTGTGAACCCCTGTTCTTTTGGGAAAACAATGCAGAGACATAATGGCTCACATAGAGGAGAATTCTGAAGGGTATGATTTATTTTCTTGAATGAGAGAAATGCAACCACAGCTTAGTCAGACCATCTTCTTGGGCAGAGAGCCAAGTGCTAAATTGATCAGAGATGACCCCGCTGCCAGCTGTGAAAAACGTGTTTGTCTGGTTCCCTTTTCGGACCCAACAGCCTCCACCTATCTAAGGGTTTTTACCCTGCTCTCTGTCGACTGGATGAGATAGACTGTATGAGATGGTTGAGGAGAGTTAATTCAACACAATTTTGTCAATAAGACAGGCAAAGTGAAAATTGTATCAACATGTTGGTTCAGTAGTTTTCTGAAAATGAAGCAGATGGGGTTATTTTTTCATAGAACTTTAGGCAATAATTTGCTTAGAGAATGTCTAAAGGTAAACTTAAGATCAACAACAAACACCTCTTGGAAATGAAGTCTCACCTGTGCAGAAGCTAGTGGTCTGCATGCTCTGCTTTGTGCTATAATATTCAGGAGAAATTCAGAACACAGTTTATTGATGTCTCTAGATACAATACGAAAACATAACACAGTGGATGGCAACAGTCCTGGTATAATGTGAGTTGCTGCCCTATCTTAGTGCATGTAGCACTCTGGGAAATGCCCAGACAGGACAGCAGAAGATTCACAAGGAATAGATGCCAGTCAGTCCTTAGCAACTCCATTCATTGGTCCCATCCACAGACCTTCTCTACCAGTCAAAGTCTTTCCCCCTTCTCCAGTTATTGTTCCTCAAACAAACTGCTCCTGCTTTCCTCTTCTCTCTAGGTCAGGCTATGGGAGCCAACCAACCAAGCTAACTTCTCCATCATCACAGAGTTCTTCTTGGTGGGATTCTCCAATTTTGGAGATGCCCAGCTCATTCTGTTTGCTGTTTTTCTGTGTCTGTATCTGATCATTCTGAGTGGTAACATCACCATTGTCACTGTCATTCACCTGGACCGCAGCCTCCACACACCCATGTACTTCTTCCTTGGGATCCTCTCCATCTCAGAAACATGCTATACCTTTGTCATCCTGCCCAAGATGCTCATCAATCTGTTGTCTCTATTCAGAACTATCTCATATACCAATTGTGCTGTTCAAATGTTCTTCTTCTTGGGCTTTGCTGTCACAAACTGCCTGCTCTTGGGAGTGATGGGCTATGACCGTTATGTGGCTATCTGCCATCCACTGCGATACCCTGTCCTCATGAGCTGGAAGATTTGCGTCCAACTGGCAGCTTCTTGTGCTGTCCTTGGCTTTCTTTTCTCTCTCACAGGCACCCTCTTAGTCTTCACCCTCCCTTTCTGTGGCCCCAACAAGGTCAACCACTACTTCTGTGACATCTCCCCAGTCATTCGTCTTGCCTGTGCAGAAGCCTACATCAATGAGCTGGTCATCTTCATCGGTGGAGTCATTGCACTTATGGTGCCCATGACTTTCATCTGCATCTCTTATGGCTTCATTGTTCGCACCATTCTGCGGATCCCATCAACAGAAGGCAAGAGAAAAGCCTTCTCCACCTGTGCCTCCCACCTCACTGTGGTCATTATCCACTATGGCTGTGCTTCTTCTGTATATCTGAGACCCTCAGCCAAGCACTCTTCAGGCAAAGACAGGCTGGTGACAGTGACCTACACTGTGGTCACCCCACTTCTGAACCCCATGGTGTACAGCCTCAGGAACAAGGACGTGCAGATGGCCATTCGCAAAGTGATTGGTAGAGGAAGGTTTTACCCTAAAGGTCTAGGATGACAAAACTGCACACTGTGAACACATCCTTTCTTAGAATGAACAATAGTTAGACTCTTGAATATACTTTTTTTCTGCTTTTTGGGTCACACCTGGCGATGCACAGGGGTTACTCCTGGCTCTGCACTCAGGAATTACTCCTGGCGGTGCTCAGAGGACCATATGGGATGCTGGGATTTGAACCCAGGTCGGCTGCGTACAAGGCAAATGCCCTATCGCTGTGCTATCGCTCCAGCCCCTTGAGTATACTTTTTTCTCTCATTATTTACCACCTATAGTGAAATTTTCTCCATGTATTACTTTGATAGAATTTCAGATTGCAGCCTAAAACTTGGGTATATTGTCAAATCCAAGATACAAATACTCTAACCTTGCACAGTATTTTCTTTTATCAGAATACTTGTGAAATGGATTTAGTCTTTCATATTAAACATAGGTATTATATGGATTATGAATGGTTATCCATATAGAAGATTCCAGTGTCACAAGTTTCTGTGATGCAGGCATGTCTCAGTGGGGCCCTTCAAGAAGAAATTGGAGTAAATCTAACTGCAAGTTATTCCTATAACATGAGCTGTAGTTGCTGAAAAAGACCCAGGCAGTCACTTCCATGTGCTCTGACATTGCTAAGTCCCCCCTGCACTGTCTATCCCCACTCACTGCCCACTGCCCAGGGTCTCTAAGTGCTGTAAAGTCCTGCTCCAGTAGCTTCCTCCTTGAGCCAACCATTGTCTCTGGAGGTCATCGCGTGTACCTGGCATCTATCTCCCTTATTCAGCTGCAGCGCAGGTACTTGAATATAAAGAGTGCATTAAGACAGATGCAGAGTTATTTTTCTTCTCCAGAGTCTCATGTCACCACCACAAACAACCTTGCTGTTTACAGACTTAATTCTCTGCACAAAAGTTTATTGTCAAATATTTTTATATCAAGATAAGATTTCAACATGAATATAAAAGGAACACAGACATTCAATTCAAAAGAAGGAGTTTACATAGTTGGAATTGTGATTAAAAGGAACTTTTAGAGATTGACTTAATGTAATATATAGATAGATATTAAGTTATAATGATACATAGCTAAAACTTATATAATGTTACTTCAATAAAGAAAAGATTTGAAAGTTGCCTGGTAAAATTCACCAGTGAATTATATGAATTGGAAATTTTACTTGTAAAACGTTCTTAAGGATCCAGAGAAATATCTCAAAGGGTTGAAGCACCTGCCTTATGTGTTTGAGATGCTGAATCTAAATACTCCCAGCATGGCCTGGTCTCCTCATTACTGCTGAGTGTGGACTTGGTGTCCCCTAAGCAGAGCCAGACCCCATGTAAACAAACCTAAGCTCACCTAAAAATCAGACACACATTCTGGAAATGTGCTCTGGGTCTTAAGCACTCCTAGGGAGCCCCTACAACAAAAAGACTCTTTGAATGGCTGTAAGAATATTCAGTTTATTTTTATTCTCAAATACACTTTGAAAGAACACCATTCAAATATATCTAATATACAATTTATTTTAAAGCAAACACTTATTTATTGAATTTTCTTAAATGTCTGTAATATATAATAGCTAATATTGATAGTGTTCTTTCTGTTATCATACTCATTTCTCTAGAAATTCATCGATTAATTTATCTAATAAAATTCTCTTTACTTTGTTTTCATTGATGTTCTTTTTATTAGTAATGTATATGTAGGCACATACATTTTGTCTGACTTATTTGATTTGTACAAGGTTAGATTTTCTCAACAGTTCTGTGCTCTTGACCCATTTGGGGAAGGGCTCTGGACGTCCACTTTGTCCTCCTCTCACTGAGATCCCAGGAAACCAACCTCTATGAGGAAAGCATAAGCACATGAGAACAAGGATATCTGTCCCCACTGACACAGGAGTTCAGGGAATCCCAAGTGCCTCAGCAAAGATCTGGATAATCACCATACAGACCACATTTTTATCTCTTCTGGCTTTTATATTTGTACTTTTTCTCAATTTGCAAAAGAATGTAATTGTTTGTAATAGTGATTACATTTGCCCCAAGAAAGCCACAATTCCATCAATTATGTATGGGAATGATAATCCAATGAATATTTATTATTAATGTAATTTAGTGATAAAATGTATGCAAGGGAAAATTTCAAAATATTTTATGGAGATAATATTTTTAATGGACTAGAGCAATAGCATAGCGGGTAGGGCATTTGCCTGCATGCAGCTGACCCGGGTTTGATTTCTCCATCCCTCTCGGAGAGCCCGGCAAGCTACCTAGAGTATCATGCCCACACAGCAAAGCCTGGCAAGCTCCCTGTGGCATATTTGATATGCCAAAACCAGTAACAACAAGTCTCACAATGGAGACATTACTGGTGCCCGCTCAAGCAAATCGATGAACAACAGGATGACAGAGCTACAGTGCAACAGTGCTATCTTAAACATGAATGAGGTCTATCAACAAGTTCCCCAGGATTTACTTAAAGGTGTGTTCTGGAAGTCCCAGTACCTGGGATCCCAAACTGGAAGGCTGACGCAACAGAAACTCACCAGAGGGTTCCTAGGCAAGAGTTGGAAATAAGGGAGCTTTGGGGGTGGGCTTCCTCTGACAACTGAATTTGGTTCCAGGCCACCACAAAAAAGTCAAAATCCCAATTAAGTAAACCCTAGGAAATTTTTGGTTTACCAGAGCATATAAAAATTAGATTCATATTCTATTTGTATAAAAATTAAAGCCTGAGCCTTAATCTGAAAGACAGATTCAGGGGGTGAGAGCTGCTGTTGAAAACAGGATGTGGGGTCACACAAACCAGTGTATGGGGCAGGCACATCTATGGAGCACTGTGAGTGGAGGAGCTCGTCCTATTTGAGGGCATCCATGCACTCTTCCATAGCCAATGTTCTCTAGCTAATTTGTTGTAAATTTAACCTGTCATTAGGAAAGCCTCTATGAAATTTAAAGTTTAGTTTTTTTTTTCCTTTTTCCTTCTACTTTTCTAACTTAAGTGGGCAGTTATTTTTTTTGTTGTTGTTAAACACGTTATCCTGCTTGTCACTCGGAGCTGTCTTCCCGAGGCCCGCTTCCTCTGCACAAGATGGTTTTCTTGAGCGCAGCCTTCACCTCGCGGTTCCGCAGACAGTAGATGATGGGGTTGAGCAGCGGGACTATGACGGTGTATAGCACCGACACCACCTTGTTGGAGTTGTAGGCGTACATGAGCTTGGGGCGGGCGTAGGTAAACAGAGTGGTAGAGTAGAACAGCGTGACCACGGTCAGGTGGGAGGCACAGGTGGAGAAAGCCTTTTTACGGCCCTGGGCAGATGGGATTTTGAGGATAGTGGTAAGAATTGTGACATAAGATGCCACCACCACGCAGAGGGGGACAGCAATGACCATGAGCGCCAAGAAGAAGTCCACCAGCTCGGCCTGAGAGGAGTCCTCACAGGAGACGTTAAGTAGTGGAGAGATGTCACAGAAGTAGTGGTTGATGTGGGGCGTGCCGCAGTAGCGGAGCCGAGCGATGAAGACCATCTTGATCATGGCGGTCATCAGGCCACACAGCCAGCAGCCCCCAGCCAGGGTGCCACATAGCCTGGGGGTCATGATGACAGGGTATCGCAAAGGGTTGCAGATGGCTACATAGCGATCAAAGGCCATGACAGCCAGGAGGATGTACTCTGTACAGACAAAGGTGACAAAGAAGTACAGCTGAGTCATGCAGCCATTGAAGGAGATGCTCTTGTCTCGGCTGAGGAAGTCCACCAGCATCTTGGGGCTGATGACCGTGACATACCACATTTCCAGGAACGACAGGTGGCTCAGGAAGAAGTACATGGGTTTGTGCAGCTGCCCATCACTGCGGATGGCCAAGATGATGAGGAAGTTCTCCAGCAAGGTCAGAAGGTAGGTGACCAAGAACACAGAGAAGAGCAGCAGCTGGAATGCTGGCCGCGTTGGGAATCCTAGCAGAATGAAATGCGTGGTCGCAGTGTAATTCTCCACCTCCAGGAACCGTGGGTCCAGGACTGACTATGGACAGAAAAAAAAAAAAAACGTGTGCCCTGCTGGTCCAGCTCCAGGGACTAGACCATGAAGAAACCCTCTCATCTCCAGATCGCTCACCACCAGCAGAGCTCCTCATCCCCATCGGATCCCTCCTAAACCAGGATGAGAATCAAACACTTTGAGTGAGGAGAAAGAAAATGGGCTTTTTATTTTGAAGCTAATGTTTTGATTTTTCAGGCTAAGAAAAGTAACTCACCCACCACTCACCCGTAGAAGTACATTCAAAGCCACGACTTCCAGAGCTAAGCTTTCTCAACACTTCTGGACAAAAGAGCGTTAAATTTAGACCCTCTTTCAAAAAAAAAAAAGGTAGTGCTCTCAGCACTAGGTAGTAGATGAGAGACCCATTTGCATAAATTAGTAATTCCATAACTGTGCTTCACTGCTCCCTCTGCCCAATCTAAAGCTATGTAAATATTGGAACTGTGACATTGTATTTCCTAATATCCTTTTAAACGGTCCATTTTTCTTTATCTCTACTGCTAAGACCCTTAGGTGCTTCACAATTACCTTCCATCTTGTCACTCAACACAGACTTCTTTCTGATCAATTTTGGATGGGATCAAAAACAAGCTCATTCATACACACGAATGTACACTCTACACGATGAGTGTAGAGCTATCCAACTGTATTTGTGTGTTTTGTGAATAAAAGATAATTTCCCATGGGAAAAATTAATTTCGACCCTCTTTCACTGTAAGCAATACCCACATACACAGAGAAAAATGGCAGGATTTGGGCCAGGATGATAATGCACTTGGCCTTCATGAGGCATAGCAGGGTTCAATCCCCAGCTGATATGGTCCCTCAAGCTACCAAGAGTGATCCCTGAGCACAGAGCCAGGAGTAATCCCTGAGCACTGCTGGGTACCCTCCCTCAAAATAAAGAAATTAAAAAGAAAAAATAAAGGTAGCATGACTCAGCCCTCATTGTCAGCTGTGCCTCACACTACTTTGGAGCCACATAAACTCATTCAGCTCTGTGATGCAGAGAATTATCTGATCGTCTTTGATAAAGGTTGTAAAACTTAAATGAATGTGTGCAAACACATAGGATTAATAGCAAATTGAATATGAGCTTTCCCAGAATTTTAAAGAACAAAATGGAATGGATTATTTAAAAGGTAAGATTCCTTTGATTTAACCCATTGTGGAGTACTTGATTAGGACTTTGAAGAAAGAACAACAAAGTTCTTTTGTTGCACTTAGATACCTGAATGCTTTATAAAAACTTTAAGGATTATCAGCCATTTTGTTTCTCAGGTGGCTCTAATATAATGAATTTACATTTTGTGAACTAATGAGCCTTAACATTTAAGTTCCTCTGGATATTTCTGTTACCTTTCAAGATATACTACAAACCTCACAAAGACCCTCTCCCCACCACCCCCATGGACACATTAAGAAAATTAAATGGTGAAAGCAGCACCCATGGCCAGTGCCAAGGGAGGAGAGAGCAGAGGGTGCCCAGGGGACAGGGTGAAGGACAGTGACATATCTAAGAGTAATCAGATGCCGGGAAATAGAAAGTCTTGTGCTGGAGGAACCTAGTCTCCCACCAGACTTGGCACGACTGGAGCCTCTTTCTGGGTTTAAGATCATTCTGGAGCTCATAGACCTGGAGCACCTGTTCACATACTTCCTCTGACCTCTTTGCCTGCTAGCTCTTTACTTCCTCTCCATAGTTGTAATTACTGTCTGCACTTCTCAAAAGCCCCACTTGTGGGGAGCATACATGGAGGGTGGGGTGGAGATGGACAGGTCATTTTGTTCCTGAGGAAATGGTTCTTAAGTAAAGCCTGGAAAATGCTGCCCACTTCCTTCCCTTCCTGCACAATTCCTTCCCTTTTCTTAGATTGCCATGTTAGAGTCACAGAGAAAGCCAACACCATCAACTCTTTATTATCATGGGAAGAGAGGAAAGTAGACACAGAACCCAGATACAATCAATTTGGACGTGCAAATGCAACAAGCAATTCTGGTTTCTGTTGAGATATGCCCCTTCATACGCACAAACCTGCATATACACAAACATGCACACCACACATACACGCACATAGATGAAAACAAATACAGTACATGCATGAACTCGTATATACACACTTGCACATAGATACCTGTAGTAAACATATACATGTACACATATGCATACAGATAGATAAAGTGCATAAACACTCCTTTACACACATTCATACAGATACAGGTGGCACTATAGTCCTGTTGTTCATCAATTTGCTCGAGCCGGCACCAGTAACGTCTCCATTGTGAGACTTGTTGTTACTGTTTTGGGCATATCAAATATGTCGCAAATAGTTTGCTGGGCTCTGCCATGTGAGTGGTATACTCTCAGTAATCTGCCGGTCTCTCTGAGAGAGATGGAATCAAACCCGGGTCGGCTGCGTGCAAGGCAAACGTCCTACCCCTGTGCTTTCCCTCCAGTATACAGATACATACACTGCACATACAGTGCACAAACTTTCATTCAGTACACACCAGTAAACAAATGCACACAGGTGCACTCAGTGCACACACATGTACCCATATCATATACACATATATATATACAGTGTTCACATGTGCACCCATTTACACACTCACATAGATTCACACAGATTCATGCAGTGCACAAACATGCACTTGTATGCACATATGCACATGGATGCACACAGATGCATGCAGTGCACACAATACATCCATGTATGCACACATGCACACAGACAGGTTTCTTTCACAGCAGTGGTCTGAATCTGATTCCTGAGCTGTGGTGAGAACTTTTCCAAAAGAGGACTTTTTTCTTCCGCAAGCAGCTAACAGGTACTCACTCACATTCTCACCTTTCGGATCATCTGCTGGTTCCCAGAGGCAGTGGCCATTCTTCCTGCTGGCTCCACTTACGTGGCTGTTCAGTGGAAAGTCATGTCAGAAGTGGGGAACCTGCCTCTGGGATATCAGGCTGAGTCACTCAATTAGGAGGGACTGAGGGGAGCATCAGAGCCTGGCAAGCTCCTATGGAATATTCAATATGCCAAAAACAGTAACAATGATGAGTCTCATTCCCCTAGCCCTGAAAGAGCCTCTAATGTGGCACTGTTGGGAAGGACGAGTGAAGAGAGGCTGCTAAAAATCTCAGGGCTAGGACAAATAGAGATGTTACTTTGCCCACTCAAGCCAATCGATGAACAATGGAATGACAGTCATGCAGTGATAGTGATGGGAGCATTGGATGTGATGTGGGTGAGTTTTCTACAGAGAGAGGGACTGAGTCACCCTTGGGATAGGCAGGGGTCTTTTCTGCTATCCATAAAGGAAAAAGGCCAGGGGGCCAGGATAGAGACCTGCACTTCTGGAGCTGGTCCAAAACCTGTCAGCATTGTGAATTTAGGTCTGGACAAGCGGAAGGGTCTTAGAAACCCCTGTGAGATGCATGCCTGGGGCTGTTTGTGCTCAGAGCTCAGCTCCTGCCCAGAGAGAGTGTAAGGGAGGGGTGATAGTACACCATTCAGCCACTCCCTAACAGAATCACATCTTCCTCCTTCAGGGAAGTTTACAGGGATGTAACTGACCTTTTCCAGGATGTTTAAAAAGGCCCAGTACTTTGGGCTGCAGTCAGAGGCGTTTCTGAGTCTGCAGCAAGATCAGATAATTGGGGGTCACTTAACAATGTCCTCAGGTTCCACCATGTGTAAGAGAAGTTGGTGGAAAATCTGCCATCATATCGTGGCTATGACCACAATCTAAATCCCAGAACAATGGCTTATGTTTTCAAATTATTTTATTGCCTCTCAGTGGGTTTGGGGAAAAGGTCACTTCATGGGTTTCCTTCAAACACACTAATCCCTGAAGCTCGTCTCAGGTTCTCATACTGAGGATAAATTGCAAAACACTATGATCTTCCTAAAACCATTATATGATGAGAACTGGGACTTTCTTCATCTGGGGTTCTATGAGAAGTGGTGTCTTCTTGTTCTGTCTCCTTGGGAGCTATGAGCCCCCAAACTGCAACCTCAGCCAAACAGCCGGCATAGCGTTCATGGAAGCAAGAGATTGTTGTGCACACTCCCCTGCCACAGCACCCATTCTCGAGCCACTTTCTCTGCCACTGTTCCTCTGTGGCGAGCAGCAAACTGTCCCCTAGCAACCAACGTGGAGATCTAGACAGTTTCCCCACAGTTCTGAGGGCTGGGCAGCACCCCTTGACCACCCCTGAGTCAGGCTGGATAACTGCCTTTACCACCTAATGAGAAGGACTGGACAGCCTCTGAGCAGCCTCTGAGAAGAGCTTGACAGCTCTCCCTGGCCACCTTTGAGGAGGACCGAACAGCTCTTCCTGACCAACTTTGTGTCCTGGACAGCTCCCTCTGACCATGCCTGTGTTCCGAACAGCTGGAAGTGGAAGTGTTATTTTTAAAAGTGTGTCTGAGGGAAATGCAGCAGTACCAGATAACAGTGGTCTGGTGCTGTAACAATACCCTATTCCTCAGGTTCCCCATGTGTAAAAGAAGTTGGTGGAAAATCTGCCATCATATCACGAGTATGTCCACTATCTAAATTCCCCGAACAGTGGCCTATGTTTTCAAATTATTTTATTGCCCTCTCGGTGGGTTTGGGGAAAGGGTGTGTCTCAGGATCTCCAGGGTTCTAGGCAGCATTTGCCATTATTTCAAAAAAGTCAGACCCTAAAACTTAACACAAAGGAATGATCCTTAGTCACCCCTGCTCCACTTCTGGCAATGCGTCTCAGGATCTAATTTCACTTGAGGAAAGTCTGAGTAAGTGCTTTCTCACTCACCTTTTCCATAGGGCTATAACTTTCCACTCTTTTCCCAGCTCTGTCAGGCATGATTACCTGCCACCAGGAGAACAGGAGGAGTCATGCAGGCTAGAGGAGCACAGATCCCAGGAAGCTTTGGCTGGAGATGTGGCAGTATTGTGCAAATTGGAGAGAAAGGAGCTATTTATGCTTCTCCTGCTTTCAAGCACCTACAGGTTCAGGAGCCAAGTCCTCTCTCCCCAGGGCCCCTGCAGCAGATGCAACCCTCTAAAAACAATGTGTTCTTTCCAGGACTGGAAGAGTCCTGGGGGACTTACACAAGGAGCTGTTGGACACAGTGGAAGCTGGCGGCACATGAGAGACCACGTGTGAAGTGGAGTTCGCTGGCTTCCTCCATCCTGGATTGAAGAAGGGGAGGGGAAGTGAGAGTGTGGATGAGAGCAAGTGCATGGTGTGCAAAGTGTGTGTGAGTGGAATTATGTGCAAGCATGTGTATGGATGTGTTTCTCTTTCTGGGGAGTGGGTCTCACAAATAACTGTTCCTCTGAGGGAGACAGTCAAAACAAATAGGCAGAAAACACAAATGGTGCTCAGTGTCCCAGTTTAGAGACTCCCACTCAAGTCCCCATATGTGTGCAAGTTCCACGTGCTCTCATATGCATGCATGCATTACAAGCTCTCATATGCATGCACACTCCACAGGCTCTCAGATGCATGTGCACCCACACTCTCACACTCATATAGCTTCTCATTTAAGTAAATTAAAAAACACTTCGTGTTTTTCATGTTTTTTTCTGAAAGTTTTCTTTGAAAGTTTTTTTTGAAAGTTTTTTGAAAGTTTTTTTTCTGAAAGTTTTTTTCTGAAAATTTAAAAAGCATATTTGGGGGGTATTTCAAAGAACAGAACTCAGTGCTCACACATACAAATCAAATGCTTCATCACAGTCCTTGGCCAGAGAAAATAGTTCACAAAAAAAAACCATGAAAAACTTAATACTGAAAATTATTTGGAAAATGCTAAAAGAATTCAAAGCAAATGCATGATTTCATCGTTTCTTGCAGCTGCATAGTAATCCAAGCATTCCATTGTGTATATGTACCACATCTTCATAATGCATTCATCTGTCATTGGACACCTATAATGATTCCATATCTCAGCTACTGAACTGAGTGCAGCAGTAACTAATGACCTTTTGAGGGACCGTTTTAATATCCTGGGATTAGATGCCCAAAAGTGAAATTTCTGGGTTATATGGCAGTTAAGTATTTAGAACTTTCTACTCTTTCCACAGGTGTTGTACCAGACAACATTCCCACCAGCAATGGTAAAAGTTTATTTTTTCCACCATATCCCCACAGAGCATGAATTGACAAACTATTGCATCCAATAAATCAGGATGAAAATAAAATGAATCAGATTGCCAAGACATCTCCAAATGGGAGTACATTTTTATCATTTAGTTTTTAAAAAGCCAGCCACATCATATTTCTTTTTTCAATTTTTATTAAAGAACTGTGATTTACAACATTATTGATAGTGTGACAACCACCACCCCATCCCCACCTGTCAGCTTGACATGCACATTACAATGTTTCAGTAACTGCAGCTGGTATCTCATGGTTTCAGCATTGTTGAGTCTGTGTTTTGGATATATGTTTATACCCATATCACCAGTGTAGCTTGAGCCCTGATGCCTGTTCATCCATTCTCATTCTCTTCTTCCCCCTTGATTTCTTTCCTTCTCTGTCCTCCTCTCCAAACACGGGGGTCAAAGGTGAACTAGGCATCCCCTTTTACTACAGTACATTTTCTCATGCAGTATTCTATGTACCACAGATAAGTGAGATCATCCTGTTTGTTTTTCTTCTTCACTCAACAGTACCAACAATGTCGCAACAAATTTTATGATTGCAACATTCCTTGCAATGCAGTTTTCTCACACCTTCATAATCTACTCATCTGTCATTAGATACCTAGGTTGATTCCATATCTTAGCTATTGTACTGAATGAAGTAATGAATAATGTTGTGCACATGTCCTTTTGAGTGGTTTTTTTCACTTTACTTTCTGTTTACTTTGGTTACATTCAATATTTCAACACAAACCTCACTGTTATTATTAGGAGTACCCCACTAGAGTCAGACCTGTGAAGAGAAATGAGGTTGCGCGGCTGCGTGGTTTTGGATTTCTGTACTTTAACAACTAAGTCCAGGGAGATTTCTTCCAGATATTGGATCATTGCAAGCTTGTAAACCCCATCTGTGGTCGTCATAATATTGCAGTCACCACGCCCTTCATCCTCGGAAAGGAAGAGGTGAGAGAGAAACACCTTTCCCCTCCTGGGCAGGCATGGGGCAGCGGCTTAGTTCTCAGGCTGGAGACATTCTGCGAGGAGCTGCCCATGCCGAAAGTAGTTTAGCTGGGTCTGGATTCATGCTCTTGCAGCTGCGGAGAAGCTGCGCACACACGTGTGGCCCCCGGGATCACATCTCGGTGGCAGGAGGGGCCGGTGCCACCCGAGAGAGTGTTTTTATGTCCTGGAGATAGGTGCCCAAAAGTGGAATTGCTGGCTCATATAGCAAATCAATTCTAAGTTTACTGAGAATTCTACATACTATTTTCCACAGGGGTTGTACAGATAATATCTGCACCAGCAGTGGATAAGAGTTCCTTTTTCACTGTGTCCCTGCTAACACAGATTGTTCCTATTAATTCTAATATGTGTCATTCTCACTGTGAGAGATGGTATCACATTGCCGTCTTGATTTAGATTTCTCTGATGATAAGTGGTGCTGAGTATTTTTTCATGTGCCTAAACGTCATTCGCCTGTCTTTCTCCAAGAGCTGTCTATTTATTTCCTCTCCCCAATTTTATAGGTTTTTTTTTAATGTCTTGTTGTTGTTGTTGAACTTTATGAGTACGTTATATATCCTGGCTATCAAACGTTTCAACTAGAGCGATAGCACAGAGGTTGGGCGTTCGCCTTTCATGCGGCCAACCCGAGTTCGATTCCTCCGCCCCTCTCGGAGAGCCCGGCAAGCTACCGAGAGTATGGAGCCCGTGCAGCAGAGCCTGACAAGCTCCCTGTAGCCTATTGGATAGGCCAAAAACAGTAACAATAAGTCTCTCAATGAGAGACGTTACTGGTGCCCGCTCAAACAAATCAATGAGCAATGGGATGACAGTGACATCAAACCTTTATCTGATGTGTTGAAAACAAATATTTTTTCCTATGGACTTCTGCAACTGCAATCTCAGTACTCACTAGGCTTAGGGCATGCACCCTAAATACCCAAGAATCATATATCCTCCCTGGGTTGCTGCTGCAGCTCCAGTCCTGTGATCCAAATAACAGAACAGAAACAAGGAGACCCCTGTTCCCAATTCTTCTTCTCTTATGTTGAAATCTTTGTAGTAAAGCCCTCTTAATTAAAATTGGGCAAAGAGAGAGACATGACACTTCCTAGCTGCAGCCATTGATTAAAAGAAATCAGAATGTTTTCAAAAAAAGCTTGAAAAGAAGTCACGTTTTCGTCAAAAAAGAAAAATTGTTTAACTATTGACCTGGCTACCAAAAACGCACATTCTACCATGACCAAGTGATATTCATCCCAGGGATGCAAGGATCATTCAACATTCAGAAGTCAATCAACATAATCCATCATATCAACAAAAGAAAAGATAAAAACCATATGACCATATCAATAGATGCAGAGAAAGCGTTTGACAAGATCTAGCACCCTTTCATGATGAAAACTCTCAGTTACATGGGTATAGGAGGGACCTTCCTCAATATAGTCAAAGCCATCTATTACAAGCCTATAGCAAGCATTATCCTCAATGGGGAAAAACTAAGGGCCTTCCCTCTAAGGTCAGGGACAAGACAAGGATGCCCACTCTCACCACTTCTGCTCAATATAGTACTGGAATTACTTCCAGTAGTTATTAGGCTGGGGCTGGAGAGATAGTACAGCGGGTAGGGCGTTTGACTTCCATGCAGCCAACCCGGTTTTGATTCTCAGTATCCCATATGGACCCCTGAGTAGTGCCAGGGGTAATTCCTGAGTGCAGAGCCAGGAGTGATCCCTATGCATCGCCAGGTGTGAACCCCCCCCAAAAATAGTGATTAGGCAAGAAAAAAGACATTAAGAGCATCCAGATAGGAAAGGAAGAAATCAAGCTCTCATTATTCGCAGATGATATGATACTATATTTAGAGAACCTTAAAGCCTCTACCAAGAAACTCCGAGAAACAATAGACTTGTAGTAAAGTCACAGGCTATAAAATCAGTACCCAAAAGTCCATGGCTTTCCTATAAGCAATAATGAGAAAGAAGAAAGTGATATGAAAAAACCAATCCCGTTCATAATCAGAAAATCATAATTCATAATCAGAAAATCAAGTATCTCAGAATCAACTTAACTAAGGAGGTGAAGGACCTGTACAGAGAAAATTACAAAATGTTACTTTATGAAATAAAAGAGGACATGCGGAAATGGAAACACATCCCTTTCTAATGGATTGGGAAAATTAATTTTGTCAAAATGGCAATACTCCCCAAAACATTATACAGATTCAATGCGATCCCTATAAGGATACCTATGATATTCTTCAAGGAAGTGGACCAAAGACTCCTGAAATTCATATGGAACAACAAACCCCCACGAAAAGAAAAAGCAATTTTGGGGAAAAAGAAGATGGAAGGCATCACCTTCCCCAACCTCAAACTCTACTACAAAGCGGTAATAATTTAAACAGCATGGTGGGGCTGGAACAATAGCACAGTGGGTAGGGCATCTGCCTTGCACACGGCCGACCCAGGTTCGGTTCCTAGCATGCCTTATGGTCCCCTGAGCACCACCAGGGGTAATTCCTGAGTACAGAGCCAGAAGTAACCCCTGTGTATCTCCAGGTGTGATGCAAAAATAAACAAACAAACAAATAAATAAATAAATAAATAAAATAGCATGGTACTGGAACAAAGGCAAAGCAGTAGACCAATGGAACAGGGTTGAATATACTTACACATACCTTAAATATATGACCATCCAATCTTTGATAAGGGAGCAAAAAATGTAAAGTGGAGCAAGGAAATCCTCTCTAACAAATGGTGCTGGCAAAACCGGACAGCTACCTGCAAAAAAAAAAAAAATGGGCTCAGAGCGATACCTAAAACCATGTACAAAAGTCAGATCAAAATGGATTAAAGACCTCAACATCAGACCAGAATCCATAAGGTACATTGAAGACAAGGTCGGCAAAATGCTCCACAGCATTGAAGCTACAGGTATCTTCAAAGATACCACTTGACCAGGCAAGTGGAAATACAGATAAACAAGTGCAACTACCTTAACCTGAGAAGCTTCTGCACCTCAAAAGATACAGTGACCAGAATACAAAGACAGCCTACATAATGGGAAAGGATGTTCACCCAATAGCCATCTGATAAGGGGTTGATATCAAGGCACTGGTTGAATTCCACGAGAAGAAAACATTCAACCCCATCAGAAAATGGGACAATGAAACGAACAGAAACTTTCTCAAAGAAGAAGTTCGAATGGCCAAAAGACACATGAAAAAAAATGCTCCTCATCACTAATCATCAGGGAGATACAGATCAAAACAACAATGAGATACCATCTCACACCACAGAGACTGGCCCACATCCAAAAGAACAAAAGCAACCAGTGTTGTTGCGGATGTGGGGAGAAAAGGACTCTCCTTCACTGCTGGTGGGAATGCCGACTGGAATTCAACCTTTTAGAAAACTGTATGGACACTTCTCAAAAAATTAGAAATTGAGTTCCCATTTGACCCGGCAATACTACTTCTGGGAATATATCCCGGAGATGCAAAAGAGTATAGTAAAAGTGACATTTGCACCTATATGTTCATTGCAGCACTGTTTACAATAGCCAGAATCTGGAAAAAAAATATGTGTCTGAGATCAGATGACTGGTTAAAGAAACTTTGGGACATATACACAGTAGAATACTATGCAGCTGTTAGAAAAGATGAAGTCATGAAATTTTCATATAGGTGGATCAACATGGAAAGTATTATGTTAAGTGAAATGAGTCAGAAAGAGAGGGACAGACATAGAAATATTGCACTCATTTATGGAATATAAAGTAACAGAATGGGAGACTAACACCCAAGAATAGTAAAGATAAGTACCAGGAGAATTACTCCACAGCTTGGAAGCTGGTCTCACACACTGGGGGTAAAAAGCAACTCAGATAGAGAAGGGATCACCAAGCAAAGGGTGCTAGGAGGGCCCACTCAGAATGGGAGATGTGGACTGAAAATAGACTATAGACTGAACATGATGGCCACTTAATACCTCTATAGAAAACCACAACACCCAAAAGGAGAGAAAGAGCAAAAGGGAATGCCCTGCCACAGAGGCCGGGTGGCGTGGAGGGGTGGGGTGAGGTGGTGGGAGGGATGCTGGGACCATTGGTGGTGGAAAATGGGCACTGGTGGAGGGATGGGTACTTGATCATTGTGTGACTGAAACATAAGCATGAAAGTTTGTAAGTCTGTAACTGTATCTCACAGTGATTCACTAATAAAAAATATTTTAAAATGCACATTATTTTTCTTACATGACCCAGAAAGACATATAAAATTGTTTATAAAGACTATCTAATTTTCTTGGTGGTGGAATATGTGCACTGGTGATGGGATGGGTGTTTGAGCATTGTGTAACTGAGACTTAAGACTGAAAGCTTTGTAACTTTCCATATGGTGACTCAATAAAAATAAATAAATTTTTTTAAAAAGACTATCTAATTTAAAAACATTTGGAAAAGTAAATATTCAGAGAAATCTCTAGCATAAGTCAGGAGAAAACTATTGACACTGGGTCCTACATAGAACCAGCTGTACTCTCCAGCTCTTTCACTCTGGTGTAGATTGTTCAAGCACAAAGTCAGACGAGATGTGTTAATACTCCAGCAGAGGTACCATAGACCCTGCTCCCTTAGCTTCTTTTGTACTCGGTGGTAGACATGCTGAGTCTGTCTTGCCCAGCAAGCTTGGCACTTCTCTATGCATCCAGAGAAGCAGCCAGTCGTCCAGCCTCCATCTGAAAGAGTGAGCTTGCTACACCACTTATGGAGCATTTGTTGGGGAGAATATAAGCAGGATGCTTGGAGGACAGCAGCAAGGGACTCCAAGTTATATCTCAGGTGTGAGGCAGGTTTGCCCAGGCATGGAGCCCCAATCCTCTTAAAGCCCATTCCTGAAAAACGCTTTGTGGTTTCTCTAGTTCTCAGAGCTCCCTGCAAAGACACATGGGTAAAAAAATGACCCTTAGCTACTTCTTACCACCAAACATTTATAAGCTTTTTGCTCTCCCAACCAGAGAACTTATTATCAGAGCCATTTTGTACCTGGACAGTGTTGCTTAAAGATTTTAATCAGGTTTCCAGAAGAACAAAAGTAGAACATTAATCCAAATACATGCCAACATAAAAGCATTCAAATGTTTGTAACTATCTCACGGTGATTCAATAAAATAAAAAAAAGCATTAATATGTTGTACACTGCAAATACCTTGCAATTTTGTATGCCCATTACAACTCAATAAAGCTGCAAGAGTTGCTCCATAGTAAAAAATTATCTACAAAGAGGAAATATTAATTGTTTACTCATACACAAAATTTTAAACATACATAATAAGCAAATGAGGTAGGTGAAACTATTTTCATTATCTGAGGAACTTGTGAATAAAACCAGGATCAAATTAAAATGCATTTCTTCTCAAGACAGAATTGTTAACATTAACCCATGTATGGAAAGAAAATAAGTGAGTGTGTGCTCATAAACACTTCTTTAAAAGGCTATTCAGAAATATCATGAAAATAAACTTACACGTTTTTAAGTGTTAGATATTTTTGGATTTTTTTTTAATTTAGAGATACTAGAAATCACTGTTGAGCAGTTATTTTCCTTACAGAATAATCACCCTTTGTCCCCAATACTAGTTCAAAACAGAGTAAATAATCAATGTTTATGCTTTTTTCTTCTGTTTTTGTTTGGGAGCCACACCCAAATGTGCTTGGGGATCACTACTGCCAGTGCTCTGGGGACAATATGAGGTGCCAGAGATCTTCTCTGAACTATTCATACAGTCCCAATAATTCATGTTTATAATCGTTTAATCATGTATCTTTATTCTTTCCCCTTTTCCTACAGCTAAAGAAATACTGGGTTTGGTTTAAATGTTCATGAATGTTAGTAAATGAGCTGGAGTCAGGAAATGAATATTCCTGCAAGCATTCAAGCACCAAGATATGGGAGAAGGTCAGATTTCGACCCCAGACACTCAGAGGCATCTTGCTCTCCTACTCACTGTTCTTGTTCTACTTAAAACTCTGACAACCAAAGAACAATGATATAAAACAAGCTGTCAGCCTAGGTGCTGAGATTCTGAGGCCAAGTTCTCGGTTCTGGCAGTGTTTACATCTGAGCCATCAAGCACATGACCACAGGTCACTAAAGTTCGGACACAGCCCTGCAGCTGCCCTGTTCAGGGGTTATATATCTCTTTTTCCTCCAAATCCATGGACAGGAGACTTGAGGTGCCTTAGATATCAATCAGAGGTCATGACTTTGGGGTGTGATCATACATTTTTATTTATTATAGAAGTGGAAGTTGATATCTTAGATCTCTGAAATTGCCTCAGTGTAGTCCATATCTTGTCTTGATATATCTTGTGGGCACAATCCCTTTTCTTATGTTTCTTTGTTTATTAAAAGAAAACCACACAACAGGTGTGGTCCTGAGCAGAAAATGCCAAACTGGATGAAAATAAGAGAGCCTCAAAGATTGGAAATTATGCATGGTGGGGTTCCAGCTTGGCTATCATATACCTCACAAATTTTAGGGGGAATTTTCATTTTAATACAGAGCCCGCATGATTACTTCCCTTCTTCTCTTCTTCTTTCCTCCCTTTATTCCTTATTTCTGTCAGGGATTGAACCCATACTTCCCCCATGCAAAAAACAGGTGTTCTACAGCTGAACAGCCCCAACCTCCAGTGATCTTTTTACCCTCCCTTATATAAACACCGTGATTTACAAAGTTGTTCATGATGATTTGTTATAGGCATTCAATATCCCAAACCACCACCAGTGCCACTACCACTGTCATCTTCACTCCACCATTGTCTCCATTTTACCAACTACCCCTCAGGCCTACCCCCTTTGAAGGCCCACAATAACTTATTTTATCTTGCTTGTTACCACTAAACTATTAATCTGATTATCAAAAATACTCCAGTAAAATAAGATTTGTAAAAATTGTTGTATCTCACCATGGGGACATTAAGTCTTTGTCTGGGGCTTTACTTAGATGTTGTTGCTAGTTAAGCTTTCTGTGTTAATTCTTCTACTAATTGAATATAGTTAGCTTCTACATTACATTCCCATCCAATCTGGTGTCTCCTACTGGACTGTTAGTATTGTAGAGTTGGAAATGTCACATGACTGTGTGCTCCAGAAAATCCAAAATATTTAAGCTTACATGTTGGTAGCAGTGGGACGTGGGTGTGGCTGCCGAGCCTTTGGTAGGGCAGAAACTTGGTTTAACCCCCACCCCCACCCCAAGTTCACCAGGGATGTCTCAGCTAGAATAGATGTATCTGAGAAATTTTTGTGGCTACTTGATCTCCTTCATATTTTAATTATGAGTCTCTGGAGCAGAACCAGTTGAAGAGCATGACAGTGGAGGTAGAATGTGGGCCCCAGTGATACTTAAGCAGCTAATTCAACCTTAGAAAACTCCTACACAAGATCAAGAATTCATAACCTTGAGTTTGTTTCCAAAGGTTCTCGGATGCTATTTAGAGAAGCTATGCATTAATGATAGTTGTACCTATTTCAGGATTCACTAGGTGCCATCATTAAACCCAAGAAGATCCTCTCTTCCTCCCAAGCTGTGGTGTGCATCAACCAGGAGCATCCCTGAGAGAGAAGCACCTGCCCAACACTGCCTTTCTGAGAGCATTCTTCACCTCCTTGTTCCTTAGGCAATATATGGCAGGATTGAGAAATGGTACAATGACAGTGTAGAGCACAGAGATGATCTTGTTGTAGTTGAAGGTGTACATAGCCCGGGGCCGTGCATAGGTAAAGAGAGTGGAGGAGTAGTAAATAACAACCACGGCCAGATGAGAGGCACAGGTGGAGAAAGCTTTGTGGCGTCCCTGTGCAGTAGGAATCCTCAAGATGGCTGCAATAATGGCAGCATATGAGGAAACCACAGCCAACAAAGGGAGTAGAATCATCACCAGGGCCAAGAGAAAGTCCACTAGCTCTGCCTGCTCCTTGTCTGAGCAGGTGAGGTTAAGTAGTGGGGAAATATCACAGAAAAAGTGGTTGATGATGTTGGGGCCACAATAGGACAGTCGAGAAATAAAGAGAAGCTTCATCATAGAACTGAAGAAGCCACTCCCCCAAGAAGAAAGAGCAAGGCGAGTGGCCAAGCTGGAGGTCATGAGACTAGGGTAACGGAGGGGCTCACAGATGGCCAGGTAGCGGTCATAAGCCATGACTGCCAACAAGACACATTCAGTGCAGGCCAGTGCAATGAAGAAGTAGAGCTGGGTCATGCAGCCTACATAGGAGATCTTCCGGTTCTGTGTAAGGAAAGCTCCCAAGAGTCGGGGAACTGTGACATTGATGTACCATAACTCCAGAAAGGAAAGATGGCCAAGAAAAAAGTACATTGGACGATGGAGGCTTGGCATGAGCCAGACTGTGGACACAATGAGTACATTCTCCAGCAAGGTCATCAGGTAGAGTGTAAGGAAAAGGCCAAAGAGAAGCAGTTGTACAGAGGAGGAGGTGGGGAAGCCCACCAAAACAAACTCTGCCACGTGTCCTCCACTCCAGTTCTTCATAATCTCTCTCCACGTGGCTGCCTGTAAAACAGGAGGACATTGAGTAACAGAGACTGCATTTTACCACTTCTCATAGATCACAGAACTCTGGAAAGTTTCAATGATGCACTGCCACTGGTTTTATCCCCTTTGTCTCTTCACTTTGTTGTTTCCTTGCTCCTCAAGTAAAAAGTTTTCTGAGCTGGAGGTTTTGTTCATAATTTGACAATATTGAAATAATTTGTCAAAATTTACTAATTTATTTATACTAAACTCAGAGCAAGTCCTACTATTTTAGTTCCTTCATTTCCTTCAGACTCCTAATCACTGTTGCCCCTTTGTTCAATACTCATTACATGAATGAATAAGAGAAAGGTGCTGGCAAATTTGAGCTTGACACTGCAACTCTTGCAAGGAATCAGATGAAGAGGTGGTAGAAATGAGCAAATATTATGGAGCTATTTTGCAAGATAACTTGGGAGGAGGGAGGCTGGTTGGGAAGAGTTGAGGGAATGGCCCAGGATGAGTAGACTCCTGCTCCAAATGAAGTCACAACCCATCCCTGTTGCAAGTGTGTCTGAGCACATTCTCTGTCCCACAGTAGACTGTTTCTTTCCCAGGGATCAGAGGGCCACTGAAAATGTCCTAACCCCTGGGCCAGTAATTGTCACATCATGGAACATACCTGGAAGATGAAAGTTAAGGACATTAAGTAGGGGGAGTATTAAAAAAAAAGGGCTGGAAGAATAACACAGCAGGTAGGGCATTTGCCTTGCATGCGGCCAACCCAGGTTCGATCCCCAGCATCCCTGAGCACTGCCAGGAGTAATTCCTGAGTGCAAAACCAAGAGTAACCCCTGTGCATTGCCAGGTGTGACCCAAAAAGAAAAATAGAAAAAAAAAAGAAGGGGGAGTATACCAAACTCACTAGTCTGACTTTTTTTTGCCACATTTTCTTCCACTTTTTAATTTTCAAAAAAATTAGTTTATGCTCTGTTATCACAATTTCCCCCTTCTTCTCCCATTCTTTCTTTCTTTAAATTTATTCTTTTATTGAATTACCATGCAGAAAGTTACAAAGCTTTCAGGTTTAAGTTTCAGTTATACAATACTCAAACACCCATCCCTTCACCAGTTCACATATTCCACCACCAAGAATCACAGTATACCTCCCCCCACGCCCCCACTCTGCCTGTGTAACTGATAAATTTCACTTTACTTTCACTTTACTTTGATTACATTCAATATTTCAACAAAAAACTCACTATTATTGCTTGGAGCTTCTCCCCCCTAAAGTCGGACCTGCTGAAAAGGAAGCATTTGTTAATTTGTTTTCCATTGCTGAGAATGAAGAGATATGAGGTCCAGCGGCAGCACTAGCAGCTGCACGGTTTTGGGTTTCTGTATTTTAATATTTTAGTAACTAACTCCAGAGAAATATCTGCCAGAAATTGCATCATTGCAAGCTTGTTCCTCTCAGCTACTTTATATTCCACATATGAATGCAATCTTTCTATGTCTGTCTCTTTCTTTCTGACTCGTTTCAACTAGTCTGACTTTAAGCTCTGCTCTGAGGCTCCTCTGAAGAGCTCCTAAGGAAGAAGTTGCACAGAGATGAATCAGCCCAGTGACATTTGAGGGTGCTCGTGAGGAGACTAGGTTAAGGAAGCAGTGGCCAATATCTCCTCTGGAGGCTGGAGGGGCAAAGAGTGACCCTTCACACAGCTTCTGCCAGGAGAAGCTTTTCACGTCTGCATTCGGCCATGGACCTTGATTTTAGACTGTAGTCTCTGAAAGGAAGTCTAAGTCTCTGCCATTTTAAACTACCAAATGTGTGGTAGTTTGTTACAATAGGGACAGGAATGCTAAAGAGCTTGGGAGAAGACATTGTGGAACAAATTAACTGTGTCTCAGTTTCCCTGCTAGGTCCCTGTCAGTCTCCCTGCCAGAAAACCTGCAGGGTGTGGCACAAAGTCAAGATCTGACTTGAGAACTAGAGATTATCAAGCATTTCCATTTCAGCCAGAACCTGAACACTCTTCTTCACAATTTTTTCTTAAAACGAATTTACAAACAATACGCAGTTAGGATTTTGTTCACTTCTATTTTATATCCCATATTAAAATGAAACCAGACAAAAAGTAAAAATGAAAAATAATATGGTTCCCTGGAGGTGCTCAGAGTGATAGCATAGACGGGAGGGCATTTGCCTTGCACGCAGCTGACTCGGGTTGGATTCCTCCACCCCTCTCAGAAAGCCTGGCAGGCTACTGAGAGCGTCTCACCTACATGGCAGAACCTGTGGCGTATTTGATATGCAAAAAAAACAGTAACAACAAGTCTCACAATGGAGACATTACTGTTGCCCACTCGAGCAAATTGATGAGCAACAGGATGACAGTGGTACAGTGGAGGTGCTCAGAGCTTTGTTCTGCTATAAGGATCTCATTCCTGGAAGTGCTTGGTGGACCATATGTGGTGCTCAAGGGAGTGTGTAGGGGAGGGATTGAATCCAGATTAGTTGTGTGTAATGCAAACACCCTGTCCACTGTACTATTTCTCTGACCCAAAAAGTTTTAAATTCATTCATGTAATCAATTAAAATAAATAATTCAGTAAGCATAAATAAATAAATAAATAAAATGGTACCAAACAGAATTTCCTAGGCATTGTATTGTATCACTCCTTTGTATGTTCTGTGAAATCTGAAAATTGAAGGTATAATGCCTTCAGATCTCACTTGATATTGTATACATCTGTTTGTCTTTAGAACAAAGGTAGACCACGGATTTTTCTCAGTACATTCTTAATCCATGTTACCAAAAGTCTGTGCATGAGCCAGGAGTAACCCCTGTGCATTGCCAGGTGTGACCCAAAAAAAAAAAAAAAAGCAAAAAACAGCAAAAAAAAGTCTGCACAGTAGAAGGAATGCAGGGAAGCAGGAGAAATGCCTCCTCTAGTTGAGAGCCTTGGTCTCGTTCTTTAGGGAGCTGGAATTTAGAGAATGATGTCTTTGGGATGTCTCCTCCAGGTGCGTAGACTTCCAGGTTTGGAAATCTAACTTAATTGGCAGATACTTTCCAAGAATGTGCAGAGGTGAGATGAACAGCACTGGAAGGATGTCTAAGCTTTGGGGTCAGGTCATAAATACAATTATAAAAAAAACACGCAAATAAAGTTGAATGACTCTGCAGCCACGTCTGGAGATTCAGGTGCTGAAACAGTGTGAGTAATATCAGGAAATTTGAAAAGAGGACTTTCTTCCTCTATCTCAGCTCAGTATGAGTCCTGGGCAATACTCAGCAATTCTACTACAACACAGAGAAATGAATTTTCATGGATTTGTATTATCGTGAATAAATTACTCATTCACCTACACATTTCGTACAATTAAAAGATGAATGTGATGTGAATAGAGCTATTTCCAGTGGCGCCATCACAAGAAGTTTGGTGTGTATTTTTCAAGCTTGATCAGAAACTGAGCCTCCCTCCTCCAAATTCTGGTACCCTCTTGCCTTCCCTTCACAGAAATTCACACAATAAACTGGATCCCCCCATTGTTTTCCCTCCAGACTCTGGGTCCCCTCCATACTTTTCCCACAGAAACTCCACCCAGACACTGGCTTCCCGCTAACCTCCCCTCACAAGCGCTGCTGCCAGATACCAGCTGTTATGGGAACTATGTCTACCTATGGCTAGGTGCATCAGTGTGTGGTGTGCATGGGACTTATGCTCTGTCCTCACACCCTAGTCCTGTCTCTCTAACTAAATTTTTTCCTGGTCTCCTTGGAACTCCAGTCTTCCTCCATGGGCACCTCAAGCCTATAATCTCAGTCTCTCCTAGGGCAGATATCCTGAAAGTAACACTCATATGTGACAAGTTCTATAGCACAGCCACTGAATAGAGATCTTAGTTTTTATTAATCACCAGTAGTGACCAACCAGTGAGGACCTCAGTGCTCTCTCATTGTGTCTCTGGAGGAGCCTTTCATCCAGTCTCCCTGGAGTACATGACATTGATGATTCGAAGGTTCACCTGGAATGCCCATCTTAGGACTGCAAGGGACCATCAGATTGGTGCTCTCCTCTGTGCTTCAGCCACCCAGCCCCACAATCACTCATCTCCAGCTTCACACATGAATGAAGGAAGCAATGACAGTGTGCTTTGCAGACTTGCCCAGTGGCTCCTTGCTGGCTACTTCCTGGATCAACCAGGACCCTTGGAACAGCTTCCTGGACAGGTTTTATGTTAACCTACACCTTTTTTTTTGAGAGACCATAAGCCCTACTCATGTCTGTATCCTCATTCAGCTCAGAATTGTTCCCATTAAATTTTCTAATGCACATTTATTGAATGAGCTAATAATTGTATAGGGGGATGATTTAGAAGTATTGGAAATTAATGCGCCTTTTTGATTAAAAGTAGAATGTGAACCTCTTTTCTTACCCTCCAAACATGACTTTGGATGCTACTGGAAAGCCTCTGCAATTCCATTTCATTAGTCTCTTGGCCATCAGAGATCTCTGAACTGAGACTACTTGACCCAGTGGAAAATAGAGGTGTTTGTTGAAAGTGGTGATTCCGTAGCTGAATGGGCCTGAATCCGGCAGACTACATCAAGAACCCCACATTTGCTATCTGTTGCAGCTTGACTCTCACTCCCCTTTGTGACATAGCCTAAACTGTCCCTCTTCTTCCCCTGGCAGACTACCCCCCAGGATACATTGCACTGGACTCTACAAACAAGCCACCCCATTTTCAGAGAGGATAAAGTTTTTGGTTTTCTTGAAATCTTTATTGGAGCACCAGATATTGAGTAAATTGTAATTTATCTAGAAAGTCTGTGGAGCACCATTAAGGACATTTTGGAGCCATCGGGTTGCTACCTTGGCATTAAAGATCCTGGCATGTGGGAAAAATAATATTGGTTTTGGTCAGGTAATAGTACAGCAGGTAGGGTGTTTACCTTGCACATGGTCAACCTGGGTTCAATCCCCAGCATCCCATATGGTCTCCTGAGCACTGCCAGGAGTAATTCCAGAGTTCAGAGCCAGGAGTAACCCCTGAGCATCACTGAATGTCACCCAAAAAGAAAAAAATAAGATAATATTGATTTGTGTGTGAGACTCTGACTCCTCTATAACAGCTACTGAGTTTAAGGGTCTGTATTTTCAAATGGCAGAGATATGCACTTTAGATTTTCTAATTTGATTATTACACATCTAGATTGTTCTATTTGGGGGGGTCACATCTAGCAATGCCCAGGGGTTACTCCTGGCTTTGTACTCAGGAATTACTCCTGGCGGTTCTCAGGGGACCATATGGGATGCTGGGAATCGAACCCGGGTCAGCTGCTGCAAGGCAAATGTCCTACCCGCTGTGCTATCACTCCAGCCCCACAGATCTAGATTGTTATAGGCTATCTGGGATAAACTCAAACAAGTTTGACTGTCATCACAGAAACAAGCTATGTCCCTGAATAAAGCTACATGGACGGATTGTGCAGGAACAAAAGTGTGTATCTTAAGATCTTCTCTGTAGGAAAGTTAAAACCAGTTAATAGATTAGAAAATTTTGTTTCATGTGTTGACAGTGTCAACATGGATTAAATGTAGAAAGTGGGACACTATCTGGCCTGAGAGCCTAGAGGTGGCTGCTCTCAGACCAAACATAATTAATCCTGAGTCTCCTACCTCTGCCTTGGCTTGCTGAATTTTACTTCCCATATATGAGTGTCCCATCCAAATGGCCACAGCTACACAGACCTCACCATAGTGGGGTTCAGACCATCACACAACTCTGGAACCATCTGAAATAAATTTCTCAGGCATCCACTCCAGGAACATGGGACATGTTTAGGCATAGGGTTGGCAGAAGGAGCAGTCAGGGTGACTAAATTTTTCTAGGTTATAAAGCAGCTGAACAACTGGAGAAATCATGAGTTTTCCAGGATTGTGAGTATCTGAAACCCATAGGGAAAGGATGAAGAACCTGAAACCCTCTCACCTGAGTGAGAAAAAATTCTTCACAGACTCCACAGTTTTTCCATCCTTTGCCTTTGCTCTCCTACCTGGTCTTTGTCAAGAGGCTGCTTCCTTGTAGCTTCTGGGCTGCACAAGCAGCCCTGTTCACCTCCCTTTGATGCTGTTATTTCCTGCTGGCCTCTGGTGTTTGTGAGGATGGACCAGATGTTGGCAGGAGCATCATTCTCCCCATATCACTAGGGACATGGTCCCACAAGGTTTATTTTCATAGTGAACTACTTTTTTAATAAAGACTGTCCAACTTTCCTCAAGGAATTGTCAAAGCATCCAAGATCATGAAAAAGCCAAGTCTGAAGGGACATGGTCTTGGAGAAAAAACGAAGTCCTTGTGTTTGCAGCCTATGGCACAGTTTTAAGCCATCTTCAGAAGAGCTAACCAGGTGATTTATTACCATGGTCAGAAGATCCAAGGTTAGAGGCCAGAGAGGTAGCACAGAAAGTAAGATTTGCCTTACTCAACCTGAGTTTGATTCTGAACACTACACATGGTTCTCCACACCCCACCAAAAGTGACCCCTGAATACAGTGACAGAAGCAAGCCATGAGCATAGACAGATGTCCCAATCATCCCCCCAATAAAAAAAGAAAAGAAAAAAGGAGATCCAATGATTTATGGTATCTACAGCTTTATTGAGGAAATTGTGTAGTAGAGTTATTGACAAATTTATTCTTCTTACATCTTTTGAGATCAAATTTTTTTAGAGAATAATCTCAAGAGGAGGCAAATTGTGAAGCAAATAGTAAAATCACTGTCACTATAAAATCACTGTCATCCCATTGATCATCTATTTGCTTGAGCAGGTGACAGTAAGGTCTTCATTTGTCTTAGCCCTGAGATTTTAGCAGCCTCTCTTTACTCGTTCTTCCCAGTGGTGCCACAATTGAGGCTCTTTCAGAGTAAGGGGAATGAGATCCATCATTGTACTGCATTTGGCATATCAAATACGCCACAGAGAGCTTGCCAGGCTCTGCTGTGCAGGCAGAGTGCTCTCGGTACTTTGCCAGGTTCTCTGAGAGGGAGAACTAAGCTATAAGAGTTTGAGCAGCTCCAAATGTGGCCACAAGGGCCACGTGCTTCTAGGAGTGCTGCTTTGTAGTCTCTGTATCTTGGCTGTTGATGGGATTACGCGGCACGGGGGTGGGGGGGTGAGGGGGCAGTTTGCGGGTGTGGCTGCCAAGCTACTGGAAAATGGGGGGTCTGGGTGGAGGAGGCCCAGTCCCAATCCAAGCAGGCTTGAAGATCTCAGCCCCAGGTCCCACACACCTGGGTTCCTCTGCCAGTTCCTTCCTGCGTGAGGCTCATCCAAACATGTGGAGAGAGGCCTTGAGCATGGCTGTGGCTGGATTCCGGAGGTCTTTGGCTGCCGGGGCTCTGCTTGGGGTGGGGAGGGAAACAACTCGCCCCGCTCCGAGAGGCCCCAGTGAAGACAGTCAGTCATGGGGGCAAGAGCAGTAAAAATTTTAAAAGGAAAGAGAGATAACTTGTCTTTTGCTGAGATACAAGTAGAACGTATGAAGAACATATTTTTTTAATTAGACTCTCTTTGTCCATGTTAGTGTGAAAGAGAAAAATCTTGTTTTCCCCACCTACAGAAGAAAGGCTCTTTTCCTGTTCACACTTTGACAGCACATGAATAGCATTCTAGGGACATGAGGAGTCAGAATGGACAGAGAAATACTTTCTGATTCTTGACCCAAATTTAAATATGTGTCTGAAAATGATGATTTTTCTCTTTCTCACAATTCTGGCTTCCTAGTGCAGCTCATGTGTTCTGATTCTCAATTTTTCTGCATCCTGAGATGATCTGCTTTCATCAGTCTTTCCTTGGGACCTACTAAGCCCCCAGCACTGACCTGTCAAATGAATGCTAGTGGCCTCTGTAGGAAGTGGTACTGGGCAAGGGGTTGCTATGGAGTTGACTGCCCTGCCTTGCAGCAATAAGGGAAGCTTGTTGTCACTTATAAATGATGGTGCTACACATAGCAGTGGAAAAGGACCTGTGCATGCGATAAGGGAGAGTGCCAGTGGTGATGAGTGTTGGCTGATGTCCTCACAACTCACAAAGACAAACATGAAGAAATAAACAGAACTCCATCTGGGTACTCTAAACTGAAGAAGAAAGGATGGGCAACCCGACCTGGGGATGTGGCCTAGAAAGTGGCCGGTGTTCAAATGATAAATAACAAAATTCAATGTCACTGTTGCTGTCATCCCACTGCTCATCGATTTGCTCGAGCAGGCACAAGTAATGTCTCCATTGTGAGACTTGTTGTAACTGTTTTTGACATATCAAATACGCCACGAGTAGCTTGCCAGGCTTTGCTGTGTGGGCGGGATACTCTCGGGCTCTCCGAAAGGGACAAAGGAATTGAACCCAGGTCAGCTGCATGCAAGGCAAATGCCCTACCCGCTGTGCTATTGCTCCAGCCCAACAAAATTCAATAACACGATAAATACGTAGATTCCGTGGATCTAATAGGAACAGAATCTGAAAAAAAGAGAGGGTCAGCTAAAAAAAGAAGTGAGCTAGCCAGGAAAGAAAAAGACCAAATGTTGTCCCTATGGAAGCCAGCAGTCTCACAGTCCTGGAACATAAACCCGGGAGTTCGAGAGAGGAGTGGATGAAAAGGAAGAGGAGAAAGTCACTTTATTAGTAAAATGGAAAAAAGAAGCTGCTTTTACTTTTGAGTTTGGAGCCTAATCTCGGGAGCATAATTCTTTTCTGCATCCCATTTCTCTTCCATCCCGAATGTTCCCATTCACCACCACACACCCAATCCTTTATTCAGGGACTCCCTAGACACCTTCTTCTCTGCAAGCTGCCACTCTGTGGTCAGATTCTTAGGTTTTGTTTTGCTTTATTTGGTAATTTTATTCGTTTCTGTTTTAAATTGTCCGTGATGTATGAAGATTATTTGCTTTATCTCACTCAGCATGACCCGTTCGTGTCTGTGTGTGGCACTTTGCAGCATGTGCTTTACTTTAGTAGTCGTATGGTGTTCTCTCATGTGAAAGTATCACATTCTCTTATCCAGCCCTTTGTTCGTCGACAAACTGCCCCAAGTGTTGTCTATTGTGGTAGCACTTGTAGGAACTTGCTGGTGCCTGTATCTTTGAATTTCTGCTTTAAATTTATTTGGATAATTACCCAGAGAGTCTCTTACCCACATGCCTGGCTGTCTTCCCTGGAGCCCCTCGGAGGGGATGGGCTCCAGCCTCCCTCCCCACCCCAAGCAGAGCTCCCAGCAGCCGAAAACCACCAGAACCTAGCTAAAGCCATGCTTGAGGCCCCTCTCCACACATTCGGACAGGCCTCACACATGAAGGTACCAGCAGAGGAGCCCATCAACAGCTAACATCCAGAGACTTAAAAGCAAGCTCCCAGAAGCATGTGCCCACTTTGTGGCTGTGCAATATCTTGTTGCCTACCTCTCCCTTTGGGAGAAACTGGCAAGCTTCTGAGAGATCCCTGCCCACATGGGACAGCCTTGCAAGTTTCCCATGGTTTATTCATATGCTAAAGCCAGTAACAAGCTGGATCTCATTCCCCGGACCCTAAAGGGCCTCCAGGTGACATCATTGGGAGGGCTAAGTCGAGATAGACTTCTAAGATCTCAGGGAAAGGATGAATGGAGAGGTCACTGAGCCCACTCGAGAAATCGACAATTAACGGGATTTTTGTGATCATGATCGTGAATTACCAAGATGTGAAAAAACTGGCTCATGTAGTATTTCTAGTCTTAATATTGAGAAATCTTAATGTTCTCTATAGTGGCTGCACCCATATACAGTCTTACCAGCAATGGATGAAAATTTCCTTCTCTCTCCTTTGTCACCTGCACTTGTAATTTCATCTTTTTGTATAACACCATTCTAAATTGTATGAACTGACAGATCCTTGTGCTAATTTGCATTCCCTCTGGTGATAAGTGATAAGGAGCATCTTTATGTATTTCAACCATCTCTGTATGTATTTTTGAGAGAAATATCTTGAAAGAAATGTCTAATAGATGCTTCATCCAATTTAGTAGGTTGATTTCTTGTGCTTTATGTACTGTATGCATATATATACATAAATATACATGTTTGGGTGACTATAATCGCATGGCTCAGGGCCTCTAGGGATATACCCAATGATGCTCAGAAGACCAATTGGTGCTTGGGATCAAACCTGGGTCAGTTACGTTCAAGGAATATGCCTTAACCCACTCTACTCTGTCCCTGTTTATAGCTTTGGTATATTTACCCTTTGTCAGATAAATGATTTTCAGATATCTTCTTCTAGGGAGACCTCTTCAGACCCCCCAATCAGCTCTGAAGACACCCCTGTACAATAAAAGATGCTATGATTTTTTTCCTTAGTCCAAAACATCTTTTCCTGTCATATTTTTAGATATCATTATTTGGTGTTGTTTTTGCTTTAACATTTGCATTTGAATACCTTCTTATCTGTCTACAATGCGTCTATTTTAAAACCCACCTACAGGTTCCTCCAGTCTTGAAGCACGTGTTCTACATTCTTCTGGTTGTTTGTTTGGATAGATGCTCTGAAGTCAGAACTAGATAGTCCTTGGAAGGGGACAGTCATGAACAATGTTCTTCATGCCTATTAGCATCCATTCAGCATAGACAACTCATGAGCACTTATGTCAACCCTCCATGCATGAGCAAACAGTGATGATGAACTTAGTGCACCTGCAATAGTGATGACTTATCTCCCAGCAGGCATAGCCAGGATCTCACAACTCTGTCTCCACCGTACATGTGGAGGGGTTTGGAGCATTGCTGAGT
The DNA here is from genome assembly GCF_027595985.1 of Sorex araneus. Taxonomy (NCBI): domain Eukaryota; kingdom Metazoa; phylum Chordata; class Mammalia; order Eulipotyphla; family Soricidae; genus Sorex; species Sorex araneus. The sequence continues at coordinate 103,903,148 of NC_073304.1, forward strand.
GGTGGCCATAGGGATGTTTTCCCTCTGTCCAGCCATGGTATACACACCAGAGGTTGAGTGGCAGAGCTTCTCTGTAGGAACAGTCTGTAGAAAGTCATACTACTTCCTGGATGAGCTAAGTAACTGATTCTAAAAGTTTACAGCTCATACTTGGTCTCTTGATCCCCACACACCAATCTCTGGAAATAGACAATGTCATGGAGCAATCATATCCCATTGAGTTGGGTGTTGGGGTGTGGGGGCAGGCATTCAGGTAGGCAACAATAAGAATCCAAGACTATTTTCTCAAGGAACCCAACCCGACTTCCCTAGCACCTTTCTTAAAGCATTCTTCATGTCCTTGTTTCTAAGACTGAAGATGAGGGGGCTCAGGAAAGGAGTGATGACCGTGTAGGGGATCGCAATGAAGATATCTTCACCCCCAGAGGCTTCTGGATTTAGGTAGACAATGGATGCAAAGCCAAAGTGAATGAGAACTACTGTGAGGTGGGATGCACAGGTGGAAAATGCCTTCTGTTTTCCCTCGGTGGAGGGGATCCTGAGGACAGTGGAAAGAATGAAAACATAAGTGAAGATGATAAGCAAAAAGGTGCCCAGCAGACCAGACACAGAGATCACGGTCACCACAATTGCAGTGCGGTCACTGTCAACACAGGACAGCCTCACTACAGCTCGCATATGACAGAAAAAATGCTGGATATGGTTGGGGCCGCAGAAGGAGCCCTGGAATATCAGCGTGGTCTCTACCAGAGAGATCAAGAAGCCGCCAACCCAGGCAAAGGCTACCAGTCGTCCACAGACCACGTTGGTCATTAACAGTGGATATCTAAGGGGATTGCAAATTGCCAAGAAGCGATCATATCCCATCAAAGTGAGGATGATGCAATTGGTACCACCAAGTCCCAAGAAGAAGAGCATCTGTAGGCCACACCCAGTAAGTGAAATCCTCCTGCTTCTGGTGAGCAGGTCAGCCAGCATCCTGGGGATGATGGCTGCAGTGTAGCAAGTCTCAGAGAAGGATAGTGCACTGAGGAAGAGGTACATGGGGGTGTGAAGATATCTGTCAGCCCACGTGAGACCCATGATGCTCAGGTTACCTGTAAGGGTGAGAAGGTAGAGGCCAAGGAAGACCACAAAGAAGAAGGTCTGCACTTGGGGATAAAGGGAAAATCCCACCAGGATGAATTCCATCAGGACAGTCTGGTTGGTCTTCATTGTGGCACTGTCTGAAACGAAAAGTAGGACAGATTTTTAGGGTTATTCTTTACAACTGATTTCCACTTTGTTTTCAAAACACTGTGTCAATAAAGTCTTTTCCTAATTTCAATACATTGATTTCTTCTTTGTTTGGAAAACAAGAAGTGGTTACTCACCATATGACAAAAAGAGCTCTCTGCCTACTTTGTGTATGCTTTTGTCAGTGGAAGTATAGTTAGGGAAATGTACTGTAGGATGTCAAGATGAAGATTTAGTGCATAAATGTGAGCCAGATTTTGGCTCTGTTTCTGGACTCTGTTTCTGAAAAAGCAGCCAATATCAGAGTCAGGGGCAAAGGCAGGAGCATCCATGTGACACATGGTCTGTGAACAGCCACAGGAAGAAGCTGGTGAGCAACTGCTTGGGGATTGGGAATCACATCTTGACAATAGATGACAATTGATAAGGAAACTTAAGGTTTCTTTTATCAGAAAGGTGATTTAGTTTCCAAAATGTTAAAGAAAAGCAAATCTTCCTTCTCCTAGATAGAGGAGAAGAAAGACAGGGAGATGGAGTAGCCCCAAACCCTCAGTGCCAACAGCCAATCATAGTATGTGCTTGTGTTGAAGCACATTTTTCATGCAGGATGGTTCTAGTGTCCACAAGATTTCTTTCTCCAGTGTCAATATCATCTTTTAAGACAGATGTTGTCACTGTGGATTATATGCTGAACCCTGTTCCCTCTTATTCTCCAGCAACTAGTTGCAGCTTCTCCTTATATTTAACACAATGAGAACTTTGCATCAAGTCAGGCTAACATTTTTCCCATCATAGAGATCAACCTGTTTAAGAACTTAATAACTAGCATTTATAGAGTCCACAATTTCCCATATTTTTCTAAAGCTTATTAATTTTATTCTTCATGCATAAATATTAAGAACAGACTGAGTGAGAGCTATAGGACAGCTGTGCTTGTTTCAGAAATAAGACCAGTTTGTCTGTAAAGTGGCATATCTGTCACTGCAGGCAAACAGTTTTGACTTTATTTTGTATATTTGCTCATTTATTAGGGCTTTCTCTTTGAGGAAAGTATATACATAGTATACTTTTTTTTAAGATGATAAAAAGCATTGTAAGAAAACAATTTCAAATAACTCTATCCAGCCTAGAATCGTCAAGCATTTAAACAAGCATTAAAATCTGCTTTGTATTGTTCTTGAGCACTGGGTGGTAAGTGGATAATATACTTTCCAACCTGATTAGAGGGCGTTCAGGCAAAGACTGAGCACCCTTGCAGCAAAGTGTAGCCAGTCACTTCAAAGTCAAAGGAGAGTATAAAATATTCTAAGCCAGTATTACTCAGCCAGGGGCAAAATGACTCTGTGTGTCCTCAATATGTTCCAAGGGAACTATAGGTGAAGATCATGTAAACTGGGGTCATGACCTGAGAGCAGAAAAAAAGTGAGAAGTGAAGAGAGTCCAGAAGTGACATTAAAAAGTCAGAACAAGGGTAAGAAATGATGGCCTAAACCTAAAATGTTTCCAAAATTAATCTGTAGTTCAATCCCAATTACCTCACAGGTCCCTTTGCATCTGTGGTCCCCTTGAGTGGACAAGACTCTACTGAGTGTTGCAAGAATCACATGATTCTATCTTGATTCCCTCTTGGATTTCCTCTCCACTCACTGTGTCTGCCATTTGCCAGTGGGTCATTATCTCATAAGGAGAGCATAAGGATGTACTCTGTCCTGTCTGAAGGCATACCACAGTGGCAGTGTCCAGGGCTGTCTCCCCACAGGCTTCTAGGAAAAAATTCTCCTGATGTCCTCATGAAAGCTTCTGGACCATGTCACACTTGTAGGTGTTCTTTACTTTCCCCTGAAAACAGCTTTCTGAAGCCTCTGAAAGTGCTTTTAATTATTGTAACCCTGATAACCCTGAATAAAGGCAATTGTAAGGCTTGTCCAGAGAGATAGTAATGCAGGTAGGTTACTCACTTGCACAACAATGACCTGGGTTCTATCCCCTGCACCACATATGGTCCCCTGAACACCACCAAGAACAGAGTCAGGAAAAGTCCTGAGTACAGCCAGCTCAGTGTGGCCCCAAAATTAAAAAACAAAACAAAACAAGATTTTAGAACTAAAAGTTAACCAAGAACCTCAGAAGGGTCAAAAAAGGAATATTATGAGAATCAGAGGGCTAGTGCAAGCCGTTACGACGCTTTCCTTGTGCACAGCAGATCCCAGTTCAATCCCTTGCCCCACATGAACCCCCATATCACTAGGTGCAGCCCTGCACATTGTAGGGTGTACCCCTACCCCCAGCACACCAGTATGGCTTGGTTATCCCCTCCACTGCATGAGCTACACCACACACTCAGGCTCACCATTGGGCTTTTACACTAAACCACCAGCCTGTTGACTAGGAATGACAGGGATGGGTCCCTGGACTTCCTCTGTACCACTTGGGAGACTCATTCCCACCACAAAGTATTAATTAAAAAAATCTCAACAAAACAAATAATTGTCTTAGTGCCTGGTGTCGTTGGTGCAAGATTCTTTTTTTTTCCTAATTTGCTAAACATGAAAACAGCTGATTTTTATAGGACATGCTCTCTCTCCTCCAAAATGGCCCAGACAGGCGCCTTCAAAATATTCTGAAGCATTTAGGAAATGTAGAGATGTAGCAGCACAGTCTAAATTAGAGCCTTTTTTGCACAAACCTCACTGCATGGTACATTAAATACTCACTTGTGAATCAGCAAGAGAGTGGAAGTATCAAACTCCATCTTCTTGCCTACCTGAATGCTGCTATACCCCGTATTCCTCTCACTTGTCTCTGGGAACTTGTTTCTAAATATGGGGAATTATTGCAGGTTGATAGGTAGTGGGACCCCAGTAATGTTCTTTTGGGAAACGGTAATAAAACTTAAGAAGAAACTTCCTATCCCTACAAAAGCATAAACATCACATCCCTTTGACATACAAATCTTTAGCTCTTTGGAAAGGAGAAACTGAGGCTTAAATCTAAGCTCCTACCCAGTGAAAGGTGGACTCCTTGGAAAAAGTGGAGCTATAGAGAAATATAGGAGATTGTAAAATATAAAATCAAAAATTGGAAGGATGAGATTATGAGAAGATTATCAATAATGCAAAGCTTTCCTGTGACAACTTCCAGATTAGCATTTATGTATGTGAAACTTCAGAAAAAATACACATTTGGAAGAATTGTACTAAGGCTCCTCCCCCAAATCATTCAGGCTTGCTCTTTAAGTTCATGTTCTCCCTTAAATATGTATTTTGCTTACTTGCCTTTGGTTTTTTGTTGTTGTTTTGGGGGCTTTTTGTTTGTTTGTTTGTTTTGCTTTTGGGGTCACACCTGGCGATGCACAGGAGGTAGTCCTGGCTCTGCACTCAGGAATGACTCCTGGCGGTGCTCAGGGCACCATATGAAATGCTGGGAATTGAACCCGGGTCGGCCACATGCAAGGCAAACGCCCTACCCACTGTGCTATCACTCTGGCCCCTTGCCTTTATGTGTTCTTACTTGCATTTTCCATTCTGGAGAAGTCTGTATTCTCTCTTGAACATGTACTTTATCTCTTTCTCTCTCTTCATGTCTTCCTAAGCTTTATTCAATTAAAAAAAAACTAGCTTTCTTCACTATTCCACTTCCTTGTGAATTTCCTTTTTTGAGAGGGGAAGTGATGGACCCAGGATGACTTCTTTTAAGGTTAGTTCTGATTTTCTTGCATAGAAAAAGTCCTTGCTGAAGCCTGAGTGCAAGGCTTCCCAGAAGCCGGTGATGAGGGTTATTGTCCATGCCATGCGGAACCAGGCGGATTCATGCCTAGCTTGACTGATGCTTTGTGAGGAAGGTGAAATATGGACATCTGTGCCATGTAGCTGCTCAAAGCTGATGTAACGAGTCCTGACCCAAGAATATCCATGAGCACTGGTGACCAGGGTGGGTCAAGCAGAAAGGTAGAAGCACTCTTTTTATATTTGTTAGCTTTAGGCCCTCAGCAGGTTATGCACAGGACTGACTCCTGGCTCAGAATTCAGGGATGACTCTGGTGGTCTCAAAGGACCATATGGGGTGCTGGGGGTCAGGCCCTGGTTGGCTGCTTGCAAGCAAAATGCCTTACTTGCTGTACTGTCACTCTGGCCCCAAAACTCTTATTGAGTCTTCTTCCTTCATTCCTCATTTACCAAGCCATCAGTAACAAGATCAAACTCAACTGAGATTTAATTCCCTGACCAAAATACAGCCCCTCTGCAAAGTCAAGAGATACAGTAGCTTGGGTAGAAAGTAGTGACTACAGATAAATAAAAAAAAAAGAGTCCAGTGACATAGAACAGGCTCCTACCTTTTATTTCTCAGACCCAAAACCAGCTCGGGACTGTGAGTCTGTCCTTCCTGGATGACCTTCACAAGCTTGGAGGACACTATTATGTGCAACACGTTGCCTTGGCCTGAAAACCACAGTGACAATGTCTGTGACTTATCACTGTCCTTTCAGCCATGAAAAGTCCCTGCACAATTGGAGTCACCATCAGATCATTTCCCCAACTGGGAAGTACGAAAAAGGGGTCTTCACTTTCTGTTAATCTCTGCTTACTATGCTCAGCCTTGTCATGAGTGAGTTCACTAGGTCTTAGGTGCGCTAGGTCAACCGCCACCTGCCACCAAATTTACGATGGTGTGGCAATTTCTGTCTACCTGTTCACAGACACACTCTATTAGTGTAAGGGTGGAGAACTCTAGCTCTAGAGGTTTGACTCTGGCTGAAAAACACAAGGGGATTCCTTTCCCCACACCTCCCTCTTTCATCAGATGAGCCAGGAAACTTTTCCACTCAACTTTGTAATTTGCTTCATTAGTGACAGGGCCTTGTGTGGCATGTGACTTGGAAAAGTTCCTTGGTGTCTTGGGGGATTAGAACTTGCACAGTTTAATATTTGCCATTAATGCAGCTTCCTGCTGCCGCACAAGATATGCTTGAACAGTGAGGAAAGGAAGTGGAAAACTGTTTCCCTGGTGCCTTTTCAACTCACTCTTGCATTTGCAGCAAAGAAACTTTTCCTCTCCTTCTGGGAATGAAGCAGTAAGTCAAGAGACTGTACTAAGGGAGAACCCAGAAAATTATCTAAGACTCCTGCTGTAACTCTCTCATTTTTCATTTCTCATTGTATTTATTTGAGCTCTTCATATTATGATCAACATGGAAAATCTGAAAGCTTCAAGAACTGGACTTCACGTTCATTCTCAACATTATATTCAATAGAGATAAAGCACTAGACAGAGCAATTAGTCAATAAGTACATGCATAAATTAATAAAATAAATGAAAGAACTGGGGATGGAGCGATAGCACAACGGGTTAGGGCATTTGCCTTGCACGCGGCTGACCTGGGTTTGATTCCCAGCATCACATCTGGTCCCCTGAGCACTGCCAGGAGTAATTCCTGAGTGCAAAGCCAGGAGTAACCCCTGTGCATTTTCAGATGTGACCAAAAGAAATAAAGAAATGAAAGAACTGTACGGACAAAAGGAAAACTGACCACATATTATGCAAAGAAAATCCTAAAGACAAAATAGTAATAAATAATTCTGCATAGCATAAGGCTACAAAGTCAATATACAAAGTATGTTCTTAAAAAAGAGCAATAAGAATTTTTAAATTACGTAATATCAAAAATAAAATGCTTAGACTTCCTCTTCAAGCCTTTTTTCTCCCTTGAACACATATCTCACTTGCTTAGCTCTATATTTCTTTACACGCTTATTTCTTCTTTGAAGAAGCCTGCAATCTCTCTTGAACATGTATTTCTTCCTTTCTCTCCCCTCAAATTTTTCTAAATAATATTCAATAAAAACTTTCCAGTTTCACAAAATAATTTATTAAAATAAAATGCTCAGACAAAAAAAATTTAGGGACGTTTTTATTGAATCACTGTGAGACAGACCTTGTTCATGATTAGGTTTCAGTCATACAGTGTTCTGACACACACACCTCCAACAGTGTATGTTTCCCAGCACCAGTGTCCCCAGGTTCCCTCCCATCACTCTCTACCCTTCCCCCAGCCTGCCTCTATGGCAGGCAATTCTCCCCCACCCCCCATCTCTCTCTCCCTTTCTGGGCATTGTGGTTTGCAACACTGTATCACTGTCATCCCCGTGTTCCTGGATTTACTCGAGAGGACACGAGTAACGTCTGTATTCCTCCCAGCCCTGAGATTTTAGCAGCCTCTAAAATCTTGTCTTTCCCAACAATTGGAGGCTCTTTCAGGGTCAGGGGAATGAGACCTATCATTACTGTTTTTGGCATATTGAATACACCACGGATAGCTTGCCAGGCTCTGCCTGTGCAGGCAGGATACTCTTGGTAGCTTGCCGGGCTCTCTAAGAAGTGTATATATGTATATACATATATATATACACACACACATATATATGTGTACACACAAACACACACACACACACACACACACACATATATATATATAATTCTCTATGGTTTGTTGCCTACTGTCTGAACTCTATCAAGTATGGTGTGGTAATTATGCAAAATGGATAGGAAGTGTCTTTATAATGTGTCTCTAGGTGCCCCGAGTGAAAACAGCCTGGCGCAGTGTACAGTGGCATGGCATTAGGGGGCCTGATTTTATACTACCGTCTGGGAGGAATAGCCTTTGAGATCTGGAGGGTGGCCAATGAGGAGGCAGGGTGTGGCAGGGTGGGGCTTATGAGTGTGATCCCTGGGTCACTGGATATTGAGGGATAGCAAGCATAGGATCTCCGCTTCCAGGTCTATTTGAGTCCAGAGTCCAAGGTCACAAAGTTCTGCATTATCTGGGTTCTGTGTGACTTCATTCATGCTGAGGCTCGGCTGGAGCATCCGAAAAGCGGCCTGGAGCGTGGCAGCGGTTGGGTAGTGGAGGTCAGCTGCTGGGGCTGGGTCCCTTTGGGCAGGGAGGGTTCTCACCCACCACCCTCTGGGGCACTCCGAGTAAAAACAGCCTGGCTCAGAGTCCGGTTTGCAACACATATATTTGAAGTTTATTAGGTATATATTACCTACTTTAAACACTCACTTCTTGTCCAGAGTGATCATTTCCAACTATTATTGTCATACTGGGCCCTTATCTGTCTTACCTACCCTTCCCCACGCCATAGCTATTAGTCTTCTACTATATACATATATATGTATATTATATATATATCACAAATGAATGCAGTCATTCTATATCTGTCCTTCTTCTGACTCATTTCACTCAGCATGATAATCTCTATTTCCATTCATTTATAGGCAAGTTCCATGACTTCATTTTTCCAAACAGCTGCGTAGTATTCCATTGTAACGATGTGTCATAGCTTTTTATCCATTTGTCTGTTTTCGAGCTCTCAGATTTTTTCCAGATTCTTGCTATTGGGAATAATGCTGCAATAAAAACAGAAGTAGAGATGGTGTTTGCTGTGTGTTTTTGGGCCCCCAGGATATATTCCCAGAAGTGGTATTCCTCGGTCAAATCAAAACTAAATTTCTAGTTCAAATGGACATTCGAGAAATGTCCATTTGTTTTCCAAAAATGGCTGGATCAACCGGTATTCCTACCAAAAATGAAGAATCCCTTTCTTCCCACATCTGCACCAGCACTGGTTGCTCTTGTTCTTTTTGATGTGGGCCAATCTCTGGTATGAGATGGTATCTCATTGTTGTTTTGATTTGCAGCTCCTTGATGATTAGTGATGAAGTACATTTTTTCATTTGCCTTTTGGTCATTCAAATCTCTTCTTTGAGAAAATTTCTGTTCATTTCTTCTCATTTTTTGATGAGGTTGAATTTTTTTTCTTGTAAAGTTCAACCATTCCCTTGTATATAATTTGATATTAACCCATTTTCAGAAGGGTTTTGGGTTTCCCATTCTGTAGTCTGTCTTCGTATCTTGGTCATTGTTTCTTTTGAGGTGCAGAAGCTTCTTTTTTTTTAATTAGTGAATCAGTGTGAGGGTAGAGTTACAGATTTACATATTTTCGTGCTTGTGATTCAGTCATACAATGCTCGAGTACCCATCCCTTCACTAGTGCCCATTCTCCACCCCCAATGATTCAAGTATCCCTCCCACCCCTTCACCCCTTCCCCCCCACTCCACCCCGCCTCTGTGGCAGGGCATTCCTTTTTGCTTTCTCTCTCTCCTTCAGGGTGTTGTGGTTTGCAATAGGGGTAGTCTACTTTCAGTGCGCATCTTCCATCCAGAGTGGGTCCTCCAACCACACTTTACTTGGTGTTCCCTTCTCTATATGATCTGCCTTTTCCCCCAGCATGTGAAGTTGGCATCCAAGCCATGGAGCAAACCCTCTGGTACTTATCTCTACTATTCTTGGGTGTTAGTCTCCCATTCTGTTATTTTACATTCCACAGATGAGTGCAATCTTTCTATGTCTGTCTCTCTCTCTTTCTGACTCATTTCACTTAGCATGATACTCTCCATGTTGATTCACTCATATGCAAATTTCATAACTTCATCTTTTCTAACAGCTGCATAGTTACATAGTTCCATTGTGTAGATGTACCAAAGTTTCTTTAACCAGTCATCTGTTTTCGGGTACTTGGGTTTTTCCCAAATTCTGGCTATTGTAAATAGTGCTGCAATGAACATACAAGTGCAGATGTCATTTCGACTATACTTTTTTTGCAGAAGCTTATTAGTTTAATGCATTCCCATTTGTTTGTCTTGGTCAGTGGCATTTCATCTTTGAATATACCTTTAGCTTGAATATTGGGGAGGGTTTTGCCTACATTTATGGATTCATTTCTGATGTTGAGGTCTTTAATCCATTTTGATCTGACTTTTGTGCATGGCATTAGTTAGAGGTCTGAGTTCATTTTTCTTACATGTAACGTCTAGTTTTACCAGAATAACTTGTTAAAGATGTTTTCTTTGTTCCACTTCATATTTCTTACTCCCTTATCAAAAATTAAATGATCATATATTTGAGGGTGTGTGTTAGGATATTCAACCCTATTCTATTGGTCTGTGGGTCTGTCTTTATTCCAATACCATGCTATTTTAATTACTACCATTTTGTAGTGCAATTTGAAGTTAGGAAAGGTGATGCCTCCCATCTTCTTTTTTTCCAATAATTGCTTTAGCTATTGCTTTAGCTACTGTTTCATATGAATTTCAGGAATTTTTGATCAATATCTTTGAAAAAGTCATGGATATCCTTATTGGAATGTTATATTTTTGCTCTGGTTTGGTTTTTTGTTTTTCTTTTACTTTCCCCCCCACATCCGTTTTTATTGATTCACCATGAGGTACAGTAACAGAGCTTTCATGTTTGAGCTTTGATCATACTATCATCAAACACCCATCCCTTTACCAGTGCACGTTTTCCACTTCCCAAATCCCCAGTCTATGTGTCAAACAATTTGTACAATATTCTCTTTCTCTACTTTGGTAACCTTCGATATTTCAAGCCCAGTCCCACCACCACTCATACCTACCAAAAAGGCAATGCTAGACAATGTGTTTTGTACTGCTAGTTATGTATATACAGTATAATGTTGTGCAGCCACAAGAGCGGCCACACATTCTAGGAATTCTAAAATTTTAATAACTAGGGTCTGGAGAGATAGCTGAAACATGTTGCTCGAGTCCAAGATTCATTTGCGTGTCTCTGGATCATGGTCGTGTGGGAGCTTAAGTGGGCGGTGGCCATATATCTCAGAGTTCCATCAGGGTGGGGGCTTATCAGAATCATACTGAATCTGTATAGTTTATACAGATTTATACAGATTTATATTTATACAGATTTATGCTTTGGGGACTTTTGCCATTTTTACAATGATAATCATCCCGATTCATGAACAGATGTGTCTCCATTTCCTCGTAGCTTTTATTTTATTTCTTGAAGTAGTGTTTTGTAGTTTTGTTTGTACAGGTCCTTTACCTCCTTAGTTAAGCTGATTCTGAGGTACTAGATTTTCTGAGGCATGATTGTGAAAGGGATTTTTTTCATATCACTTTCTTCTCTTTCATTATTTGCATATAGAAAAGCCATGGACTTTTAGGTATTGATTTTTGTAACCTGTAACTTTACTCTACAAATATATTGTTCCTAGGAGGGTTTTTTTTGGTAGAGGCTTTAGGGTTCTCTTATTGTAGAGTTATGTCATCTTCAAATAGTGAAAGCTTGACTTCTTCTTTTCCTATCTAGATACCTTTAGTATCTTTTTTCTTCTAACTGCTATGGAAAGTACTTCTAGTACTGTATTGAATAGAAGTGGTGAGAGTGGGCAACCTTGTCTTGTGCCTGATCTTAGAGGGAAGATTTAAGTTTTTCCCCATTGAGAATTATGCTTTCTGCGGGTTTTTGGTAGATGGCTTTCCACTATGTTGAGGAAAGTTCCTTGAACTCCAATTCTGTTGAGAGTTTTCATCATGAATGGGTGCTGGATCTTGTCAAATGCTTTCTCTGCATCTATTGATATGATCATATGATTTTTATCTTTCATTTTATTGCTATAATGAATTATGTTGATTGCCAATGTTAAACCATCTTTGAATCCCCAGGATGAATCCCCTTGGTCATGGTGTATGATCTTTCTGATAAGTCGTTGGATTCTATTTGCTAATATTTAGTTGAGGATCTTTGCATCTGTGTTCAAGAGGGATATTGGCCTGTAATTTTCTTTTTTTGTGGTGTCTGTCTGCTTTTGGTATCAGGGTGATATGTGCCTCATAGAAACTGTTTGGGAGTGTTTCTGTTTCTTCAATTTTCTGGAAAAGCTTGAAAAGGACTGGCAATAGGTCCGCTTTAAAGGTTTTGGAATAATTCACTAGTGAATCCATCTGGACGTGGACTTTTGGTTTAGGAAGATATTTGATTACCATTTCAATATCCTTGATAGTGATTTAACATTCCAAATCTTCTTGGTTCGGCCTTGGGAGGCTATAGAAATCCAGAAATTTTTCTATTTCTTCTAGGTTCTCTTGTTTAATGACATACAGATCATAAAGTAATCTCTGATGTTCTTTGAATTTCTGTGGTCTCTGTTCTTATGTCCCCTTTTCATTTCGGATTCAATTTGTTAGGGCTCTCTCTCTCTCTCTCTCTCTCTCTCTCTCTTTGTTTGTGAGTCTTGCTAATAGTTTATCAATCTTGTTTATTTTTTTTCAAAGAACCAGCTCTTTGTTTCATTGATCTTTTAGATTTTTTTTTGGAACTTAGCTCATTAATTTCTGCCCTAAGTTTTAGTATTTCTTTCCTCCTGCCTGGTTTGGGCTCCTTTTATTGATCATTTTCTAAGATCTTAAGCTGTGAAGTCGAGGTATTTATGTGGGTCTTTTCTTCCATCCTGATAACCCATTGTAGAAGTATGAGTAAAGTAACTTTACTCATAACACTGTATTACCTGTGTCCCAGGAATCTTTTGATTTCTTTTTTATTTCCTTAACCCACTAGTTGTTCAGCAACATGTTGTTTAATTTCCAGGTGTTTGATTTGATTCTCTGTTTCTGTGTGTGATTAATTTCTATTTTCAGTGCATTATGGTCTGCAAAGATTGTTGGTACAATTTCTATCTTCTTGATTGTGGACAACTAAGTTATGAGAAAACAGATAAGAAATTACAATGGAGCAATTAAAATCCCCTCAAGAAATGATGACAGGAAACCTAGAAAGTAATATGAAAAATAATGAAGCTGGCCAACTATATTACACTGTACAAAATTCATTCAAAGCATAAAAAATTGAGTGCAAGACCTGAATTTTAAAAATACAGTAAGTACACAGTCCATATTCTTGCTCTCTAGATTTCTTTCAGACAACCCTTGCCCTCAAGTTCATTGCAATATTACAAGATTCAAGGTGCAAAAGCAACCTGTGTGGAAGAGTAAGGGTAATCCATACAGTGCAACAAAATTGGGCAGGGAGAAGGCAAATTTCCAGGTATTTCTAAATCAACCATAGCCAAAACTTTCCCTTTTCAGCTGTAAAAAGCCAATGGCAGGCCCCTGCAGGCTAGCCACTGTGTGGCCATGTGAATACTGGGCTGACCACATCAGCAAACAGATCCAGTTGAGCAACACTCTAAAGGGCTGTTTTTCCTTTGAATTTGCATTTTCTCATGGCCCCTAATTTTTTTAGTTAAATACCATTAATCTTAATCTCCCCTTACTGTCTATAATATCCCCTTCTCACCTCTGCTTTTTGTAACCGTATTTTTATCCTAATCAGTCTTGCTGAAATTTATTCCATTTCATTCCATTTCATTAGTAATTTACTTTATATTTTGTTGTTTAATTTTCATTTCTGTGTATCATTATTTTGTTCTTTTAATCTATATATGTCTCTCCAGATCACTGGGAATGGAGAAGGAGCTTATCTGCTGTACTAGTGAGCTAGTACATCATGTACTAATGGGCTCGAGATCTGTGTCTAAGAGCACCTCTGAGACACCCAGATCCCCATTTTCCAAGGGTCAGATAATAGCATTTAGAGCTCAGGAAAAGATGAAGTTCACAGAGGAATTCTGAGAATTAGAAAGCTATAGATGAGCTGAAATATAAATTCTGAACCACAGGAAGGAGGTTCATCTAGAAGGGTTGACAGTTCCTAGGGGACCCTGAGATTGCCCTGTCTCTGAATAAGCATGTGCTTGAAATGTTTCCTCATGGCTGGAGCTCTCCGACCTTGGAAGCCAGGAATGGCGAGGCAGTGGAACATTCAGGGAGACACAGAGAGGAAAGGCTCAGGGCCTGAGTTGCAACTGTACATATCTGCTGACAGCTCAGCTCTGTGCGCTCAGGTAAGACACCCAGGATCCTAAAAGAGCATGAAAGTGTCAGGAAACAAGCCCTGAGCAAAGACAGCAGCTGCTCCAAAGAATGGCTGAGAATGTCCTCAAAAGAGGGTGCTGCTCATAGACCAAAACTGAATAAACTAAATCCCTAAAAGAAAACCAAACTATTCTAGACTCATTTAAGTAGCACCACAATTTTTGTTCTCAATGAAAATATTATTTTAAATTGTATTGAATCACTGTGAGATATTTACTTAATCAAAAATATTTATGTAATCAGAAATGCTGCACAATTAATATCCAGTTTATATGCTCTGTTCTAAGTGACAAGCTCATCCACCTGTCTGCTCCTTTCTCTTGCAGACAGAGGTGTGGCTGCTTGGGAAGGCAGGCAAGGAGGCAGCTCATATCTTGGTGCCTTTTGCAACTGAAAGGGGACTCTGGCTCAGATGCAGGAGCTTCAGAAAGTCTCAGTGTGTGACACATCTGATAAGGGGTTGATATCAAGGATATACAAGGCACTGGTTGAACTCTACAAGAAGAAAACTCCCAACCCCATCAAAAAAGGGGGGGGGGTGGAAATGAACAGAAATTTTCTCAAAGAAGAAATTCGAATGGCTAAAAGACACGTGAGAAAATGCTCTATGTCACCAATCATCAGGGAGATGCAGATTAAAACAACAATGAGATATCATTTCACACCACAGAGACTGGCCCACACCCAAAAGAACAAAAGCAACTGCTGTTGGTGTGCATATGGGGAGAAAGGGACTCTCCTTCACTGCTGGTGGGAATGCCAACTGGTTCAGCCCTTTTGGAAGACAATATTGACAATTCTCAAAAAATTAGAAATTGAGCTCCCACTTGGCTCAGCAATACCACTCTGGGAATATATCCTGGAGAGGCAAAAAGGTATAGTAGTAGAAATGACATCTGCATTTCTATGTTCATTGCAGCACTGTTTACAATAGCCAAAATCTGGATAAAAACAGAGTGCCCAAAAACAGATGACTGGTTAAAGAACTTTGGTACTGTTAGGGCAGGATTGCCCTGGGTGGGGCCAAAGACAATGAAAACCGTATATTTTCCACTCAGGCCTCTGCTATCTGCTTGCTCCAAGAGGAATGTGCGGGCTCCTGAGCTACGACCATATAAGGGTATAATCTAAACAGATAGACTCCAGGGCCCGGGCTCAGCCCTCGGACCCTTGTAGGTGTTTATGCAATTGTGACCTGTAAGCCTATTGGCTGGACAAGCAGATGGGCCTAGTGGGATTGGAGGGAGAGACATGTCAAATTATGAACTTATTGGCTAGGGAATGCGCGGGCTTTTGTGCTTTCGCCATAACAGCCGATATGGGCCTATATAAGTAACCCCTCCACCCTGGGTCAGGGCCTTGCCTCACACACACGACCTGCATGTCGCTGTGTGCGTGTGTATGATCCTGGCTAGCCAGCTTGATAAACTACCCTCTTGCTGATTGCATCCCTGCGTGGTCCTTGTCTGCGGTTGGAGATCCAGAACCGTGCCCTAACAGGTACATCTACACAATGGAATACTATGCAACTGTTAGAAAAGATGAAGTCATGAACTTTGTATATAAGTGGATCTACATGGAAAGTATCATGTTAAGTGAAATGAGTCAGAAAGAGAGGGACAGACATAGAAAGATTGCACTCATCTGTGGAATATAAAATAACATAGTGGGAGACTAACACCTAAGAGTTGTAGAGATAAGAATTAAGAGGTCTGCCCCACAGCTTGGAAACTGGCCTCACATGCTGTGGGGAAAGGCAGCTCAGATAGAGAAGGGAACACCAAGTAGAGGATGTCGGGAGGATCCATTCGGGTTGGAAGATGCGAGCTGAAAGTAGACTATAGACGGAACATAATGGCCACTCAATACCTCTATTTTAAACTACAACACCCAAACGGAGAGAGAACAAAAGGGAATTCCCTGCCACAGAGGCAGGGTGGGGTGGTGGGGGATGGGCTGGGGGTGGTGAGAGGAATACTGGGATCATTGGTGGAGGTGAATGGGCACTGGTGGAGGGATGGGTAAGTGATCGCTGTATGAGTAAAACGCAAACACAAAAATTCATAAGTTTGTAACTATAAATCACAGTGATTCTCTAATAAAAAATTTTTTAAATAAAAAGTAAAAAAAAAAAAGAAAGGCTCAGCGTTGGTGCCCGCCATGAGCTTCCTTCTCACATGGATAAGCACAACTGAGAGCTGGAGGGTGCACACGCTATGCAGATGCATATGTTTCTGCCCACTACAGACACGTGTATACATCAGGGCACATGCACATGCCTCATTCCTTTCCACACGTTCAAACCTGTGCTCTGCACACACACCACTGGTGCTGGTGTCACCAGAATCAGGTACGCACACAGGTACACATCACCTTCACTCCTGTGGGACATGAGTGCACAGCTTTCATCCCACTGAAGTTCTCACATGCCCCTCACATGCTCCTTGCCACTTGAGCACATGTGTGCATCTATTAAAATGAGGTGGGTAGCCCTATGAAGAGCTTTACTAGACCAGGAAATAGGGATGATGTGATGTGGAGCTGCATGGGGCCGAGAGAGAGTCCAAGTGGGTGAGCCTCAAATGAAAATGGAATAAAGAGAACTCACTGGACACTAAGCCCTGGGCTGAGCCCGAGGAAGAGTCCAATCAGGTTACTTTCTACAAACAGCTGTTAGCACCTTGTCATTGAGCTACATACTTAAGAAGAGAATTAAGAGCTGAACTAATTTAAGTGATGCTTAACATGAAATATATGTACATGGGTTTTTTTTTGGTATGGTGATCCTAGCATCTCTTTATTCAATCTCTTCCCTGCAGAATGTTCTGAGATAATAATGAGCACAATTAGAGGTGCTCCCTGGATTGCACTGCAGGGACAGGTCCCTCAGGGGAGCATCTGCTGTAACAAAGTCATGCTAAGCCCCAGGGACTCAGGTAAGAGTAGAAGTAGATGCCTGGCTCACATCCACTCAAACAGGAGTTTTGGGGGAAATATAGCCCTCTTTGCTGCAGGAGCCTGCAGAGAGCTGGCACTGGATACTAGCCTTGCTGTGAGAGGTGAGTGGGGCGCCTCTCACCTAACTGCTCTGGCTCCTTGCACCTTCCTTGCAGCTACAGGTCCCAATGACAGACCTTTGCCTTGAGCCTCACAGGAACCTGACTGGATTCTTCCTCAGGCTCAGCACAGGTGCACAAAAAAGGGGTTAGTTGGGTTGTGCAGACCCAAGGCCTACTCTTTATTCCCTTTTCATTTGAGGTTCACCTGCAGAGTCTGAAGAGAGGCAGTCCTGGGAATCAGGTTTGCACTTGGACTCTCTCTCGGCCCCATGCAGTTCCACATCGCATCATCCCTATTTCCTGGTCTAGTAAAGCTCTTCATAGGGCTACCCACCTCATTTTAATAGATGCACACATGTGCTCAGGTGGCAATGAGCATGTGAGGGGCATGTGAAAACCTCAGTGGGATGAAAGCCGTGCGCTCATGTCCCACAGGAGTGAAGGTGATGTGTACCTGTGTGCGTACCTGATTCTGGTGACACCAGCACCAGTGGTGTGTGTGCAGAGCACGGGTTTGAACGTGTGGAAAGGAATGAGGCATGTGCATGTGCCCTGATGTATACACGTGTCTATAGTGGGCAGGAACATATGCATCTGGATGGCGTATGCACCCTCCAGCTCTCAACTCTGCTTGAGCCTGAGCTCATGGAGGGCACAGTTTCACTCAGCCTTTCTGATGTCCCTGCAACTGAACCAGAGTTCCTTTTTTGAACTGCATCCTTGTTCTGCCTTACCAAGCAGCCAATTCCTTGTCTGCACATGGAAGAAATCAACAGACAGATTAAGGTATCATTCAAAATGAGACCAGCCAATGCAACCTCTGGGAGGGACTTTGTCTTCCTGGGATTTTCCAGCTTTGGGGAGCTGCAGCTGCTGCTTTTTGCAGTGTTCCTCTTCTTGTACCTCATCACTCTGACTAGCAACATCTTCATTATCACTGTCATCAGGCTTGACAGCCACCTTCACACCCCCATGTACCTCTTTCTGTCCTTCCTGTCTTTCTCGGAGACCTGTTACACTTTGGGTATCATCCCCAGGATGCTCTCTGGTCTGGTCATGGGGGAGCAGAGCATCTCCTTTGTGGGCTGTGCTATCCAGATGTTCTTCTCAGCCTTGTGGGCCTGCACTGATTGCTTCCTCCTGGCAACCATGGGCTTTGACAGGTATGTGGCCATTTGCATGCCCCTACACTACACCAGCCGCATGAGCCTTGGCCTGTGCACCCAGCTGCTCAGTGCTTCCTTCCTGGGCGGATGCCTCTTTGGACTTGGAATGACATTGATCATCTTCCATCTCCCTTTCTGTGGCTCCCACGAGATCCAGCACTTCTTCTGTGATTCACCTCCTGTGCTAAGCCTGGCCTGTGGGGACACCAGTTCAAGTGAGCTGGGGGTCCTCCTCCTCAGTCTGCTGGTCCTGCTGACCTCCTTCTCCTTCATCACTGTCTCCTATATCTACATCCTTGCAACCATCCTGAAAATCCCCTCGGCTGAGGGCCGGAGGAAGGCATTCTCCACATGCGCCTCTCACCTCACTGTAGTCATCATTCACTATGGCTGTGCCTCCTTCATGTACCTGAGGCCCAAAGCAAGCTATGCCCTGGAGCGGGATCAGCTCATTGCTGTCACCTACACAGTGGTAACACCCCTCCTCAACCCCATCATCTACAGTTTGAGGAACCGGGCAGTTCAGACCGCCCTGAGAAACACACTCACGGGCAGATTCCTAGGGAAAGGCTGAAGTTTCCCTGTGGTCAAGGCCGGTGCCTGGCCTCACCTCCACAGACATGCCCCTAGTTATGGCCGATCCCTAGCAGGAATTAAAGGAGGACATTTTGGGGCCTCACAAAGGACATTTTGGGATGTCTTACAGAAAAGTCCTTCCAGATATGACCCTGGTGAGTGTCCAACAGTCAGTCCAAAAGTCTGGCTCAGTGCATGGCGATGGTCTCCTCATACTTTCTCTTCTTGTCCATCCCATCTCCAGCTTACTGTGACCACTTCTCTTACAAATGAAGCAACCATCCTAGTTGGGGCATTTGTCCTTTAGTTTCCTTGATTGCTGGAGTTTCTGTCCAGTGGCCATGTGATCCTGGGGTAAGGTGAGGGCCCACCCAGCCTCTCCTCTGTGCATCCCCACCTGCATTTGGGCAGGTCAGAGTGAGGAACCCACGTGGTCAGGAAAAGGTGGGAGGGCAGAGTGCACCTGCTGGGGATGTTGGCATGGATGTACCTCTGCCTGGCCTCTGCACGTCCACTAGTATGGTGCTTCCCAAGGTGGGTGACTTCTGCCTGCAATCACTCCAGCGGGGCTGGCTGGTATCCTTGGGGACAAGTGGGACGTGTTCTGTTTGTCTCCTCAAAGGAGGCATATTTTTTTTTGGTGGCTATGGGACTGAGTGATTTTTTTTTTCTGGAAAGGGCTAGTAATCCACCCCAGTTTGAGAACCTGTGGTCAGCATAAGCCCTCGTTCCCATGTCCCCTTATACGGACAACATAGCTGAAGGTCTCTGCCTGATGCTACTGGCCTCAGAAAGAATCAGGTCTGGTGGGGTTCATAGGAGATAGCACTGGGCCCTGACCCTCATGACCTTTGATCCTAGACACAGTGAGGAGAAAGTGGCTGGTCTCCTTGGTACCACTAACACCAGCTAGAGCAGCAGGCAATCCAATGGAACTGTCTCGAGAAGATAGTGAGGTCTTCTGGGCAAGGAGTGCTGGGAGCAGGTTGAACACTCACCTTTGGCAGAGGGGGAAGATGCAGTATGCCTTGAGAAGTGAGCAGAGCCCACTGGGAAGTCATCCAGTTACATGCATCCGAAGTTTATTCCAACCCCAGAAAATATGGTGTCACACAGACAAAGGCAAGGCTGAAATCTCCTTCCTGACCTGTACATACCAACCTACCTAAAGTTTGTGTGGGGATGGGTCCCAGGTTTTCTAGTCTCAATTTAACTAACAGCTCTAAGGGTGCATGGAGTAAGGCAAAGCAAATATAGTAGGGAGTTGTATTATTTTATTTTTTCTAAGAAACCACTAAGACAGCATCCTCTCGCTCTCCTTCCAAAGGAAGAGAAGAACGATCATCAATGGTAAAAGGCAGTTCCAAAAGTAGCACCTAGAATCAGCTCCACACTCGGGAGAGGATACTCTGGTTCCTCCTTGTGGTTTGGGTGCTCTAGACGGTCAGAGAAACGTCTCTAGCAATGAACTATAGAAATGATCCCTGATGGGGGCTGGAGCGATAGCATAGTGGGTAGGGCGTTTGCCTTGCATGTGGCTGACCCGGGTTCGATTCCCAGCATCCACCAGGAGTAATTCCTGAGTGAAGAGCCAGGAGTAACCCCTGTGCATCGCCAGATGTGACCCAAAAAGAAAAAAAAAGAAATTATCCCTGAAAGTATAGTCCTGGATATATTATTTTTTTAAACATAATATTCCATTTCTTTCACTTGTGGATATATATATATAATTATATATATAATGGAGAGAAGAGCAGAGTTTGGAAGGCAAATGCAGAGCTAGAGTATACTCTGGGGTGTGGAGTCCTCTCCTTGGGGCCTGGGGAGCATATCCGCCAACCATGATGGCAATTCAGTGAGCAGAGATCGTAGGTTCTGTTTCACAGAAGAAATCTTGCCTCACTCCAGTATCAAATATCTTCACTGCCAAGTGGCCAAGGATCCCACAGCCCAAGAGAAAACAGTGTGATCATCTTAGGTCAAGTTTCAGCCCTGGGCCTGACTTCCCAAGCTCTCAGCTGCTAGGACCCTGATCCTCGTTCCATAGACCCCATAAAAAAGCCCTTCCAAAACAAGTGGTTTTTTAAAATTATTACCATTGGGGTTCTTTTTACTACCTTGAGGGCACAGCTGACTATACGCAGGTGACTATTTGATCACAAGCAATGTCTGTGCCTGCTGAATCCTCCTCCAGCTCCCAAAATAAATGTTTTAAAAGAAATACTTTTTCCTATAATCAAATCAAGGTTATAAATATTTGTAGAACTACCAGGTAAACAGATTCAAGAGGTAGATCTCCTTTCCTCTAGTCCTGCAACACCCTTGCCCCTAAGCTTGGGGTTTTAGATCTTGCCACTAAGATAAAGAAAACACACACATATGACCCTCTGTCACCCTCCATATTTGATTCTCCCAATACCCCTACCCCAGGTGTCTGTTACCAGGAGAAGCTGCTCTCAATTTCCAAAGTTGACAACTCTGAATTGGTGAAGTCAACATAATCACAGCTGGCCACAGGTCCTTCTGCAGCTGCTGGATCTTGTTCAGGGAGATGCCGTGCACCAGCTTGCTTGGGTCCACCTCAGCGTTCTCATGCCAGTTGATGAGAGCAGAGACCTTAAGTGCAAACTCCATGAACAGTTTCTCAGCCTAGAAAGCAGAGAGGAGGTGCCATTTCTCCAGCAGCACCTGGACATGAGTAACCAACCCCGAGGTCTGGGTCTCCAGGGTAGACATGCGGGAAGAGCTGGAGCCTGAGAGTTGGCATATGCGTTTGTAGGTGACGACTGCTGGGGCCAGTGATTATAAGATCCTCAGAGATCCCTTTCAATACCCTCTGTTTTTTATTCTAATCCACTCAGCCTGACACCCAGGAAACTTCAGGCCATAACTCTTCTAAATATGATTTTAAAATAAGCCTTTGAACAAAGGACACCCACACTCCTTGTCCACTGGACCATCTCCAGGGCCTCATCTGGCCGTAATGATCTAAGTAGGTTCTCCAGTATATTTCTTGGCCACCCGTGATGAGAGGCAGGAGCAGTGCCTGTTCAGGGCTCATCAACTTTCTCTTGCAGTCTCATCTTCTGTAGGGGTTCCAGTCTCTCCAGTCTGTAAGAGTCTGAGGATATCAGTGGTTTCTTCCAGTGCTCCATCAGGGCAGCTTGGCAGTCCTTCATGGACTTGTTCTAAGAGGCTGGCAACTTGTCCCTTAGGTCTGTTGTCTCAGACAACCTCTTTGGCTGGAAGTTCACAGGCTGGCATCTAGCATGTCCTGAAAAAGACCTACAGAAGTGCTGAGTGATGAAGAGCCAGGATCTAGGGTCAGGCACACCAGGGCTCTGAGCCCAGGAAAGCACAAGAAAGGGTTGCAGTGAAGATTGAGGAAAAGCAAACCCGCCTTAGCGCCAAGAAAGATAGTGGTCAGGATTGTGGCTACATCTAGGAAGATGCAGTTCAACTTACGCTAGGTGTGAAATTCTGGAGCATGACAATATACCACAACATCATCTGGTATTTAGCCTGTGACCTTGACAAATTTCCTTATGCCATATGCCACCCTGGATTATGATTGGGTGATGCTACCTGCATGCCCAGAAGTGTACAAAACAAGCCAGGCTCCCAACAGCCAGCACACATGCTGTTATGAACAGGTGCTGATCACGGAATCAAAACTGGGGATGTGCTACATACGGGTGGAGACCAATAGGGTAGCTGGTGTGTGACTACCTGTCCTGTGGAGAATGACTTTATTCATTGAGTAAACATGCAAGCACAATTCCTTGAAAGGGACTGGGAAGCATGTATGGAAGTTACCAGAGGGAAGGCAAGTGTGGGCTGCTTGGAGCCCTCCACAACAAACACATGCTTAAGAGACAGGCTGACTCTGCACAACACGGAGCATGACTGGTGCCATAACCATGAAGTAAACAAGCAGCAACCCTCCTCTGCCTGGACCTCTATTGGATGCTCCTCTAGATCCTGGAGCTGCACTGGGTCCAAGTTCCGGAGCTCACTGAATCTAAGATCCGGAGCTTCCTGGGTCCAAGTACCAAACCTCACTGGGTGCAAGACCCAGAACTCACTTGGTCCAAGTCCTGAAGCTGCTCTGGGTTCAAGACTCAGTGTTGGTCTGGGACAAAGTCCTGGAATTCACTTGGTTCCAGTCTCAGAGCTACTCTGGATCCAAATCTTATTGCATGATAAGGACTGAGTCTAAACTGTCTGGGGGTGGGGTGGTGGGGGGGGAAGGATCATCTTGCTGAACTCGGGACGCTGAGAGTGGAGCAGTTTGGGGATAGGAGGAAACTATGAAATCATCCATCCCAGGAGGGAAAGATAGAAGCTCCTAGGGTCCCACAGACAACAGTCCAGATACAGATCAAAGCGTAATGTGCTCGGCGAGGGGTGGGTGAGTTCTGGAAGCTCTCCAGGGGCTCTGAGCTTTTCTATTTTTTTGAAGAGTGAGTGTGAGGAAGGCAGCCAAGTCTGCTGCTTTGGTCTCAGATCGGCCTCCTTGGCTGCGGAGCAGAGAGAGCACATCCGGGAGGGGCTGCCACAATCCTGCTCGGGAGAATCATGTTTGCCCCAGAGTTGTGACCCTGGGGTAGAGCTTTGGCATCAGAGCAAAGCTCTGGGGCCTAGAAGGGGATTCTAAACAAGTGGCTCCTTTTTCAGGGCCCTCGTCTGACCCACTTTCTGACTCTCACATAAACACTCACCGACTCCCCTTGCATGCTCAGGAAAGTGGTATTGAGTCCATGTTTCTCTGTGTGTGAGAACGCATGTGCATGTACACATATACATACACATACATGCACTAGTATGTTTACCATTGTTTAGGTGTGATTATGTCCCAGAATGCTGGGGTGAACTGAGAACAAGGTGGAAGTTTCTCACCTCTAATAGTGAACTGAAAACCATGGAAGGTTCTTTAAGGGAATGCTCAGCGGTTTGGAAGCCCCAGAGCCTTACACTCTAAATCATCCAGGCATCCAGCCATCAGCCTTCCAACTGAAGTGCTGAGAGGCATAACTACCATCCAGCTGTAGTTTCCAGAACATTGTCTCCTGGGACAGGGTAAAGCCTTGGACCTCAGAGCCTGCATCTTCAGAGTAATATTGTTCTGACTGTCCCTCTGAACACAAGGTCCAAGAGGTGGATAAAGGGAACACTGAGTGCCCTGGAGGGTAAGGTGAGCAGGGATACTGGAAATGCTGTCACTCTTCTCAGAACGTGCCTCGCCCCCTAGGCCTAGTGGCTATCCGGGGATCTACACACGCCCCAGCTGACCTCTCCTCCCACATCTACAGGGTCTGACCATGTTTATCCATCCGGATGTGCCCTTCTAAAATGCACAAACCATCTTCGCTTCTGTATCTGTGGGTAACACTTAGGCAAACATGACTTCGTGAAAACAAAATAATGACTCTGAAGCTATAATCAAGGCTGATGTTCCTCACTGGAGGGATCCTAAGAAGTTCTTCTGACTCCTGTAGCACTTTATGGCTGAGGCCACTGATGAGATCTTCATTAACATTGTATTCCTATTAGGTAAGAGAAAGAGGGTCACCCAGGGTTCTGACTGCACAGCTACAAGCTACCAATTATTTGTACAGTTTTCCATCTTAAGCTATTCTAAGAAACCTGCCTTATCTGCATCTCAGATATCCCTTCCCTATTTGCTTGCTTAATTGTGTATGTTTCTCTGTGTATGTTTAAACATGGTAGATACAGGTCTAAAAATCAAACATAGGGACTGGAGTAATAGCACAGTGAGTAGGGTGTTTGCCTTGCACGCGGCCGACCTGGGTTTGATTCCCAGCATCCCATGTGGTCCCTCGAGCACTGCCAGGATTAATTCCTGAGTGCATGAGCCAGGAGTAACCCTCATGCATCGCTAGGTGTGACCCAAAATGCAAATAAATAAATAAATAAATAAATAAAATTTTTTTAAAAATCAAACATAAAAATGCATTGAGTCGATGGGTAGAGTCAATGTAATGTCTTTTTGCTCTCCACTTTCCACTTCTGGTTCAGAAACACTATCAGGTAAACTCTCGTTTCTTCCTCTTGTGTCTCTCAGAAAGAAAGCTACCCAAAGAGTGAGGGTTCAAGGAGGTGATTAGACTTGAGATCTCTTTAATTGGTTCTATAGTAATATTATTTTCTAAGCTAGAATTCTTACCTGTGAAACATTCGAATGTCATGAGCTCTGCCCAGCAGCTGGCGCTATTTCTCAGCGAGACTCTGCTGGGAGATCCAGTGGGAATTCAGCTCCTGCAGAGGTAGAGGGGAAAGTCAGGCTTACAGCAGAAAATGCGTTGTGCCTGAAGACTGGCTGTGGTGTAGTCAGGTTGTTTTCATGGCATTGCCTCCAGAATCACGCTGCCTCTTTGTTGCTTTCCTTCCCAACCCAATGCTCCTGGGAGAACCAGCCAGCCAGGAGCACAATCCATGTCCACTGCTGACTACCCCAGCAACTGAGAGATGAAGGAACATGCTACTTTTGTTGTGGGAATTGTGATGTTTCTACAGGAGAAACAGTCCATTTCCACCTCTGAATTGTAGGATTCTGGTTGCCTCTCAGATCCCAGCTCTGTGTGGATGATGAGGAATTCCTCCCCTGTAACTTCAGGGCAGAAAATGTACCCTTACAGATTTCCAATAGCCCAGAGACCTAGACCTACAGAAGCTAAAGTTCATTCCATCTCTTGGGGCCGTATCTTAATCGGATCTGGAATGCCCTATCCAACTCCAGTCTGTTCTCTTCCACAATCAGGACCCCTTCCCACTGTCCCTGCTCCTCTGGGTGCTTTCCTTTGAATCCCCTATTGGAGCCTGGATTTCTAGTCGGGGAAGGAGAGAAGGGGTGGTATTATAAAGACTTCAGGTCCATTCAGATGTGCATGTGTCAGAACTATTTGGATCTTTGTCTTTGACCTTCTCTGTGTTAGTTCAGTGTTACCTACACCTTCTGCCAGCTCTAATGAATCTGAGAAAATGAGATTGGATGCCTATAAGATGGGCAGGGGATTCTGGCCAAACCTTTCCATCTTCAAGGAATCTATAGATGTTTGTGGCATTAGGAAAATGTGGATGTCTCATTTGTCAAGTCTGGAAGAATCTCAGTGGATAAAGGCCAGCGGGTATTGCTCTGGAAAACCCAGACAATCTCTGAGAACCTGTGCCTCCCACAACATGAGAGGCCCCCAGACTATATCTGACCTGCCCCTCATCCTGGTTTCTTCCTCCTAAATCCAGACTTGGCCACCTGCAGATCAGCCAGATATTGCTGGAACTGGAAGTTGACCTGCAGGTCCTTCTGATGCCATGCATCCCAGGTCTCATTCAAACCACAGGCCTGAGAGCAGAGGCTGTGTCTTCTGTGGCCAAGTGTCCCATGGAATCTTCACAAAGACAGTAAGTAATCATTAAGTCTGACACCAGGTATCCCAAGCTCTGACAGTGTCTGTGAAACTCATGGATGCCCTGTGGTCTCAGGTGTGTGTGCGTGTGTGTGTTGGGGGGGTGGGCAGGAAAACACAGACCAAGGTGTGGAAACTCTGCTCCAGAAGCATGTGCCCTGCAGGAGGCTCCAAAAGCCCCCACGCTATTTGCAAAGGCTTAGGGGTGTGCAGCAGTTGCTCTCCAGCTCCAAACACCAGCTCACAGGCAAAGTGAGCACCAGTGGTTTTCTTAAAAGCAGAGGGATGTGTCCTGGAAAGTGGGAAGCAGCCCTGGGTCTGCTGTGGTTTCCAGTGCCCATGGGAGGTGGCCCCTGATGGAGGTGGCAGTGGCACCAGGCTGAGAAACCGGTCAGAAGTCAGATCTATGAGAAGAGACAATCCGGTGGCATCTGGTACAAGAGTTGAGCAGTTCTGAGAGGGAGAAGGTGCAGAGGGCCTGCAACTCCCGGAGCTGTGCAAGTCAACCATGCCAGGAGAGACTGTCCTGAGAAATGGACCCCTCAGAGGGGAACCATGGAGCAGACCAAGGCCGAGACTTTCCTAGAGCAGGCCCAGAACCTCAATGATTGTCCAGCAGCAGAAACCAGGGACCATCTCGAGCTACTGCCATCAAATCTGGCCCACCCAATGCAACACACACCTTCCTCCACCATCCTGTCACCCTGCTCTGTTATGGCCCTTGTGGCTGTCAGTGTTGACCTGGGTGAGCCGATGCCTGCTGATAAGGTTCTTGGAGGTGATTAAGTCTTGCCTTGCCTGCAGAAATGGGAACTCAAGGTTGCTGCTCTTGCCATGACTTTCAGAAAGCAACTGGATCCCCCCAGATCAGCCAACTCTTCACCACACACTTGAATGGCATTACTGCTGGCTTCCAGGGTTCCTTGGTGGATATGAGAACAGCACACAATGGTGCTCCAACAAACACCCAGCAAAGATCAAAGGGATGCAGTCCCACTCTCACCACAGTGCTCACAGTCTGGTCTCCATTGTACCTCTCCTCCTCTAAGCTTCTCTCTATGGCCAGGCCACTCCCAATGATGCCACAGTGATCTCTGAATTTCCAGTGGTCATGGAACTTCATCCAGTTTTCTCTTCTGGTTGGCATAGAACTTACTCGTCTAGAAGCTCCTAACCTCTCCTTGATAACACAAGCCTCTCAGAGTCATTCCCTCTGCACACTGAGTGGCACCCAATAATCCATGTCACTGTCTCAGCCTTCTCTCTGGTTAAGGACACGTGCTGGGAGTTCATTCTGGTGCAAAACATTTTGTCTGGCTGTGAAGAAAGGCACCAACCAGCTGGATGCAGTATTGCCCCTCAGACAGTCATCTAGACCATTGGTCCAAGGCACCTCTCAGGACCCAGAGTCCCTGCATTCACCACCATGCTGAGGATGGAGTGGTCTGGACATTCCATCTGAAATTTCCCTTGAAGGGCTGGACAATTTTCATGGTTCAAGGGACAGTGCTGAGAGGCTCTTCCTAGAGCACAACAGTTCTTGGGGTCCAAGCCCCACACTCCTGGCGGGATGACAGCCAGGAGTACTCACCCAGGTGGGTGGAGCAGCTGAGGGCTTGGAATCTTGGATCCAGGCCTTTTCGTCTCTATATTTGCTGCAAGCACATCCATCAGCCTCTTCTTCTGGGTTCGTAGAAGCTCTTTCAGAGCCTTGAACTGAGATACCATACACTGCTGCCACACCCAAATGTCCCTGCATGGGATGGCCTTCCTTTAAGTACATGTTCAGGTCTGTGAGGGTGTCCACCTAGCCCTGAGGGAGGCAGAGAGGACAAGAAACCTGTCAACTCCAGAGAGAATAGGACTGGGGGTGGGAAGGTAGAGCACATCCCCCACGGGTAAGGGTAGGACCCCAACCAAACCAGAAAAGCAAGTTGGGAGGGGCCCTCTGCAGAGGCCCTGAGTGGCATTGAGCTCTTTACAGAGGCAATGCTGTGTGGGGAGCAGTGAGGGTCAGTCGCTGCAGCCTCTGAGACCGTGTTTGTCCACTGGCTTCCTGTGCCCACACAGCTGGCAGGTGGTCAGGGGTATCTCCAACAGTCCATGCTTCTGCAGATTCTGTATGTCAGCCAGGTCTTCCCTACATCATTGGAAGCTGCCTGCACTCTACCTCCTCCAGTCAGCGCCACGGGTCCTCCTCACTGTTCTCAAACTGCAACTGCTGGCTGATGTCATACAGCGGGTCCCTGGGAACAGATACTGCAAGATGGCTCCAAGACCTCACGAGCCCTCCATCATGAGGGCAGCTTGATGAATGGACACTTGGGGGCCTCTTGTGACTAAGAACACATCTTGGATTTGAACCAAACAGATGGAATTAGGTTCTCAAATAGAAATAAAGAATGAGTTCTACTCCTGCGTGAGGTACCCTGGTAGAGTTAGACAGTTATCAACACAAGCTATTTGCTGAAATATTCCAGACACTCTCAGAGAGAAGAGTTCTAGGACCTAGGGTTGGATCAACTTCAAATCTTGCAGCATTTGTAACTCTAAAGTCCCATGAAGAGCTAAAGCAATCCTTGGGGTAAAGAAGTTGGGATGTATCACCCTCCTCAACTTCAAACTGTACTACAAAACATTATTAATTAAAACAGCATGGTACTGGAGTAAAGACAAATCAACGGAACAGCTGAATATCCTGACACCAATCCTCAGATATACAATCACCTAATCTTTGATAAAGGAGCAAGAAGTATGAAGTGGAGTAAGGAAAGCCTCATACTCTGGTGCTGGGAAAACTGGACAGCTACATGTGAAAAAATGAACTTAGATCTCTATCTACTGCCATGCACAAGAATCATAGCAAAATGAAATAATAACCTCAACATCAGACTAAATCCATAAGGTATATGAAGAAAACATAGGCAAAACCCTCCATGACACTGAAGTTAAAGATATCTTCAAAGGTGGAGCACAACTGATCAAGCAAATGGAAACAAAGATAAACAAATGGGAATATATTTGAAAAAAACAGTGACTAAGATACAAATATAACCCATGTAATGGGAAAAATTATTCATCCATTATCCATCTGATAAGGGGCTAATATCCAAAACATAAAAGTTATTGGTAGAACTTTACAAGAAAAAAAAATTCCACCCATCAAAAATGGGGAGAAGGAATGAACAGAAACTTCCACAAAGAAGAAATTCAAATGGCTAAAATGCCCATGAAAAAAAAAATGTTCCACATCAATCAAGAATGAGACATCATCTCATACCACAAAGGTTGGCACTCTTGGGGGGGGGCACAGAGGGTAGTTATGATAGAAAAGGGATCAGTATGATAATAGTTGTTGGAAATGATCACTTTGGACAAGAACTGAATGTTGAAAGTAGGTAAAAGGATATACATAATAACTCTTCAGTACCTGTATTCCAAACCTTAATGCCCAAAAGTAAAGAAGAAAACAAGTTCTTGCCAAGGCTAGAGAGGGGGCAGGAGGGGGAGGAAAACTGAGGACATTGATATAAGGAAATGTACTCTGGTTTGGGGATGGGTGTTGGAACATGATATGACTGAATTCCAATCGTGAAAAACTTTGTAACTGTGTATCTCACTGTGATTCAATTTAAAAAAGCAAACAATTTATTTTTAAAAATTCCAAAATCAAATTTTTTAAATGAATCTTGCAGCATCCTTTTAGAAATGTCTTTATCAGAGCTTTGTTCCTGTCTATCCTCAACACAAACCAAGCTCACAATTTTCTCTTTCAGAAAATGTCATGATGCTGAGAACTCTGGATTCAATGGGATGGGAAAGGGAGATCCCCATGCCCCCTTGTCTCTGGTGACTCGGCAGTCACACCCATAACCCACCTCTGGCTGGTACCAGATAATCTCGTCATCAGCCACCATCCAGATCGCATGTCCTTCTCTCACAAAGGGAGCATAACATGACACTCACCATTACCATACCACTGGACCCTAATTCAGACTAGGGGTCTCACCTTCTCCCTGAGTGGAAAAGGTGAGACCCCTCCCCACACCAAAGGACCCAGCCTCAGCAGCCAAAAACCTCCAAAACCCAGCCACCACCCTGCTCACGGCCACTCTCCACATCACCCACGAGTGAATCTATTCCTGGACTGCACTGCTGCATTTGAGACCGCATGATACTTCAAACCTACCCATACTCCTAGATTACTGCACCACATCTGATAGGTTCAAAGTAGAAGGCAACCAATCTTAGAGGGAAATATACATTTTTTACAGATATGTATGTAGACAGAGATATCTATAGCTATAGCTATAGCTATAGATATAGATATAGATATAGAGCCAAGGCTCAACCTTTAACAACATGTAAATGATCTTTTATAGAAGGGCTTAATGGCCCCTGGGTGAAATACAACAATCTCCACACTCTTTCCTCTAAGGATACTTTTTTGTAGCATTTTCAGCGTTTTTTTTTTTAATAGTAAGGCAGCCATCACTTTATTATTTTTTTTAAAATTTATTTATTTTTAATTAGAGAATCACCGTGAGGGTACAGTTACAGATTTATACATTTTTGTGCTTATACTTCCCTCATACAAAGTTTGGGAACCCATCCCTTCACCAGTGCCCATTCTCCACCACCCGTAAACCCAGTGTCCCTCCCACCCTCCCCAAACCCATCTCCCCCCCACCCCACCCTGCCACTGTGGCAAGGCATTCTCTTCTGTTTTCTCTCTCTAATTAGCTGTTGTGGTTTGCAATAAAGGTGTTGAGTGGCCGCTGTGCTCAGTCTCTAGCCCTCATTCAGCCCGCAACTCCCTTCCCCCACATGGCCTTCGACTACAATGTAGTTGGTGATCGCTTCTCTGAGTTGACCTTTCCCCGGAACGTGAGGCCAGCCTCGAAGCCATGGAGTCAACCTCCTGGTACTTATTTCTACAGTTCTTGGGTGTTAGTCTCCCACTCTGTTATTCTATATACCATAGATGAGTGCAATCTTTCTATGTCTGTCTCTCTCTTTCTGACTCATTTCACTCAGCATGAAACTTTTCATGCCCATCCACTTGACTACAAAATTCTTGACCTCCTTTTTTCTAACAGCTGCATAGTATTCCATTGTATAAATGTACCAAAGTTTCCTCAACCAGTCATGGGGCATTCGGGTTTTTTCCAGATTCTGGCTATTGTAAACAGTGCTGCGATGAACATACATGTGCAGATGTTGTTTCGATTGTACTTTTTTGCCTCTCTGGGATATATTCCCAGCAGTGGTATTGCTGGGTCAAAATTTTCAGCGTTTTTCATAACAAACAATACAAAATATATTATTTCGGTTCTGCTTTGGGGCAGGGATTGGGGTTCAGGATGGATATATCTGAAATACGTTGGTGGTAAGGTGTAATGGTGGTGGGATTGGTGTTTGAATATTAAATGTAATGAAATATTGGGAACTACCTTA
Organism: Sorex araneus; assembly: GCF_027595985.1. NCBI lineage: Eukaryota > Metazoa > Chordata > Mammalia > Eulipotyphla > Soricidae > Sorex > Sorex araneus. The sequence goes on from NC_073304.1 coordinate 103,934,880, forward strand.
TAAAATTAAAAATTATTTTTAAAAAGTCATGATTTTCATGTTTCAGAACATTCTCTAGCTGGTGTCGTGGCACATCAGATAGAGAATTTGCATCGCAAATTTCTGCAGGCCCTGATTCCTGCAGAATATATCATCATGGACAGTAATATTGCTACCAACAAATTTTAAGTGTCAGGCAACCTGAATTCTCTTGAGCTGCATTCACAATTCAAGAAAATGGAAAACTAGGAGAAAAACCAATGAAAACAAAAATAACTTAGTTGAAAAAAGTACCCAAATTTACCACAAAAGTGAATGCAGGGGCTGAAGTGACAGCACAGTAGGTAGGGCATTTGCCTTGCATGTGGCTGAGCCGGGTTCGATTCCCAGCATCCCATATAGTCTCCTGAGCACCACCAGGAGTAGTTCCTGAGTGCATGAGCCAGGAGTGACCCCTGTGCATTGCCGGGTGTGACCCCCCTCTAAAAAAAGCAAAAAAAAAGTGAATGCAATGTGAGATTTGGGGTATGTGCTGCTAACTTAGTGACCAACAGAGGAAGTCAGTGGATAGCTTTTCTCACTGACCGATACAGTGACCAACAGTGAACCTATTCTTCGAGGAATTCCTGCAGTACTTCTGCACGCACCCTTGGGTCCTCCAAAACCTTGCTCTGCCCCTTCCCTGTCCCCAGCATGGCTCTCTCTGAGCTGTGACCTCCAAAAGTCCCAGGATCTCTTCCACACAGGTAGATCCCACCTAGGTGGCAGGTTGAGATCCACCTCGAGCATCAGGCATTTCAGATTCTCCTCCAACCCATCACCTCAGCTCTCCATCTGTCCACACGCATCCTCCTGGTCCAGCCACCACTGTCAGCTCTCAGCACTGGTTCAAAAGAACTTCCCCTCCTAGGGAAGCTCCAGTGACCTCTGACCTCTCCCTGACACCTCAGCGACTTGATACCTGTGCTGCAGGTGCTCAGCAGACATGGAAATTTTGCAGCCATATTGTATCCCTAGAAGAACCATGGAAAGTCCTAATCTGATTCCCAGACCACCCTGGGTGCCCAGGACATTGCCTGGGTCATGTCTATGAGGCCCCCATAGCTGTTCTGGTGAAGAGCAAGCTTGGAGGCTGTGGCCCAGGACCCCTGGGCCTCCATACTCTTATCCAGCTCTCCACCTGCTCACTGTCACAGTAGAAGAGGTGCATGTGTGTGTTCTGCTGGTACAGCTGCTGCCATTGTCCACAACACCTGCAGTGCCTGCCGCAAGTGTGGGGACACAGAGCAGTGTGGGCTGCAGTGCAGGTGTGGGAAGCTGGGACAGTGTGAAGACGTGCTGCAGCAATGGAGATCCAGCTGTGTGAGGATCTTCTAGAAATGGAATTCCTAGGTGGGTGAAAACACCCTGGGTCTCCTCTGGTCCATCTAGCCCCCTCTCATTTTTCCTCTGCTGAGGGCAGTTGTTGTCAATCAAATGCCTGCAACTGTGCACATATGTATGTGTCCAGGTGGCCTTCAACTCCTCCTTCATCTGTTGAATGTGGATGGCCTCCAAGGGGTGAAAACGTGCAGCTTATTGGCTTTGATGCCCAACTCCTTCACCTGAAAGGAAGAAGAACACTGGAAAAGGCAGCCCTCAGTGCTCACCTGGCCCCCAGCCCTGCAGCTTTGGGGGGATGTGTTGTAGCTCATGCCAGGACACTATGGTCCTGCCTTCAAGCCACCTCCAAAGAGTGTCCCCGAAATTACAACAGAAATTACAGAAATTCAAAGGATCCTCAGAGATTACTTTGAGAATCTTTATGCCACAAAACATGAAAACCTCGAGGAAATGGATAAATTCCTAGACTCCTATAGCCTCCCAAGGCTGAACCAAGAAGACCTGGAATACCTGAACAGATCAATCACCATCAAAGAAATTGAAACGGTAATAAAAAGTCTCCCCAAGCACAAAAGTCCTGGCCCAGATGGATTTACTAGTGAATTCTTCCAAACATTTAAAGAGGACTGACTCCCAATCCTCTCTAAGCTATTCCAGGAAACTGAAGTATCAAAAACACTTCCAGTTTTATGGAGCAAATTTCACCCTGATTCCAAAAAAAGACAAAGATACCACAAAGAAAGAGAATTACAGACCGATATCCCTGATGAACACAAACACAAAGAGCCTCAACAAAATATTAGCAAATAGAATCCTCATCGAAAAGATCATACACCATGACCAAGTAGGATTCATCCCAGAGATGCAAGAATGGTTTAACATTTGCAAGTCAATCAACAAAATTCATCATATCAATAAAAGAAATAATAAAAACCATATGATCATATCAATAGATGCAGAGAAAACATTTGACAAGATTCAGCACTCGTTTATGACGAAAACTCTCAGCAGAATGGACATCGAAGGAACTTTCCTCAATATAGTAAAAGTCATCTACTAAAAGCCCATGGCAAGTATCATTCTCAATGGGGAAAAACTGAAAGCCTTCCCTCTAAGATCGAGCACAAGGCAAGGTTGCCCGCTTTCGCCACTCCTATTCAATATAGTCCTGGAAGTCCTGGCCATAGCAGTTAGACAAGAAAAAGATACAAGGGCATACAGATAGGAAAGGAAGACATCAAATTATCACTATTTGCAGATGATATGATACTATACTTGGAAAGCCCTAAAGACTACAGAAAAGCTCCTAGAAACAATAAGTCGATATAGTAAAGTGGCAGGCTACAAAATCAACACCCAAAAGTCCATGGCTCTCTTATATACAAATAATGAAAGATAAGAAAGAGACATTAAAAAAACAATCCCATTCACAATAGTACCTCAGAAAATCAAGTACCTTAGAATCAGCTTAACCAAAGAGGTGAAGGAACTATACAAGGAAAATTACAAAACAGTACTTCAAAAAATAAAGGAGGACACTAGGAAATGGAGACACATCCCATGCTCATGGTTAGGGAGAATTAACATTATCAAAATGGCAATACTGCCCAAAGCACTATACAAATTTGATGCAGTCCCTATCAGGATACACATGACATTTTTTAAGAAATAGACAAAACACTCCTGAAATTTGTATGGAACAATAAACCCCCACGAATAGCTAAAGCAATCCTTGGAAAACAGAAGATGGGTGACGTCACCTTCCCCAACTCGAATCTCTACTACAAAACAATAGTTATTAAAACAGCATGGTATTGGGATAAAAACAGACCTGCAGACCAATGGAACAGAGTTGAATAACCTGTCACAGACCCCAAATATATGGCCACTTAATCTTTGACAAAGGAGCAAGAAATGCAAAGTGGAACAAGGAAAGCCTCTTCAACAAGTGGTGCTGGGAAAACTGGATAGCTACCTGCAAAAAAATGAACTCTGACCTCTGTCTAATGCCAGGCACAAAAGTCAGATCAAAGTGGATTAAAGACCACAATATCAGACATGAATCTATAAGGTTCATAGGAGAAAATGTAGGCATAACTCTCCATGACATTGAAGCTAAAAGCATCTTTAAGGATGAAACAGCACTGCCCATGCAAGTGCAAGCAAACATAAACAAATGGGACTACATCAAGCTAAGAAGCTTCTGCACTTCAAAAGAAACAGTGACCAAAATACAGAAAGAGCCCACAGAATGGGAAAGGATATTAACCCAATACCCATCTCATAAGGGATTAATATCTATGATATACAAGACACTTGTAGAATTGTACGTACAATTCTACAAGAAAAAAACTTCTGTTCATTAACCTCCAACCCCATCAAAAATGGGGATAAGAAATGAACAGAAGTTTCCTCAAAAAAGAAATACAAATGGCCAAAAGGCACATGAAAAAATGCTCCACATCCCTAGTCATCAGGAAAATGCAAATCAAAACAACAATGAGATATCATCTCACACCACAGAGACTGGCACACATTCAAAAGAATGAAAGCAACTAGTGCTGACGTGGATGTGGGGGGGAAAGGACACTCCTTCACTGTTGGTGGGAATGCCAACTGCTCCAGCCTTTCTGGAAAACAATATGGACAGTCCTTCAAAAACTAGAAATTGAGCTTCCATATTACCCTGCAATACCACTTCTGGGAATATATCTTGAGGATGCAAAAGAGCACAGTAGAAATGATATCTGTAACTATATATTCATTACAGCACTATTCACAATAGCCAAAATCTGGAAACAACCTGAGTGCCCTAAAACAGATGATTGGCTAAAGAAACTATGGTACATCTACACAATGGAATACTGTGCAGCTGTTAGGAGAGATGAAGTTATGAAATTTGCTTATAAATGGATAAACATGGAGAGTATCATGCTAAGTGAAATGAGTCAGAAAGAGAGGGACAGACATAGAGGGAATGCACTCATTTGTGAAGTGTAGGGTAGCATCACATGAGGCTGACACCCAAGGACCGTAGACGCAAGGGTCAGGGGGATTGCCCCATAGCTGGAAGACTGCTTCTTGAGCGGAGGGGAGAAGGCAGATGGACTAGAGAAGGGATCACTAAGAAAATGATGGCTGGAGGAACCAGTTGGGATGGGAGATGCATGCCAAAAGTAGATAATGGACCAAACATGATGACTTCTCAGTGTCTGTGTTGCAAGCCATAATGCCCAATAGTATACAGAGAATATGGGGAATATTGTCTGCCATGGAGGCAGGGGGAGGGTGGAAAATGGGGGGTATACCCGGGATATTGGTGGTGGGGAATGTGCATTGGTGGAGGGATGGCTGTTTGATCATTGTGAGATTGTAACCCAAACATGAAAGCTTGTAACTATCTCACGGTGATTCAATAAAATTTTTAAAATTTGGAAAAGAAAGAGTGTCCCCGATACTCACCTCTCACTCTGATTCTTTCTTTCCAGGCTTCTCCCGCTTCAGATTCGCTGCTGAGTCAGCCATAGGAGAGCTTCAACTGGGCCTGCTCCTCACAGCCTCTAAACTGTTATTTCTGATCATAAATGCTGTTGGTGAAGCAGAAAAACATGGTTCCCAGGAAAGACTCTTCAGAACAGGTCCCACATTGTCAGTGGGTGTAGAAGTATCTTGGGCTGGATGTAAGGGGGGTGGAAAATATCCCCAGTGGCTGAGAGAAGAGAGTGTGCTGGTGAAAGGGCACAAATTTGGAGTGATCCACACCTGGCCTTCAAACTCTTCATTTCATTTGCTTTTAAAACACAGAACTTTATGAAACACATAGAGCGAGCATCCACATTAATTGTGAATGAGAGGCCCCTGAGTCAGAAGGCAGCCAAGAGCTGGAATGGGGGCAGAGCCATATGGAGCCTGAGACCCTCCCTGTCCAGACAGAGTTCAGGGCCCGTCCCCAGGCTCTCTGCACTCCCAGGCTCACGTGTTTCAGTCCCACTATTTCCCCAGCCTCCGCAGCCTTTCTAGCACCCGTGACCCCCAGCTGGCCATAGGCAGCTCAGTGATCACTGCCCTCGACTGTGGTCTGGAAAGCACCTGTTATCAGTTTGGAATGTGGACAGTTGGGGCAGAAGCAGACAGACCCCAATAAAATACAAACGATGGCTTTTGCTAACCAAGATATTGCAGACCCCCAAGCTATTGCAGCTGCCCACACCATGCCTTTTGAATTGCTGGAGATCCCCGTTGGACAGGGTCTTCTGTTAATGGAGTGCCAGATAATGCAGATGGCCCCAGGCAGCATTCACCTCCTCCCACTTCTCCCTAATCAGTGGCAGTGCTGGATGGTTCTCTCCAGCAGAGGAACAGGCTAAGCTGGTCTCCCCCAGTTCTCAGCATGATCATCACTAGTCTGCTGTGCCAGGAGCTGAGATGCGCTTTCACTCTGACCTTCCACCCACCCATGCTCCAAGCCAGTGTGACTTGTATCACTGCTTCCTCAATCTTCCAACATCCCCGCCCTCAGGCCATGAGCCACAAGCCAGAGACTCAGCAGCAGTGAGTGTATGCTGGGTGGTGATGATGAATGTTACTTAAGGTGCTACAGCAAGAAAGGCAGTGAATAGAGAATGTTTAGAGACTCAGGTACTGCCAGGGGAAGCATGGGGGGGAAACAGGATCTGGCCAAGAGCCACAGAACTATGCTAACACAGCAGGCTGCTGAGCAGTCAGCTGTGCAGTGAGGAATAGAGAAGCAAGCCCAACCAGCTAGGGAAGCTCACATAACAGCCATCACAGGTGTATCTACATGTGAGACATCACATATGTTATGAAAGATTCACATGGGAATAACGTGTTGTGTGGCTCTACTTGTGTGTCATATATGAGATATAAAGTATGTTGAAGTCCCCACATGTATGTCACATGTGAGGTGCCAAGCATGTTAGTGTAATGTACATCATGAAGTCCCACCTCTGTATCACATATAGATGTCCTGTGTGTTTTGAAAGAAGCTCATATGTGTGCAATCATGCATGTGATGAAGGCCCCACACTCTTCTAAACCCTGCTGCTTCTATTTATTTTTATGGGGGTTTGGGGTGTGAGTAAAGGTAAGTAATCAGCATGAGGACCAGTGTGGGAGTTACTGCTGTGACTCAATTTCCCTGTACACACACACAAACATGTATATATGCACACATTCACAATTACTCTCAAGCACACTCTCACACACGCACAAATACACTTATCCACATTTAGATGCGCATTGAAATGCAAATAAACATGCTCTGTCACCTCCATGGCAAATATTAAAGGCAAGAGTTGGGTCAAGGGAGACTGGAGTCCTGTATAGAGGCAGGGTGTTTGCCTTCATGCTGGTGGCCCCCATTTGATACTTGGAACCCCATATCATCCCCCAAGACATGCCAAGAGTAATCCCTGGGCACAGAGTCAGGAGCAATACCAAGTGAGGCCTGAAAACAAAGAGGTGGGTCAAGATAGGTGTGTGGCTTTGCCCATGTCTTCCCCTATTCTGGCCCCACCCCCTGCCTAGGACCAGATGTCATGGATGAGGGGCAGGCTCACATCGGCAGCATATTGGCTCTCACCATCCTCTCTGGCTCCTCTGCACCTTCTCAAACTTCTCATACAGAAGCTCCTGCACTCCCAGTCCTCCCCCAGCTCCACCATCAGTGGTCACCAGCCACACCTTGGAGTCCATCTGCTCTGGGGACCCTGAAAGGACCTGGTCACCAGCAATACCCAGAGACCTCCATCTGCATATTCGATGGTGTTAACAGTGGCCAAGCCTTCAAAAGACCGAGGAGAGGTGTGGGCCACAGGGAGTCACCAATTGAGCTTAAACATGAACCCCCAAGCTCCAGGTTCTACCTGGTCCCACTCCCCGTGTCTCCAGCCCTTCACAGGGTCAGTCCTTGTGAACTTAGGCAAAATGTGCCTACCTGAGAAGCCCAAGCCAGGCTGTGATGGAGGCTCTAATCCCAACCAAGAGAAGAGGAATGTCTGGGGATGGAGCATTCAGGAGGGTGGAGGGCATGACGCCATGGAGGTGAGGGGTGAAGCCATAGAGGTGAAGATGGAATGGAGGTGATGGCATGAGACTTTGAAGAAGAGGTCATGAAGCTGGGGGCATGAGGTCATGGAGGTGGGGGCTTGAGGCCATGGAAGTGAGGGCATGAAGCCATGGAGGTGGAAGTGTGAGGCCATGAAAGTGAGGACATGAAGCTTTGGAGGAGAGGGCATGAGGCTATGGAGGTGAGAGTGTGAGGCCATGGAGGTGAGGACAGGAAGCCATGGAGGTGAGTGTATTAAGCCATGAAGGTGGGGGCATGAAGCCATGGAGGTGGGGGCATGAAGCCACGGAGGTGAGGGCATGAGGTTTTTGAGGAGAGAGCATGAAGTCATGGAGGTGCAGGTGTGAGTCCATGGATGTGAGGGCATGAAGCCACAGGGTGGGAGTGTGAGGCCATGGAAGTGAGGGCATAAAGCCATGGAGGTGAGGATGTGAGACCATGGAGCTGAGGACATAAAGCCATGGAGGTGAGGGCATGAGGCCATGAAGGTGAGGGCATAAGGCCATGGAGGTGAGGGCATGAGGCCATATAGGAGAGGACGTGAATTCTTGGAGGTGGGGGCATGAAATCGTGGAGGTGAGGAAGTGAGGCCATAGAGGTGAGGGCATGAGGTCATGGGAATGAGGACATGAGGCCATGGAGGTAAAGGTGTGAGGCCATGGAGTGAGGGTATGAGCCATGGAGTTAAGGACATGAAGCCATGGAGGTGAGGGAGTGAGGCCATGGAGGTGAGGGCATGAGGTCATGGAGGTGAGGACGTGAGGTCATGGAGGTGATTGCATGAAGCCATGGATTGAGGACATGAGGTCATTGAGATGAGGATGTGAGGCCATGGAGGTGAGGACATAAAGTCATGGAGGTGGGGGCAGAAGCCATGGAGGTGAGGGAGTTGTGCCATGGAGGTGAGAGCATGAGGTCATGGAGATGAAGGCATGAGGTCATGAACGTGGGGGCGTGAGGCTGTGGAGGTAAGGATATGAAGCCATGGAGGTGAAGGCATTAAGCCATGGAGGTGGGGGCATGAAGCCATGGAGATGGGGGCGTGAAGCCATGGTGGTAAGGGCGTGAAGCCATGGAGGTGAGGGCTTGAGTCCATGGAGGTGAGGGCATGAGGACATGGAGGTGGGGGCGTGAGGCCATGGAGTAAGGGTGTGAGGCCATGGAGGTTAGGGAGTGAGGATATGGAGATGAGAGCATGAGTTCATTGGAATGAGGGCTTGAAGCCATGGAGGTAGGGGCGTGAGGCCATGGAGGTGAGAGCATAATGCCATGTAGGTGAGGGCATGAGGCCATGGAGGTGGGGGCAGAGGCCATGGAGGTGTGGGTGTGAGTCCATGGAGGTGGGGGCATGAGGCCATGGAGGTGTGGGTGTGAGTCCATGGAGGTGGGGTCGTGAGGCCATGGAGGTGAGGGCATGAAGTTTTGGAGGAGAGGGCATGAGGCCATGGAGGTGAGGGCATTAAGCCATGGAGGTGAGGGCGTGAGGCCATGGAGGTAGGGGCATGAGGCCATGGAGGTGGGGGTATGAGGCCATGGAGGGGAGAGCATGAGGCCATGGAGGTGGGGGCGTGAGGCCATGGGGGTGAGGGTGCCAGGGAGGAGAGGATGCTATGAAGGTGAAGATATGCCCATGGGACCCACCCTTGCAGCTAGAAATAATGAAAATAAAAGCGCCTGCAGAGAGTAGGTTCATCTGACATGGGCCTGAGATTAGAGCTGGCTATACCTCTCTCTCTTTGGTGTCTTTGCGGGAAAGTGACCCTCAAAAAAACGAAGCATCCTGATCTCCTCCGGCTCATGGATGACCCTCAACTTGGCCTGCACCTCGACCTCCCAGAACTCATGCCTCTAGTACCCTGCAGAAGGTTGGGACACTGCTGACAGCCCCAAGTCCTTCCAGCTCAGGCATAGCAGTCTGTTTTCTGTGCACAGCTCAGGTAGGGCCTTGAAATCCCATAGGAAAGAGCTTCTCCAGGAAGAGAGTGTATCACAATGCTCAGTGGTTGAGGTTTGCACCCTCCCCCTGTCATGTCCCAGAAAATCCTTTGCTTCTCTAAAGAGTCAGTTCATTCTCTGGGAGGAAAGAAGACAGGACCCTTCCCTTTCTTAGCAGAAGAGCTGCAGAGTAGTAGCCTCCATGCAGACAGGGAAAGAAGAAGGCTGTGCAATGCACGTTCTCTCGAGCAGATGTGTTGGCATTGGTGACTGTACACAGCTTGGAAATGGGTAAATCTGGCTGTTTCTGGGCACTCTCTCCAGCACCAGTTCCCTGTGTGGCCAGAGACCCCTTTCTTCCCTTGACTGTGCTCCCAGTGGTTTATGACTCTTCTGCCAATTTTCCCTTGAGGACAGCTCCTAAATTTCAGAACCATGAATTGCTATTTGGAGGAACTCAGGAAACTTCTGGTTGGCCTCCATCTTTTTGAGGAGAGTGCACACCAACATCCTGTCATGCCCACAGTTGAGTTGAGAGGGCACTGCAGCCCGAGACTGGGTGGTTCCAGGAGGACAGCTTCCTGCAAGGCATCAGCCAACGGGTAAGTTTCAAAATCATCCCCCTACACTGACGCTCCAGGAACTACTCCAGGGACTGAGAATCTGTGTGCTAGTGGAGAAATGTGATCTTACTGTTTCCAAGGGCTGAGAATGTTGACAAGCACTGATGATCTGAGTAGAATTAAATGAAAATTCAAAAATGTCTTGCTATTAACTTTGCAGCTAAAACACAAACATTTAGGAATAGTTCCTTTCATTGCCTTTCTCCACAAGCTACAAATCTACAGTTCAACTTCTGCACAGCTATCACAAATCTCTAAGTCTTACCACCTCTGTAACTGGCCTTGGGCTCTCAAAGCACTTTGTTAGCCAGCCTGCGCACCTCTACTCTGCAGTGGCACAGGGCTGGGCGTTCCTGCGCGGTCTCCAGAGGTCTCCATCCCCAGATGCTGTGCCTGTTCCCTGTTGCCCCACTCTCAGTGCCTTTCTCCCGAGGCACCAGACCCGCAGGGAAGACACAGCTGAGCCACAAAATCAAGTCACCTCTGGAACACCTATATCTTTTTTTTTTTTTTTTTTTGCTTTTTGGGTCACACCCGGCAATGCACAGGGGTCATTCCTGGCTCATGCACTCAGGAATTACCCCTGGCGGTGCTCAGGGGACCATATGGGATGCTGGGATTCGAACCTAGGTCAGCCGCGTGCAAGGCAAACGCCCTACCCGCTGTGCTATCACTCCAGCCCCAAACACCTATATCCTTTTACCTCAAGACACCTACTTGCTCTGTAACCAGGATTTTGCTCTGATCTTGCATTTAGAAGCCTTGCTTTCTTTGCTAGTGAGTAGTCAGGTGGGGAAACTTTGGAGTCACTCTCCCCTCCCCCACCCTGGCATTGAATCACCCATCCTGGAAATAGGGTGCTGGCAGCAGGGAGGACTCTCATCTCAGAGGAGGGTTTCTGCTGGACTGAGACTGGCATACTTCTCTCGTCTGCTCCTGGGCCTGAATGATTCCACTGAATTCTCTCTTGTCTCTGTCTCTGTTTTGTTTCTTTTTGGGTCACACCTGGCGATGCACAGGGGTTACTCCTGGCTCTGCACTCAGGAATCACTCCTGGTGGTGCTCAGGGGACCATATGGGATGCTGGGTAAACTAACAGGTGTGGAGTGTGTGCACCAGGGAAGTGAACATGTGTGGAGCATGCATGTATGAGCATCGCACCAGGGAAGTGAACAGGTGTGGAATGTGTGCACCAAAGATGTGCAGGTGCAGAGCGTGATCCGTGCAGAGACGCAGCGTGTGTCTCCCTGCTTGTGGAGCATGTGCAGTGAGTGAACTGCTGTTATGCCCGAGTTTCAGATCCTCAGGTGGCGGCAGATAGAGACACCAAATTGGTAATGCAACAACATACGGAATTTTTTTCCAGTTAACTGGGGTCAACTATCTCACCCATAACGTGGTCTCTTGACAGCAACCTGGACTCTGAGTAGCAAGCTGTTTATATAGGTTTCAAAGTTTCAAAGTTAAGCAAGCACTATGGCAACAGTGGGCAGGCAACAGTTAAACAACAGTTTCCAGTAACGGTTCATGGTTACATAAGCTACTCATTCCTTAAAGTTAATAAGAGACAATTTCTGGGGCATTGTGATTGATTGAGCCCACTTTCTGGGCCCAGGAACTTTCCAGATGGGTTCACGTTGGCTAGTTTCATTGTTTGATTGCTGGGAAACTGAAACTGTTTCAGTTCCAGGACCTGAACCTGAGACCTAGCTGATTTTTCTCATTTCTGCCACAGCCATGGCATCAGTTTCACCCTTACACTCCATGTTACATCAGCCAGGCTGAGCCAGAAGGAGCCAGAGGTCCTCTCTCAGCTTCTCTGCAGATGGGTCCTGTGGTGGAGCAGTCCTGGGGAGGAGACAGGGCATTGCCTGTGTCCGTGCTTATAGGCTCATCACAGTGCTGCCTCAGACACAAACTCCAGAAACCCTGCCCAATGATTAGAACTTCTCCTGGGCCTGAAAGCTCAAAAAATGCTTTGTTTGTTTGGGGCCACACCTGGTAATGCTTGGGACAACTCCTGACTCTGCACTCGGAAGTTGCTTCTGGCAGGTTTAGGAGACCACATGGGATGCCAGAGATCAAGCCAGGGTGGGCAGTGTGCAAGGCAAGCACCCTACCCACTGTACTATAACTCTGACCCTCCAAAAAAATGCTTTCTATAAAAAAAATTCTGGGGATCACCACTAAACTACATAATTGAATCTGTCTGAGTCCAATTTCCTCAAGTCTGAGTCCAATTTCCTCTTTTGCCAACAAGAAAAATTTTTTTAACTTTAAAGTGAAACCATTGCTTCCTGAAGAATTGAGATTATTATCATTTTATCAGTAAAAATTATTTTTGTTTCTTCAGAGTCAATTCTTTTTGATTATTTTTAAAAAAATTTATTGAATCACCGTGAGATAGTTACAAGCTTTCATGTTTGGGTTACAATCTCACAATGATCAAACACTCATCCGTGCACATCACCAGTGCACATTCCCCACCACCAATATCCCGGGTATACCCTCCCTTTCCCACCCTCCCCCTGCCTCTATGGTAGACAATATTCCCCATACTCTCTCTCTACTTTGGGGCATTATAGCTTGCAACACAGACACTGAGAGGCCATCATGTTTGGTCCATTATCTACTTTTGGCATGCATCTCCCATCCCAACTGGTTCCTGCAGCCATCATTTTCTTAGTGATCCCTTCTCTATTCAATTCTTATTTTTAATTTTAATTTCCTATCTTTAATTTTTGCCACCTAAAGAAGTTAAAACATTAAATAGTATCCTTTTTAATTCATATTTGTAATCAGCAGTATTGTGTGTACCGATTTACCGTTAATGAAATAATTTGCATTTTAACAGCTTTATTGAAGTTTAATTTGGATACAAAGAATTATACATCTTTAATGTGTACAAGTCTGATGAGTTTAAAACATATACAAACACCCACAATGCTATCAACACAATGTGAAAACCATGCATTTGTAAGTCAGTGGTGGTCTTAAGAGATAGGAGAATGGTCCTCTTAAATACAGGAGAATGCCATTTTTTAAGATTTTATTTTATTAGAGCACCATGAGTCACCACAAGGTCATTCGTGTTGAATTTTAGACATACAACATTCCAGAAATGATTCTACCACCAGTGCCAACTTCCTTCCACGAATGCCCCCAGGTTCCCAACCTTGCCGTCCAACCCCAGTCTGTCCTCTTGACAGGCACCTTTTTAAGTCTGATTGTTAAAATTTAGGTCTCGTGATTCCAGTGTTGTTGACTTTCTAATTTGGATATTTAGTTTAGTCATTTCTTAACATTACTGATTAGCTGGGTCCCCGTGTCCCCTGCCCCTCATTGCTTATTAGATATCTCTTTCCACCTCACCCCCTCGATTTCTTTCCTCTTCATCCCTCTACTCCGGAGCCAAGAGTGATCTAGGATTCCCCCAACTTTTTTTTGGTGGGGGGGTCATACCTGGCGATGCTCAGGTATTAGTCCTGGCTCTGCACTCAGGAATCACTCCTGGCAGTGCTCAAAGGACCATAAGGGATGTTGGAGGTCGAATCTGGGTCAGCTACATGCAAGACAAACGCCCTACCCGCTCAGGCTTCTGCATCCCCCAACTTTAAACCATTGTATTCCATCATCCAGTTATTCTAAATACCACATGTAGGTAATATTATCCTGTAATCCAGAAGAATTAGGATAAACACTGATATCATATATATGTGGTATTTAGATGACCGGTTATTTTTCAAAAGCAAATGTGTCGATAGGGTTGGAGGAGAAACAAATTGGTTGGGGGAGATGTGTGAGAACCCATGTGTGAGGCTAAAAGTGAGAGCAGAGGAAGTGGTTGAAATTATATTCAAGCAAATATTTTAAGTCAGTTAAATAAGTGAGCCTAAAGTGTCAAAGAAGATTTATCCTACTGATCCCCAGAAAACTATTCATATCACTACCATTGCTGAGTAATTATTACAAGTATTTCCAAGTTGATTTTTTATTTTTAATACATTAATCTTATCAATAGCAACCTCTGGAAGACCCAGAGTCACATGGAGACTGAGGTAGATAAGCTGGGACTGCCCTAGCTCATGTCATATGCTTCTAGAATCATACACAAAGCAACATCCCCATGCAACAGATGGAATTCTGATTTTTAAATATATAACTTTGGGGGCTGGAGTGATAGCACAGAGGGATAACACTGCGTGCCTTGCATGCAGCCAACCCGGGTTCGATTCCCAGCAGCCCATATGGTCCCCTGAGCACTGCCAGGGGTCATTCCTGAGTGCAGAGCCAGGAATGACCCCTGTGCATCGCTGGCTGTGACCCAAAAAGCAATATATATGTATATGTATGCATATATATATATATATAAAACTTTTGCACCCGCTTTAGAGATGAAGACCTGAGATGCAGAGCAATTAATGCAGTTTTCAAGTGTGTGCTTTCAGTGAAAGAGAAACCTCCCTTTCCTACAGATCTCATTCTCTTCTTGGGGTTTGCTTTAGTTTTGTCTATGGGTCTTTGTGCGACAGCCAGTGGTGCTCAGAAGTTAGTCCTAGGGCTGTGATCAGAGGTGGCTCCTGGCAGTGCTGAGGAGACCATTCCATACCCTGGATCACACCTGATCCTCCCATGTGCAGGGCCTCTGTTCCAACCCTCAGGGCCATCTCCCCATCCAGATCCTGTATTTTTAACCAGTTACAACAATGTTCATAAAATGTGTGTTAGAAGTTTAGACATAATATTTCCTTCCTCTCGTTCATGGTCTGTGCAATGTCTCACCTGGTGGTTGCTGATATCCTGAATGTGTGCAAAGAGAGTGCTCAGGTACTGAGGAAACAAAAGAAACATCTCTGTGACTGGAGGTGTGACTGGAGGTGCTGTGCGCTTGTTATTTTTTTTCTCCTTTTGGTGGCATCAGGGAGCAGAGACCTGCCTGATCACTGACCTACGAGCATGTTCGGCACCTTCCAGCGACACAAGAGCTTCTTAATTGCAATCTTCATGTCCTTGTTTCTCAAGCTGTAGATGATCGGGTTGAAAAAGGGAGCCAGGACCGCAAACATCAATGCGATGACCTTGTCGAGGACTGGTGGGAATGTGGCAGAGAAGCGCAAGTACATGAGTGAGACACTGCCATAGAACAGGACAAATACCCCGAGATGAGAGGCACAGGTGGAAAAAGCCTTCTGGCGGCCATCCGTGGAGGGGATGTGCAGGATCACAGCCACGATTCTGATGTAGGAGAGGGTGATGACCAGCACTGAGAAGATGATGGCAATGGCATGGATGATGTCCTCCACCAGGATCATGGACGTGTCTGCACAGGCCAGGTTCAGCACAGGCTCAAAGTCACAGAAGAGTTGGTGGATCTGATTGGGGCCACAGAAGGGCAATGTGGAGATCCATGCAATCTCAGGGAGGAGCACGAGGAAGCCAAAGATACAGGAGCCAGCAGAGAGCTGGGCACAGAGCCGCGGGGTCATGATGGTTGGGTAGCGCAGGGGGTTACAGATAGCCACATACCTGTCAATGGCCATGGTGGTAAGCAAGATCCCCTCTGAGTTCCCCAGGGAGTGGAAGAAGTACATTTGCAGAAGGCAGCCAAGGAAGGAGATGGTCTTCTGCTCACTAACCAGGTTGGCAAGCATCTTGGGGATGGTAGCTGTGGTGTACCAGATCTCCAGGAAGGAGAAGATGCTGATGAAGTTGTACATGGGGTTGTGAAGATGGGGGTCCAGCCGCACAGCAAAGAAGACAGTCATATTTCCAACCACAATGAACATGTAAATGATCAGCAATGGGATGAAGAACAGTAGGCTGCCCTCTTGAAACTGCAAAAACCCAGAGAAGAGAAACTCAGTGACTCTGGCTGAGAGGTTCCTTCTCAGCATGGCTTCAGCTCCGTGCATCTCAGGGGAACGCAGTTTTGATGAATGAGCAGGCACCGGTGGAGCAGGTAAAGAGAGACACTGAGGTGATGGACCGTGGTCAGCCTCTCCTTTGGAGGCTGCCCTGCACACACAGAGTAGGTTGGTGAGGAAAAGTCTGTTCCAATAAAGGAGCAAATAAGAGGTTGACACCCTGTGTCTAAGAGGATGTTAGCTGCTGACAGTCCCCAGGTTCCTTAAAGTGACCTACCAGAGTAAGTCTCTAGCCTGAGGCAATCAATGAAGCCCTCGAAATCCTAGTTTTGTGCTCTCTAGCCAGAGTTAGGGGAAGGATGAACTCTGCATTTTCTGAAACATTCCTATTTTCCTGCATTCCACCTGTTTCTTAAGACCCCTAAGTCACTTTGGTTGTAGTTCAAGAAAAGCAAAAGTTTTTGCACAAATGCCAAGCAAAGCTCTGTAAGGATATGAAGCTTCCTGGTGCTGGACAGCAGGAAGGCAGGACTGGGAGACAGGAGAAAGCCTCCACGGACAGCTGTGTTCCCACTAATATTTCCAGCCTGGCTCCTAGAAGCAAGTCCTCAGAGGAGTTACCAGGGAGTGGGAGGGACAGACTCTAAATGAAGCCAGAGGATTCACGCCCTGAGAAAGGAGTGTGGGTAATGAGAGCCAGGAATGGGGGGTTCAGCACCGTCCAGTGCTCTACAGAACACCCCAGAAAGCTGCAGAAAAACGTCAGTACATCCGTGTTCTTGCATGCTTCCCGGGCAACCGGCCCTGCCCCACAATCAGCTGGTGGTCTATAGAGACCCAAGGAGCAACAGGGGATAGGGGCTCACTACAGACAAAGAGCCAGTCTTTCACTTGAGCTTAGGCTATTGACAAAGTCACTTACAAGGAATGTTAATAAAACTCCTTAACCCTTTAACAAGGCTTATTTTGAACTTATTTTGAGAGTTTTCAGAACTCCCATTACAGAACAAAGTATGGATACTGAAAAATTCTATGATTAGCCAGGTAGATGACTCAGGGAGTTGGACTCCAAGCTTTGTATGCAGGAGGCCCAGGTTTGGCCCCAGCCCCAACCCCTGCAGCACTGCATAATCCCACAAGCAGTAACTGGAGGAGTGAATCTCAAGCTCTAAGCTGGGACTAAACCCAGCACCAATGGGTATGGTCAAGAAACAATGACAAAAATATTGTAATTCTACTAAGAACTATTAAATTTGGCTACTAAAATGGATAAATAATTGCTTTAGTAGTTTTGAAAAAGACAAGCCAAATACACATAGATTTAGAACATGTTAATTCTTCTCATCCATGAAAATTCATTAGATTTTATAACAGGAAGTTTTTGCAAATGCAATTGTTCTTCCAGTGTCAGCCCATAAATACAGATATATGGGGGCTGGAGCAATAGCACAGCGGGTAGGGCATTTGCCTTGCACGCGGCCAACCCGGGTTCGATTCCCAGCATCCCATATGGTCCCCTGAGCACCGCCGGGGGTGGTTCCTGAGTGCAGAGCCAGGAGTAATCCCTGTGCATCGCCAGGTGTGACCCAAAAAGCAAAAAAAAAAAAATTACAGATATATGAGTAGCACTGTAGCACTGTCATCCCATTGTTCATTGATTTGCTCGAGCGGGCACAGGTAACATCGCCATTGTAAGACTTGTTACTGTTTTTGGCATATGGAATACGCCATGGGTAGCTTGCCAGGCTCTCCAAGAGGGACGGAGGAATCAAACCCAGGTTGGCTGTGTGCAAGGCAAACGCCCTACCCACTGTGTTTACCTAAATCTCCTGGGTCAGCAGCTGCATGCATCCTGCTACAGAGGATGAGAAATTCTGGCCGGCTTCATGAATATGCATGTATAATGTGTGGTTGATATAGGAGCACTCACAATCATGAAACATGGGACAACTAATTTTGATTGCAAGCACAGTGGGATGTGGTAAGGACTGACCCCTGGGCTAAGCCTCGGAAGGGCAAGAAGCAGCCACAGCTGTCACAGGAGGGACTCACAGAGTCCAGGAAAGTGAAGTCTTGTGATAGGATCCTCACCAGTAGCTTGATTACCAAACCTTTCTTAAAGTTGCAAGAACAAATTTGAGAAAAGTTCAGTTCCAGGTGCCGTAGGGTGCTCTGGGGACTCATCTCTGAGAGGAGGTCCCCACAGCTGACTCACACCTGGTGTAGGAGAGCAGCGGAGCAGAAGTGGGGTGCTTCCTGTCTGCTTGTAAGGGTGAGTACAGGAACTTGGGAAACCAGGGAGAAATGGAGGAACCAGCATGGCTGGAGCATGTCAGAAATGAGAGCGTGGCCAATCCAGGGTGGGGGGGAGGTCAACCATGATGGATTCAGGTCCCATGCACAGGACTGAGGTGGGTCTAGAGCCATACCACCCTGAACACGTCCAGTTTCATCTGATCTCGGAAGCTAAGCAGGGTTGATCTGGTTAGTATTTGGATGGGAGGACTGAGATGGATCCTCTCCCGCTCCTCCTCAGACACGGACGTGGTGGGGCGGAAGCTGCTCTGGCCGCTGTCTGGAGCTTGTGTGCTTCCCAGAGCTGGAGGACTGGATCCAGGAACTATCTCCACACACTAGCCTGGCTCCTGCCCGAACACTGTCACCGAGGGCCCACACAGGGAGCTCTGCTTGCTGCCCACATCCTCTGCCTGCCACCATAGCCTATGTATATCCCCACTTCTGCACTCCCTCCCTGCCACTGGCCTTGCCCCTCTTACCTTGTGAGGCTACGCCGCCTTCCTGTGTCTGCACCACATTCCCGCAGGAGGGGTCATATATGCAGCCATGCAGCACCTCTGGGTTCCCTTGGGTGACTCCCCTAACTCCCCAGCACCAGCCAGAAATCTCTCTCCCAGATCAATTATGGCCCTCCCTGGGGCTTCACTGGAGGATGAAAGCCCAAGATCTCTCCTGGGAAGGGCCTCCTAGAAGGGCTGGTCGGGCATCTGGAAACACACTCAGGAGAATGGTTTTCCAGGGAACCGGGTGCTTTCCCTGATCCCTCTGCAGAATAGAGGCATTCACAAGGCTCGAAGAGCCCCCCACTAAAGACCAGTTCCTTGCACATGCACATCATTCCAGTGGTTTAGTTGATAATTTCATATTGAGGAAGACCCTGGGGCTCAGTCTACCTACACCTGTGACGAGGCTGCATTACTGCCTCTGCACTGCCATCCCTCAGCACCCACAGGCAATGCAATGCCGCACCACATCTCATACCACCAGTATACCAAGAGCAGCACACAACATTTGATTGGGAAGGTAACCAATCTTAGGGGGTAATGTATTTATACGGATACATATATAAGCACTGTAGCACTGTCATTCGGTTGTTCATTGATTTGTTCAAGCGGACACCAGTAACATCTCCATCGTGAGACTTATTGTTACTGTTTTTTGACATACCGAATAGCCACGGGGAGCTTGCCAGGCTCTGCCATGCGGGCAGGATACTCTTGGTAGCTTTCCGGGCTCTCTGAGAGGGACGGAGGAATCAAAACCAGGTCGGCCGCATGCAAGGCAAACACCCTACCCGCTGTGCTATCGCTCTAGCCACATATATAAGCACACAAGGCCCAACCTTTAACATATAGAATGGCTTAATGGCTCCTGGGCAAAATAAAATTTTCACACACTTTCTTCTAAGAAAGATATTTTGTCTCATTTTTAGCGAATTATTCATAACAAGCAATACAAAATAAATTATTTCAGTTCTGCTTGGGAGCCAGGATTTGGGGTTCAAGATGGAAGTATGGTAGTGGGAAGGTGTAATGGTGGTGGGATTGGTGTCCAAATATTAAATGTAATCAAATAATGTGAACAGTTTTATAAAAATAAAATAAAACTAATTGCACCCCTCCCTAATCCAGCCCTGGAGGATTAGGGGTTCTCAGGGTCATCTGAGCCAGAGCACCAGACATAGGGGATCACTCTCCAACTCCTCTGACCACACTCCCAGGGTCCTGGCTGATTCCACTGATCCCCAACTGGTTCCAAGCTAGAATCTCACCCCTGGGTTCCTGACCTCAGGTTTGTAGAGGTCCCTGATGCTTGGGGTCTTGCATTACCAGTCTTCTTCCTCTCTTTCTCTTACATAACTAATCCTTAATGCTCTTCAGACCTTGTCCAGGAGTGGATTCTGCTCGAGGGTTCTAGCTGCACTGTAGATTCTTAGCCACTCCAACCCTCCTCCTGTCTCATTTGGGGTTTCCCACAGAACACACAGATTCTGTCCTTTGTTGTAACCTTTGGTCATTTTTAGCAAGCACCTCTCCTCTCACATTATGTAAGCTATATAATGACAGGGATTTTATTCTTGTAAAAGCATCCAAAACACTGACTGCAATAACATTCCTGTAACTATTTTTAATAAAGAAACAGGGCAGGGGGCTGCGGATAGGGCAATCGCCTTGCACATGGCTGACCCGGGTTCGAATTCCAGCATCCCATATGGTCTCCTGAGCACCGCCAGGAGTAATTCCTGAGTGTATGAGCCAGGACTAACCCCTGTGCATCGCTAGGTGTGACCCAAAAAGGAAGAAAGGAAGAAAGAAAGAAAGAAAGAAAGAAAGAAAGAAAGAAAGAAAGAAAGAAAGAAAGAAAGAAAGAAAGAAAGAAAGAAAGAAAGAAAGAAAGAAAGAAAGAAAGAAAGAAAGAAAGAAAGAAGGAAGGAAGGAAGGAAGGAAGGAAGGAAGGAAGGAAGGAAGGAAGGAAGGAAGGAAGGAAAGAAGGAAGAAGAAATAGGGCATAAAATTACCTCTCTAGAAAGTATCTTTTATTTATTTATTTATTTTTAATTGAATCACCATGTGGAAAGTTACAAAGCTTTCAGGCTTAAATCTCAGTTACATAATGCTCGAACACCCATCCCTTCACCTGTGCACATATTCCACCACCAAGAATCAGAGTAAACCTCCCCACAACCCCCCCAGACCCCAGCCCCCAACCCCACCTGTGTAACTGAAAAGGAAGCATTTGATAATTTGTTTTCCATTGCTGAGAATGAAGAGATATGAGGTCGTGTGGCCATAATAGCAGCCATGAGGTTCTGGATTTCTGTATTTTAGTAACTAAGTCCAGAGGGATTTCTGCCAGAAGTTGCATCATTGCTAGCTCATACTTCTCTGCTACTTTATATTCCACATATGAGTGCAATCTTTCTATGTCTGTCTCTTTCTGACTCATTTCACTCAACATGATACTTTCCATGTTGATTCACTTATATGCAAAATTCATGACTTCATGTTTTCTAACAGCTGCATAGTATTCCATTGTGTAGATGTACCAAAGTTTCTTTAACCAGTCATCTGTTTTTGGGCACTCCTGTTTTTTCCAGATTGTGGCTATTGTAAACAGTGATGCAATGAACATAGAAATGCAAATGTCATTTCTACTATACCTTTTTGCCTCTCGGGGGTATATTCCCAGGAGTGGTATTGCTGGGTCAAATGGGTCAAATTAGCTCAATTTCTAATTTTTTGAGAATCGTACATATTGTCTTCCAAAAGGGCTGAACAAGTCAGCATTCCCACCAGCAGTGAAGAAGAGTCCCTTTCTCCCCACATCTGCACCAACACCGGTCACTTTTGTTTTTTTGGATGTGGGCCAGTCTCTGTGGTATAAGATGGTATCTCATTGTTGTTTTGATCTGCATCTCCTTGATGATTAGTGATGCCAAGCATTTTCTCATGTGCCTCTCAGCTATTCGGATTTCTTCTTTGGGGAAGTTTCTGTTCATTTCATCACCCCATTTTTTGATCGGGTCAGCAGTTTTCTTCTTGTGGAGTTCAACCAGTACCTTGTATATCCTTGATATCAACCCCTTATCAGATGGGTATTGGGTGAATATCCTTTCCCATTCTGTAGGCTGTCTTTGTACTTTGGTCACTGTATCTTTTGAGGTGAAGAGGCTTCTTAGTTTAAGGTAGTCCCATTTATTTATCTCTGTTTTCACTTGCTTGGCCAGTGGCGTGTCAGCTTTGAAGATACCGTTGACTACAATGTCGTGGAGGGTATTGCCGACCTTGTCTTCAATGTACCTTATGGATTCTGGTCTGATGGTGAGGTCTTTAATCCATTTTGATCTGACTTTTGTACATGGTGATAGGTGGAGATCTGAGTCCATTTTTTGCATATAGCTGTCCAATTTTGCCAGCACAATTTGTTAAACATGCTTTCCTTGCTCCACTTCACATTTCTTGCTCCCTTATCAAAGATTAGATGATCATATATTTGGGGTGGTGTGTCAGAATATTCAACCCTGTTCCATTGGTCTGCAGCTCTGCCTTTGTTCCAGCGCCATGCTGTTTTAATTACTACCACTTTGTAGTAGAGTTTGAAGTTGGGGAGGTTGATTCTTCCCATTTTCTTATTCCCAAGAATTGATTTAGCTATTCGTAGGGGCTTATTGTTCCATATGAATTTCAGGAGGACTTGCTCCATTTCTTTGAAGAATGTCAAGGGTTTCTTTATAGGGATCGCATTAAATTTGTACAATGCTTTGGGGAGTATTGCCATTTTGATAATATTAATTCTTCCAATCCATGAGCAGGGAATATCTTTCCATTTCCTCATGTCCTCTTTTATTTCCTGAAGTAGCATTTTTGTAGTTTTCATTATACAAGTCCTTTACCTCCTTGGTTAAGTTGATTCCAAGGTGTTTGATCATTTGAGGCACAATTGTGAACGGGATTGCTTTTTATCATGTCGCTTTCTTCTCTCTCATTATTTGCGTATAGGAAAGCCATAGACTTTTGGGTGTTGATTTCATAGCCTGCAACTTTACTGTACAAGTCTATTGTTTCTAAGAGTTTCTTGGTAGAGGTTTTAGGGTTCTCTAAGTATATTATCATATCGTCTGCAAATGGTGAGAGTTTGATTTCTTCCTTTCTTATCTGAATGCCCTTAATACCTTTTTCTTGCCTAACTGCTTTTGCAAGTACTTCCAGTACTAAATTGAACAGGAGAGGAGAGAGTGGACATCCTTGTCTTGTCCCTGATCTCAGAGGGAAGGCTCTTAGTTTTTCCCCATTGAGGATGAAGCTTGCTGTAGGCTTATAGTAGATGGCTTTGACTATATTGAGGAAAGTCCCTTCTATACCCATTTTGGCCAGAGTTTTCATCATAAATGGGTGCTGGATCTTGTCAAATGCTTTCTCTGTATCTATTGATATGATAATATGATTCTTATCTTTTCTTTTGTTGATATGATGGATTATGTTGATGATTTCCAAATGTTAAACCATACTTGCATACCTGGGATTAATCCAACTTGGTCGTGGTGTATGATCTTTTTGATGAGATGTTGAATTCTGTTTGCTAATATTTTGTTGAGAATCTTCGCATCCATGTTCATCAGGGATACTGGCCTGTAGTTTTATTTTTTTGTGGTGTCTTTGTTTGCCTTTGGTATTAGGGAGATATGAGCCTCGTAGAAACTGTTTGGGAGGGTTTCTGTTTTTACAATTTCCTGGGAAAGCTTGAGAAGAACTGGCAACAGGTCCTCTTTAAATGTTTGGAAGAATTCACTAGTGAATCCATCTGGACCTGGGCTTTTTTGGGGGGAAGACTTTTGATTACAGTTTCAATTTCCTTGATATTAATAGGACTGCTCAGGTATTCCTGGTCTTCTTGGTTCAGTCTTGGGAGATTGTAGGAATCCAGGAATTTATCCATTTCTTCTAAGTTCTCTTGTTTTGTGGCATACAGCTTTTCAAAGTAGTCTCTGATAATCTTTTGAATTTCTTTGGTTTCTGTTGTGAAGTGAAGTCCCCCTTTTCATTTTTGATTCTGTTTATAAGGGTTCTCTCTCTCTCTTTCTTTGTGAGTCTGGCTAATGGTTTCTCGAAGAACCAGCTCTTGGTTTCACTGATCTTTTGGATTGTCTTTTGGTTTTCCATGTCGTTGATTTCTGCCCTAAGTTTTATTATCTCTTTTCTTCTGCCTGGTTTGGGCTCCTTTTGTTGGTCCTTTTCTAAAATCTTAAGCTGTGAAGTCAAGTTATTTATGTGGGCCCTTTCTTCCTTCCTTCCTGAGGAATGCTTGCAGAGCTATAAATTTTCCCCTTAACATAGCTTTAGCTGCGTCCCACAGGTTCTGGTAGCTCATGTCTTCATTCTTATTTGTTTTCAGGTACCTTTTGATTTCTTCCTTGATTTTCTTCCTAGCCCACTCATTGTTCAACATCGAGTTGTTTAATTTCCAGGTGTTTGATTTGGTTTTCTGTGTCTGTGTGTGATTAACTTCTATCTTCAGTGTATCATGGTCTGAAAAGATAGCTGGTACAATGTCTGTCTTCCTGATTCTGTTGAGGTATGTTTTGTGGCCTAGCACATGGTCTATTCTGGAAAATCTTCCATGTGCACTGGAAAATAATGTGTATTCCTGTTTTTTGGGTATAAAGCCCTGTATAGATCGATTAGCCCTATCTCTTCTATTTCTTCCTTCAAAGCCAATATTTCCTTGGTGGGTCTTAATCTTCTTGATTTATCCAGGGGTGATAGGGCAGTGTTGAAGTCTCCAATTACTATTGTGTTACTCGAGATGTCTTTCTGAAGGTCTGTTAGCAGTTGTAGGAATTTGTCTGGTCCCTCATTGGGTGCGTACACATTTAGGAGTGTGATTTCTTCCTGCTGTACATATCCCTTGATTAATAAGAAATGGCCTTCCTTATCTTTTCTAATCTTTTTCGACCTGAAATCTATGTTTTCCAGTACTAGTAAGGCCAGCCCAGCTTTTTTGAGAGAGTTGTTTCCTTGTAGGATTGTTTTCCATCCTTTGACTTTGAGTCTGTGCTTGTTCTGGTTATTCAGATGTGTTTCTTGCAGGCAGCAGAATGTTGGGTTCAGTCTCTGAATCCATTTTGCCACTCTGTGTCTCTTAATTGGTGAATTTAGACCATTGGCATTGAGAGATTATTGTTATGAGATTTTGCGCCATCTTTCTGCAAGGGTTTGTTGTGCTTGTAGGGGTTGTTCTTGTCTTACAATAGCCCCTTTAGTGCTTCTTTCAGGTTGGTTTTGAGTCCATGAAGTTCCTGAGCTGTTGTTTGTCGCGCGCCGCTTCGTCCAGCGAAGAAACACGCAACTCGGAGATCCTTTTGGCTGCGATTTATTCAGGAACTTTCTCATGCATTAGAGAAGAAATCAGGAACGGGGACGTGGAGTAAGGAGGAAAAGGGGACGCATGAGGGAGAACCGACCAGCCAGGTGACTTCCCCCCTTATATACTTCTCCCTGCCTGTTTGCCCTCAAGTGTCTGCAGCTGATAAACCAGCCATAACTTGTGAGCGTGACAAGACATCCTGATTCCCCATCAGGTGTTGTTCACGAAGCACGGTGCAACCAACAAGAAACAGGTGTTCACGAAGCACGGTTCCATGGAGGCTCTCCACAGTTGTTTATCCCCAAAATAGTGTATGATTCCTTCGAGTTTGAATGAGAGTTTAGCTGGATAAAGTATTCTTGGTGAAGCGTTCATTTCACTGAGTTTTTTCACTATATCCCACCATTGCTTTCGGGCTTAGAGGGTTTCCTCTGATAGATCTGCTGTGAATCTAAGGGGTGCTCCTTTATATGCGATTTCCTTCTTCGACCTTGCTGCTTGCAGTATTATGTCTCTATCCATGACGTCCATCATTGTAACTATGATATGTCTTGGGGTTTTTCTGTTAGGGTCTCTTTTAGCTGGCACCCTTCGGGCACCTTGAATCTGGATGCCTGCATTCTCCAGCTCTAGGAACTTTTCAGCAATGATTTGTTTGACTGTGGCTTTTTCGTTGGGG
Organism: Sorex araneus; assembly: GCF_027595985.1. NCBI lineage: Eukaryota > Metazoa > Chordata > Mammalia > Eulipotyphla > Soricidae > Sorex > Sorex araneus. The sequence continues at coordinate 103,960,593 of NC_073304.1, forward strand.
TTGGTTCCCTGTCCTTCTGGTACTCCAATGATTCTAATGTTCCTCTTGAAATCATCCCCTAGGACTCTGATTCTCCCTATTTTGAGATCCCTTCCCATTGTTTGTTGCTGCCTGTAGGCTTCTTGCAGCTCATCTTCAAGCACACTGATTCTGTCTTCCGCTGCAGTCATTCTATTGTTGAGGGCAGCCACAGAATTTTTTATTTCATCTACCAAATCCTTCATTTCTTTTTGTAGGTTTTTCATTTCTGCTCTCATTTCTTCCAGTATTTTCTAGGCTGTCTGTTGTACTTTTCTGTCAGGTCCTCCTTTAAGTTGTCAATCTTTCCATTGAGTTCATTGAACATCTTGAGGATTTCAACTCTCAATTCTTTATCAGAGAGCTCAAGTTTGCAAGAAACGCCTATTGAGGTTTCTGGACTCCTTTCATTGTTCTCTGCTTGCGGTGGGGATTTGCAATATCTCTTCATGTTGTTGTGGTGGTATGGAAGAAGGACCTTGAAGATCAGTATCCCTGTTCCCTCTTGTTGCTAAAAAGGATTCTGGATGGGCTCGGTCAATGGTGGTTGCCTTTTTATTTTCCCCTTCTAGAACATGGCCTCCCACTCAAATGTTACTTTAATCCTTATGTGAAGTCTTGTGTTTTATTTTCCTACTATTTACAAATAGCTAGAATGTTACTCTTGGACATGACATAGGTGATGAAGGTTGAAATGAAACAACATATTGATGGGTTTGAGGAGAATATCTGTTGCCAGGGGCGTGTCTCCTAGGCAAAAGTGGGCGTGGCCACTTTTCAGGCAGGCTGTCACGCCCACTTTTGCCCAGGCCACGCCCCTGACAATTAGGCCACGCCCCTTTCCCACAACCCGACTCTGCAGGCTGGGGTGCTGAGGGTCCAAGCAGCAGACTGAGACGCGGAAGGGCAGGTCGAGGGAACGTCACACACCTGTGCGGGAAGACAGAACGGTTGTGGTGCTTGGGGGCAGCGTGCCAGCCACTCGCCTGGCAGTCCAGAGGGGGGAGAGGGCTGGGGTGCTTAGGGTCCGAGGAATAGGCTGGGACGCGGAAAGGCGGGTTTAGCAAAGTTAGTATCTTTTAATCTCAGCAAGATTATAGAGCAAATAATAGAAACACCCCCAAGCACCACCAGGAGTAGTTTCTGAGTATATGAGACAGGACTAACCCCTGTGCATCACTGGGTGTGACCCAAAAAGGAAGAAAGAAAGAAAGAAAGAAAGAAAGAAAGAAAGAAAGAAAGAAAGAAAGAAAGAAAGAAAGAAAGAAAGAAAGAAAGAAAGAAAGGAAGGAAGGAAGGAAGGAAGGAAGGAAGGAAGGAAGGAAGGAAGGAAGGAAGGAAGGAAGGAAGGAAGGAAGGAAGGAAGGAAGGAAGGAAGAAGAGAAATAGGACATAAAATTACCTCTCTAGAAAGTTAGTATCTTTTAATCTCAGCAAGATTATAGAGCAAATGATAGAAACATACAACAATATCAAACTAAGATTTGCACTAAGGAAATTGTATATGTTTAGCATTTTATGTGGCATATTAAGATTATTTAAACTGTAGATACATCAGATATATCTTTTAATTATACTTTAAATTTGTTTTGAAGCCATCCACCATAATAAATTGAAATATACATACATACATCCAAATGTACCAAATTGTATATGTTAGTTATATGCGATTTTTAATTTTTTCTTGTTGAATCACGATGAGATAGTGTTGCAAACTCAAGCTTTTCATGTTTGAGTTTCAGTCATAAAATGATCTAACACCCATCCCACCATCAATGTTCCCAGTATCCGCCGCCCCCATCCCAACCCTTCCCCTGCCTCTATGGCAGACAATTTCCCCCATACTGTCTCTCTACTTTTGAGCATTGTGGTTTGCAATATAGATACTGAGAGACTATCACATTTGATCCTTAATCTAATTTCAGCACATATCTCCCATCCAGAACAATCCCTCCAACCATCATTGACTTAGTGATTCCTTATCTATTCCAGCTGCCTTCTTCCTCAGCTCATGAGGCAGGCTTCCAACTATGGGGCAATATTACTGGCCTTTGTGTCTAATGTCCTTGAATGTCAGTCTCATACTATGTTATTTTTTATTCCACAAATGAATGCAGTCATCTTACGTCTGTCCCTCTCTTTCTGACTCATTTCATTAAGCACAATACTCTCTATGACCATCCACTTATAAGCAAATTTCATGACTTTATCTTCCCTAGCATCTGCATAGTACTCCATTATGTAGATGTGCCAAAGTTTCTTTAACCAGTAGTCTATTCTTGAGCACTCAAGATTGTTTCCAGATTCTGGCTATTGTGAACAGTGCTGCAATGAACATACTGGTTCAGGTGTTATTTCTATGGTTTTTGCACCCTTGGGTATGTTCCCAGAAGTAGTATTGTGGGGTCATATGGAAGCTCAATTTCTAGTTTTTGAAGGTATACCCATTTTGTTTTCCAGAAAGGCTGGCTCGCTTGGATTCCAGTCCCTCAGAGATCTTATATGCAATTTTAAAAACAATCACATAAAGCATAAATCAGAGGGAAAAACAAGGAAGTCAAGCAAATGTCCAATGAAAAAGAAATGATTAAATGACAGTAAAAGAGAACAATTTGTTGATGCAAAAATTTTATGGCCAGTAAATTCCAAGCATTTAATCAAGATAGGAGTGTTATTTAAAATTCAAATCTTACTCTATCACAGTACCAATATATTTAAATGCACTTAGAATTAGCGATAGTTATACATTTTGTGGCCCTTTTCATATTATAATATTTGGTTGTTTCTGTCTTTTGGCTACACCAGGCTCTTCGCTTAGACTTTACTACTGGTGGTGCTAGGGGAACCGTTTGTGGTGTGGGGGATAGGGCTAGCCTCAGCTGCGTGCAAGGCAAGTGCCTTAGCTACTGTCCTATCTCTCTGGCCCTATAATGGTTATCTTTAAAGCTTATGGAGCATTTGCTTTATGAGTCAGAGATTCAAAATGTTTAATAAATAAGATACTGTATAGAATTTTGACTGCTGTTTTAAGATTAGAATTACCACCTTTACAAATCTGACCAAGAAATTGTCAAATAATTGTTCTTTTTCATTGAAAAACAGTGAGATACATAGTTACAAAGTTGTTCATGATTGGGTTTTAGTCAATATAATATCTAAGACCCCTCCTTTCACCAGTGTGCATTTTCCACCACCAATAATGTCCCTTTCCCTTTTCCCCCTTCCCACCTACCCTCCTTCCCTCTCTATATCTCTCCCTCTCTCTCCCTCTCTCTCCCCCCACCCTCTCTCCCTCCCACCCTTTCTCCTTCTTCTGCTCTCTCCCTCCCTCCCTCTCTCCTTTTTCCTTCCCTCCCTCCCTCCCTCCCTCTTTTTCCCTCTCTCCCTCCCTCTCTCATTCCTCCTTCTCTCTCTGTCTCTGTCTCTATCTCTCTCTCTCCTTTTGGACATTATGGTTTGCAATACACATACTGAAAGATTACCGTGTATTGTGTATAGCCCTTTACCTCCTTTCAATGCTTGGTTCCTGTCCAGAGGGATCATTTCTAACAATTGTTGTCAACATTGGTCCCTTCTCTGTCCTAACTGTCCTTCACCCCCACACACTTGTGGCAAACTTCTTGACCCTGCTTTTCCTGGCCTTGGATATTAGTCTCATATTATTTATTTTTATTTTTTACATCTCACAAATGAGTGCAGTCATTCTCTAACTGTCCCTCTCCTTCTGACTCATTTCACTAAGTATAGAAACAGTAGATTTGTTTAGTAAAATGGCAGGTTACAAAATCAATATCCAATAGTTAATGGCTTTCCTATATGCAAATAATGAAAGAGTAGGAATAAACATTTTTTTTTAAAAAAATCTCATTCACAATTGTTCTTCAGAAAATCAAGTATCATGGATTCAGTTTAACTAAAGAGGTAAAGGATCTATACAAAGAAGACTACAAAACACTATGTCAAGTAATAAAAGAGGACACGAAGAAATGGAGACACATCCCCTTCTCATTGATTGGGAGAATTAACGTTGTCAAAATGGCATTTTGACAATGCATTTTCCAAAGCATTATATAGATTCAATGCAGTCCCTATAAGGATACCCCATGATATTCATATGGAAAATTTAACCACCATGAATAGCTAAAGCAATCCTTGGGGGAAAAAAAAGATGGGAGGCATCACCTTCCCCAACTTCAAACTGTTACAAAGCAATAGTAATTAAAACTTTTTTAATTGGTTTTGTAATAAGACAGACCCACAGATCAATGGAATAGAATTGAATAGCCTGGCACAGACCTCAGATATACATCACGTAATCTTTGATAAAGGAGCAAGAAATATTAAGTAGAGCAAGGAAATCCTCTTTAACAAGAGGTGCTGGGGAAAATGGGCAGCTACATGTTTATAAATGAAATCAGGATCTAATGCCATGCACAAAAGTCAGATCAAAATGGATTAAATACCTCAACATCAAACCTGTCAAATAGTTTTTAACTTGACCTATTAGGATTATAGGAGCACTAAGATTTTAGTGTAGGGCATAGGTCACTGAAAGTTGCCTCCAATAATGTTCATTTTTATCATATAACTGAGGAAATTTGTATCATGCTCTCTATGCAAATATTGTCTCTTGGGTATGGTGGATAGAGCAGTGTCCCCCAGCTTGGTGATGAGGATGTCCAGGAAGCAGTGTGTGTCCCTCCCAATGTCCTTCCTAGCAGGGCCAAGCTGAAAGAGCACTGATGCCCCTTTCTCTCTGCTCCTATTATTCCTTCCACTTCTGGGTCTGAAATCTTCCACAAGAGGCTACAAAGGACTTACCCTAAGACCAGCCATCCCAGCGTGCTTAGTGGTGAACAGGGACTCGATGGGGGCAGAAAGGTGCCAGGTCTTGAAATGTGCATGTATGCTAGCTCCAGAGTAGGGAGATTATTCAGAGAAAAAGGCAACTAATCAAGGATTTCTGGAGCAGAGACCCCCGGAGCAGGGCCCCTGAACCTGGAAGGCACCCAGAGCCAGCAGGAATGATCTAAGAAGTCATGACCTCCCATGCTTTGTGCATCCTTATGTCTTTCCATCATTTAAGGGGCCCTGAGTCTATTAATTTCATTTTATCTTCAAGCTTTCAAGAGTGTTTGTTCTGGAATTTTCCAAACAGCTCCTCACACTAACTCATTCGTGACCACCCACACAAGGGTGGACTCTAACAGTAGACATGCAGCACATGTTGCCCACACCACTGCTCTGAGCCAGGGGAGGAGAAGCTCTCTGAGCTGTGGGAAGGAATCTTGGTTCAGACTCGACTAAAGCTACCGCCAAATCCACTCCTTTTCACCTTTGAGAGAAAAATGGGCTGGGCCAGAGCAGCTCATCAACTCAAAAACAAGCCTGGCATAGGCAAGACCCTGAGTTCCATGCTGGCATCCGAGCCTTCAGCACCAATGGTGCAGCCCCATCAAAAGCACAGAAAAGAAAGCAAGTGAAAACCACACTAACTGATGCCAGACCGTGGCAGGTGCAGTTGCAGCAGATGGGGATGTTCTTAAATATGCAACAAGGATGGCCAGTGTCTCGTCCATAGTGCCACTGCTTCAGATGTAATACCACATCTGAGAAATTTAGGAGAGCATGGACCTGGTATGTGCCTTATTGGGTACAGGGTAAGCCTCACCAACCAGGTGAGTGTTCCTGGACTGGAACACCTATAGTCAGGGGAAGGAAGGGTGCAGGAAATGAGTGAGACACACTGGCTGGACCTGGGACCTAGGGGTGGTGTTCCTAACAGCGTGCTGTGATCAGTGACTGGAAGAACTCTCGAGGCCATGGTGGGAGCAGAAGACCCTCCTGATGGCATCCTTCATGTCCTTGTTCCTCAGGCTGTAGATGATGGGGTTGCACAATGGGGCGAGCACAGCAAACATGAGTGCTGTAGCCTTGTCCAGGAGTGGTGGAAACACAGCTGAGAAGCGCAGGTACATGAGTGACACACTTCCAAAGAACAGTATGAAGATGGCAATGTGAGCGGCGCAGGTGGAGAAAGCCTTCTGCCGGCTCTCCCCTGACGGGATTCGCAGAACAACCATGATGACCCTCGCATAGGAGAGGGTGATGACAAACACAGATGTCAGGATAGAGATGGCATGGATGATGTCCTCCACCAGGATCATGGACGTGTCTGCACAGGCCAAGTTCAGCACAGGCTCAAAGTCACAGAAGAGTTGGTGGATCTGGTTGGGGCCACAGAAGGGCAATGTGGAGATCCATGCAATCTCGGGGAGCAACATAAGGAAGCCACAGACAAAGGAGCCAGCAGAGAGCTGGGCACAGAGCCGCGGGGTCATGATGGTTGGGTAGTGCAAGGGGTCACAGATGGCCACATACCTGTCAATGGCCATCACCGTGAGCACCAGAGCCTCGGTGACCCCCAGGGAGTGGAAGAAGTACATTTGCAGAAGGCAGCCAAGGAAGGAGATGGTCTTCTGCTTACTAACCAGGTTGGCAAGCATCTTGGGGATGGTTACGGTTGTGTACCAGATCTCCAAGAAAGAGAAGATGCTGATGAAGTTGTACATGGGGTTGTGCAGTCGAGGGTCCAGCCGCACAGCAAAGAAGATTATGGAATTTCCAACAATAATGAACAGGTAAATGAAGAGCAACAGGAGGAAGAGCAGGAGGCCACCATTTTCAAACTGAGGAAAATCAGAGAAATAAAACTCAGTCACCACAGACCTGTTCTTTTGCTCCATTCTGTAAGCTGCTCCTCACAACAGGTTGGCGAGTGCAAACACAGACAGTCAGGAATCTCCTTCACACAGTTGATCCTTGCCCAGACCAGACTTCCCAAGGAAGAGATAGCCCTGTAGATTAGAAAATTGTCCTGCCATGTAGCATCTGCCTTCTAATGACCATCACAACAGGTCATCACTGTTCTAAGAGCTGAGCAGTGAAGCTATTCACCTGCTCCCCCTGAGAGGCAATTGGGCAATAACAATCCAAGTCCTAGAGACCATTCATAATTCCCTTTCTGCCACACATCTCAAGCAGAGGGACTCAAATATACAGCACTTTCAAGTACTCTCACTGGGAAATTTATTAAAACAAAAATTCAGCATTGCATGAGTAGGTAGATATGGTGTTTCAGGTGAACGATTGGAAACATGGTTCTCTGTAAATAGTGACCGACTCAGTGGATAGAACACAACCCCTTTATGGGTAGCACCATCCAAGCACTGTGCAGATGGGCACTCAGTGCCAGATCAGCAAAACGGTAAAAAAAAAAAAAAGAGTAGAACCTCTACCAAGGTGATCTTTACTTCAACACACCAACAAAGTGACACTCAGTGATCTCACTTTGTTGGAGGCAAAAAGTTGAACAGGAAGGGAAAGCTGCTACTCTTCAGAGACTCGTGTTTGGGAAGTCAGGGGAGCCCAGGCACTGGGCCAGCTCTCTGCCTCATCAATCTCTGCTTACTGCAAGAACAGGGAGCCTACCTTCCCTAACAACCCCCTGCTGGAGAATTCCAGGATCCACTCAGGAAAACTTAAGCTTCCTGAGCAAAAACAGATCCAGATGTCAGTGACAGGGAATGACCACAGATGAGAAGCCCCCAGTCAACCATGGAGAAGCCCCCAGTCAACTGTGGAAAAGCTCCCATTCAACCATGGAGGACTTTATTTCAGGGACACCCCCCAGTCCAATCCCCACCCCAGCTACAGACTCTGCATAAACCATTGTCTCTACAACTGTACAACCGGCAGAGGCTCTGAGTGGCAGAGCACAGCCCTGACATGCACGGGGCCCATGATCACTCCCAAACATGGCACAACCTTGGGCATGGCCTTGGTGGCCCTGAATGCCCTGTGTGCGTCTCTATGAAATTAACTACAGTCACAGAAAAAGATTTGGTTTGTGAGACTCTTTCCCAGTTCAGGATGAAGTGACTGGTGAGCCCCAGACTGCTCACCTCTCAACCCATCCCCTCGTCTTCCAGAGGCCCTGTGGTCACCTCTGACTTCCGCACATCTTCAATTTCACTAACCTGGAGCCAGGAAGAACAAGTTATAATCACACCCAGGGGCAAGAGGAGTCAGAGGGGAGCAGAGCAGAACTTTTCTCTGGAAGGCCCTAGGGGAGCCTGCGTGCCCCTGTGGTTAATTAGGGATGAAGTTTCCAGAACCCCAAGGGACCACTCCAGGGAAGTGTGGCCTGGATTCAAGCAACAAGTCAATTGAAAGTGCATTTTAGGGCACCCCTAGGCGGTGCAGCAGAATCAGTAGGACACCCAGAGTATTTGGAGAAGTGTTGGTCCCCACACAACATCCCCAAGGGAAAGTTTCATTCAGCAGCTCAGCGGTGAGTGCCAGAAGACTGTAGCTAGATGGAAGCGAAGCCAGAAGGTCTCCAAAGGGAGCTCAGCCCAGAGATCTGGAGGAGCCTTCTGCCACTTGTGCAAGAGTTTACCTTCAGACTGTTTCATGAGCGGAGGGGAGTAGGCAGATGGAATAAAGAAGGGATCACTAAGAAAATAATGACCGGAGGAACCAGTTGGGATGGGAGATGCATGCTGAAAGTAGATAATGAACCAAACATGATGACCTCTCAGTGTCTGTATTGCAAGCCATAATGCCCAAAAGTAGAGAGAGAGTATGGGGAATATTGTCTGCATGGAGATGGGGGAGGGTGGGAAACGAGGGTTTTACTGGGATATTGGTGGTGGGGAATGTGCACTGGTGGAAGGAAGGGTGTTTGACCATTGTGAGATTGTAACACAGACATGAAAGCTTGTAACTATCTTCCACTGATTCAATAAAATAAAATTTTTAAAAAAGAAATCATTATAAAATGAAAAATAAAAGAGTTTCCCTTCAGTTTTCAACTGATCCTTACCACCGCGTTGGCATGACTTTGCAGCACTTTTGTTTTATGAAATTATCACTGATACCACACACATTTCCTCATTTTTATTTTTATTTTTAGAACTAGATTCTGAGTCTAATGTTTTGGGGATCTGTTTTTTTGTTTTGTTTTTGTTTTTTAATTGAATCACCATGAGATACAGTTAGAAAGCTTTCATGATTGAGTTTCAGTCATTAAAATGATCTAACACCCATTCCTCCACCAGTGTACATTTTCTATCACAAATATCCCCAGTATCCCTCCCACCACCACCACCCAACCCCACCCACTGCCTCCATGGCAGACAATTTCCTTCTTACTTTCTCTCTCTACTTTGGGGTATTATGGTTTGCAATACAATACTGAGAAGCCATCATGTTTGATACTTTATCTACTTTCAGCACACATCTCCCATCCTGAGCAATCCCTTCAAACATCATTGACTTAGTGATCCCTTCTCTATTTCAGCTGCCTTCTCCCCCAGCTCATAAGGCAGACTTCCAACCGTGGATCAATCTTTCTGACTCTTGTCTCTACTGTCCTTGGGTGTTCGTTTCATATTATGTTATTTTATATTCCACAAATGAGTGCAGTCATTCTATGGCTGTCCCTATCTTTCTTAATCATTTCACTTAGTGTGATACTCTCCATGACCTCCACTTATAAGCAAATTTCATGAATTCATCTTTCCTAACACCTGCATAATATTCCGTTGTGTAAATATACCAAAGTTTCTTTAACCAGTCATCTGTTCTTGGGCACTTGTGTTGTTTCCAGATTCTGGCTATTGTAAACAGTGTTGTAATAAACATACAGGTGCAATTGTCATTCCTATTATGCATTTTTGCACCCCCCAGGATGTATTCCCAGAAAGGTATTGCTGGGTCATATGAAAGCTCAATTTCTAGTTTTTTGAGGAATACCCATATTGTTTTGCAGAAAGGTTGGGCCACTCAGCATTCCAACAATGAAAGAGAGTCCATGCCAACACTGGTTCTTCTTGTTCTTTTTGATCTGTGCCAGTCTCTGTGGTGTGAGATTGTTGTAGGCAGGTAGATACGGAAAGGCCCTGGACAATGAAACAGGTCAGCAAAACTTCTGGGAGGAAAATTCCAAGGCTGATCCACTTTGTGGATACAGATAAGACCTTGAGCAGCAATGAACCCTAAAGAGATTGGACCCCTCCCCATGAAGGAATACCCTCAGACCTCTCCCTTAGTCTGATTAACTTCAGTGATTCTGCCCAAAGAAGACCATCACCACTCCCAACCTCCCTGGTAACCTCCTTAGCAACGGAACTTTTACCTAGGAAGAAGCCCCATTTGGGGACAGGTTGGAAAAACCCTATAAAGGCCACCTTGAACAAAGGGAGGGTACGAATATGCTGCCTGAGCCCGTGTGCTGCTTGTACCCATGTGACTGAGCACATGTGGCGTCCAAGCACATATTGCGCCAGCATCTCTCCTCTTGAGATGTGGACTTTCATGCTTTCATGTCTAATGCTGGGATATGTGTAGGGGCTCTCTCCGTCCTTGGAGAAGCCCAGGTTCTCTCTTGAGCACGTTAACTCTCTCTCACACTCTCCACCTCCACACCCTCAAAAACCCTCCAAATAAAATCTGTTTACTTCACTGCTTGTCTACTCCTGAAATTCCTTTCTGTGAGGTGGGTGAGAGAGGTAGTTGGTGAGAATATGACTGTCTTTCTCCTCCCCGCTTCACATAAGTGACCTGTGGGGCCCTCTGACATCAAGATGAGAGCTCATTGTTGTTTTGATTTGCATCTCCCTGATGACTAGTGATGTAGAGCCTTTTTCACGTGCATTTTGGACATTTAAATTTCTCTTTTGAGAAAATTTCTATTCATTTCTTCTCCCCATTTTTTGACAGGGCTGGAGGGTTTTTTCTTGTACAGTTCTGATGTTGGTGGGCCCCACCAGTGACTTATGTGAAATGGGAAGGAGAAAGACGGTCACTTTCTCCTGATCCAACTCTGCCACCCAGGTCCCAGGGTTACTGGGTTCTTGTTTCACCTCACAGAAAGGAATTTCAGGAGTAGACGAGCAGTGAAATTACACAGTTTTTATTTGGAGGTTTTGAAGGGAAGGAGGGAGAAAAAGTGGGAGAGAGAGTGGAGAGTAACGCGCTCAAGAGAGAACCTGGGGGGCCGGAGCGATAGCACAGTGGGTAGGGCATTTGCCTTGCACGCAGCTGACCCAGGTTCGATCCCCGGCATCCCATATGGTCCCCCAAGCACCGCCAGGAGTAATTCCTGAGTGCAAAGCCAGGAGTAACCCCTGAGCATTGCTGGGTGTGACCCAAAAAGCAAAAAAAAAAAAAAAAGAGAGAGAGAACCTGGGTTTCTTCAAGGGCAGAGAGAGCCCCTACACAGATCCCAGCATTAGACATGAAAGCACATAAGTACACATCTCAAAAGGGGAGATGCGGGCAACACATGTGCTCAGGCACCACATGTGCTTGGCCACCACGTTGGCACAAGCAGCACATGGGCTCAGGCAGCATGTGTGTGCCCTTCCTTTATTCAAGGTGGCCTTTATAGGGTTTCTCCAACCTGCCCCAACTGCTTCTATCTAGGTCAAAGTCTGTTACAAAGTCAGAGGGAGGCCGGGTTGGGAGTGCTGATGATCTTTGAAATTCCTTTCCTGGCCTTTTGTTTCTGCAAAAGCTTTTCTGGGTCATTTGCTGGTGCCAGGTGAGGGTCTTATCAGTCCTTAGTTCCTGTTTTTCCTGTTTCCTGCAAGGTTGGCTTTTGCTGTTGCCTTGGGAGGGGCCTTCCCTATCCTGCCTACATCAGTTCTACTAAAGTCTTGTATATCCTGGATATTAACCCCTTGCCTGATGGGTATTGAGTAAATAATTTTTCCCATTCAGTGGGTTCTCTTTGTGTTTTGGTAACTGTTTCTTTTGAGGTGCAGAAGCTTCTGAGTCTAATGTTCAGAGGAAACTGAAAACCTCATTTCCTCTCCTCCTAGCTATCAAGTAGGAGGTTCCACAGAGTTGAAGTCTGAGAGGACCTGTGAATGCACTTGGGGGCTGTCTATTCCCATTATTTCCAAGCTTTACTGCATCCTTCACAATATTAATTGTGTGCATTAATTCTGTGCATTAATCCCCTCTCAAGATTATGTAAGGGATCATAGTGATAGTACAGTGGGTAGGGACTTGCTTTGCATAGCCGACCTAAGTTTCATTCCCAGCACACCATATGTTCCCCTAAGTACTACCAGGAGTAATTCATGAGAACAGTCAGAAGAGTCAACCCTAAGTATTGTATAACATTGGTTCCTTCTTTCTCCTCAGTCCTTTCTCTCCTGCAAAGAACATAGGTTTACTAAGTAACACCCATCACAGTGCTCCTGAAACACTCCTATTTCCTCAACATTCATCTTTAACTTCTCCTTTGTACTTCCCTTGTTAATCATTTACTTCCCCTAGTCAGAACCTGTGACTTCTAACATAAGATTTTTCAGAAGTCTCTGGATCTTGTATTTGTAAGTGAAACATTGCTTTTCTGTTTTCCTTATGTCCTTTGAAGTTCATTTTAAAGCAATGTGTCATTTTTGTATAAAAACAGAAAGACAGTTAATGCTATGCTTTTATAACTTAGGAGTTAACTGACTCCAAATAATATTTACTTCTGGGCATATGTCATATTTACTTGACTTAGGCCTCAGTTGCCCCTAATTCCTAACACCCCAAAAGCAGGGTCCCGATGAAGGAAATTGGATAGATCGAGGGCAAGCTATTAGCTACCCTGGCATCAAAATGAGACAGGCCAAACACCATAAAACTTGTAATAAATTAAGAACACAGTTGTTGACAAACTCTGCCATGCACCTAAAGGAAGTAACTGGATAAGGACCCAACTGGGGTTAGAAAGGACTAACATATTGAGGACTATAGTCTGGGATACATAGCAAGACAGATAGCACAGTGGATAGGGTGTTTGCTTTGCACGCAGCCAACCCGGGTTCGATTCCTCTGTCCCTCCCGGAGAGTCTGGCAAACTATGGAGAGTATCCAGCCCGCACAGCAGAGCCTGGCAAGTTACCTGTAGCATATTTAATATGCCAAAAACAGTAACAAGTCTCATAATGGAGATGTTACTGGTCCCCGCTCGAGCAAATCAATGAACAACGAGATGACAGTGCTACAGTGACAGTGCTGCAGACAGTCCCCACCCTTTAAACTTAATCTCTAACTGTGTCCATACAAAGTGGCTAAAAAAGATTACTAAGAAGTAAGTTTAAGACAATTGTTTAAATGGATATGGACTAAGGAAAGGAGAAAAATGACATTAGATGAAATTCCACCCCTGAGCTCCTAACAGAATGAGATCTTTATCTTAGAAGAGCTTCCCCAGAAGGAAGTGACGTATGTCAAACGGGGAGAAGAAAGACGGTCACTTTCTCCCCACCCGCCTCTACCATCCGGACCCAGGGTTACTGGGTTCTTTCTCGTCCTGCAGAAAGAAGTTTCAGCAGTAGACAAGCAGTGAAATAAATAGATTTTATTTGGAGGGTTTTTGAAGTTGTGGAGGGAGAAAGAGTGAAAGAGAGAGAGTAACGTGCTCAAGAGAGACCGCAGGCTTCTCCAAGGACAGAGAGAGCCCCTACACACATCCCAGCACTAGACACAAAAGCATGAAAGTGCACATTTCAAGAGGGGAGATGCAGGCAACACATGTGCTCGGGCACCACATATGCTCGGTCATGTGGGCACAAATAGCACATGGGCTCAGGCAGCTCAAGTGCACCCTCTCTTTGTTCCAAGTGGCCTTTATAGGGTTTCTCCAACCTGCCCCCACATGGACCTTCTTCCTCGGTAAAAGTCCTGTTGCTAAGGAGGTTACCAGAGGGGTTGGGAGTGGTGATCGTCTTCTTTGGGCTGAATCACTAGAGTTAATCAGACTAAGGGACAGGTTCGAGGGTATTGAGGAATTTCCGTCATGGGGAGGGGTCCAATCTCTTTAGTGTTCATTGCTGCTCAAGATCTTATCTGTATCCACAAAGTGGATCAGCCTTGGAATTGTCCTCCCAGAAGTTTTGTTGACTTTCATTGCCGAGGGTCTTTCCCTGTCTACCTGCCTACATCAGTAGGAGATGGGAAAGAGGGGCAGGGGGAAACTGTAACGGGGCATGTGGGGAGAATGGAGTAAGTGGCGAAACAGAAATTGAAATAAATGGTGACTGATCACCAACCAGCTGGACGGCCCTGTTCCCTTCTTTATGCATCTGGTGGCAGCTGCAGGCCAGGGTGGGGAGGCAGTTTGTGGCCACCAAACATGCAACAAGCACCCACACACTTTGTAAACACACACCTACATACCATTGGGTGTGGTTAAAATCTCAAAAAACTATCTAATAACTTAATATTACTTGCAAAATATTTTTTAAGTCCAGAGAGAGAAAGAGAGAGAGAGAGAGAGAGAGAGAGAGAGAGAGAGAGAGAGAGAGAGAGTTCAACAGGCTGAACAGATGCTTTGCATGTGGGGCACCACGTTCTATCCCCAGCACCACATGGTCTCACCAAGCACTGCTGGGAGCAGCCCCTCGCAGAGGTGAGAGGAGCCCCTGAACATGGTCAAGGATTGCCCAACAAACAAAACTATGAATACATATATAAACGTATTCATAGGTAAGGGCTGGAGTGATACCACAGCGGGTAGGGCATTTGCCTTGCATGCAGCAGACCTGGGTTCAATTCTTTTGTCCCTCTCGGAGAGCACAGCAAGTTACCGAGAGTATCCCGCCCGCATGGCAGAGCCTGGCAAGCTACCCGTGGCGTATTCCATATGCCAAAAACAGTAACAAGTCTCACAATGGAGACGTTACTGGTAGCCACTCGAGCAAATCGATGAACAACGGGACAACAGTGCTACATTCATAGGTCATATATGTGAGTTCACAAAGACGCATGCTTTCGGTGGCAGACTTCCCAACTGAGCGAAAAGGAGACAGGGAACCTCAAACTGCGATCATGAAAATGGCCCATCTAATGCAGAGCTGCTAGCATGCTTCTAGAACATCTGAAGGGGGTTGAGGTATACAGGACAGCACATAGGTATGATTGATCATTTACTGAGATAAAACATTTTGGCAGAGGCAATTCTCTTGGGGGAATTAACTCAAGGAGACACTATGTCTCCCAGGGACCTCTATATTGCTTTTCTCTCTCCTTCTAGTTATATATGTTAAACAATTAGGGTTGCTACTTATCAATACCTTCAGTTGTTTGCATAAACACAGTAAAAGACAAAGATCCCAAAACTTAGTTCTCTGGGCTCCGAGAGCAAGAAAGTTTTTACCGTGAATCCCAGAATAAGCCCCCAAGCTAGTCCATCTTGTCTTTCCCCATGGGGGTCCTGTCTCGTAAGTCATAACAACTTGCATCAAGACTATGCATTTATGCTTTCTAGACCATCCTATTTCAATGCTGAGGGAGTTTCACCACTTGCCATGGGTCCATTCCAGTCCCACAGCAGGACCTCCCTTTTAGGGTGTTAGGAACTAGAACAACAGAAGTCTGAGTCAAGTAATTATGATGGATGCCCCAAGGATGGTAGATACAAGGGCCAGGGGGATTGCCCCATAGCTGGAAGACTGCTTCATGAGCGGGGGAGGGAGAAGGCATATGGAATAGAGAAGGGATCACTAAGAAAATGATGGCTGGAGGAACCAGTTGGGATGGGAGATGTGTGCCGAAAGTAGATAATGCACCAAACATGATGACTTCTCAGTGTCTGTGTTGCAAGTTACAATGCCCAAAAGTAGAGAGAGAGAGTAGGGGGATTATTGTCTGCCTTAGAGGCAGGGGGAGGGTGGGAAAAGGGGGTATACCCGGGATATTGGTGGTGGGGAATGTGCACTGGTGGAGGGATGGGTGTTTGAACATTGTGAGATTGTAACCAAATCATGAAAGCTTGTAACTATCTCACGGTGATTCAATAAAATTAAAAAAAAATTTTTTTTAAGTAATTATGATGGGTTCCCAGAAATAGATATATTTCAGAGTCAATCAATTCCCAAATATTGGGAGTGCAGTGTTTAAGAAAAGAGCACTGCTCTATAGTAAAATATGAAAAAGGTCATTGGGGAAATAGAAAAGCAGGTAATTCACTACAAATACACTGTCCAGAATTATCCAAAAGTTTTGGCTTATAAGCAGCCAAGACTGACTTTGGGAACTGTGACAATGAGAGGTAAAGCACAAGTGAAAGGTTAAAGATAAACTCAGGAGATTAGAGATGTTGCGTGAATGTTCATGCGGTTGGAGGCGCTGAGATAAGGAACGCGGAAGAAATATGTCTCATGGAGGACCAAGGCTCACTCTGACTCTTGACAAAGGCAGAGGGCCTCATGGATCTCCTTTTATTGATCATGTTATCTCTAAAGGGCGCAATACAGTGACGTCACCAAAGGCATCAAAAGATGTTACAGGAAGAACATTGAGGCAGCATTATTTCCTTGTATCTTCAGGCCATTAATCTAGGCCTCCGGAAAGAAGATACAAAACCAAAACTGAAACCTTTCTTGGGCTAAAAGCACTTGGATTTACATCCCAAAGACAAGGCTGGGCTGCCACAGGAAATCTACATGTCAATTACAAACTAGACAGCACTTGAAATCTACATCCCAAAGACTAGGCTGGGCCAGAGCCTGGAATCTACAATGTCAAAGGTCAGGCCTGGCTAACACCTGAGACCTTCATGTCAAAGACCAGCCAGGCTTCTGTGAGAGAAGGAAAAACTGCCTCTTTCAATATACTGAAATTATTTTCTGAAGGCAGCTTGAAGGGGGAAAATGTTCCTGTCTACATGGGCTTGCCCTGGTAGCTCAGTCCATCCCCAACAATGCTCACAAAAGCATTGTAAGCTTCTCTGAGAGAAGGATAAGGGGCAATTCACTGATGAAGCCTAAAACTCTTAGGGTTAATATCCAACACACACACACACTCATACACACACACACACACACACACACACACACACACACACACATATGTGACCAGGAGTAGCCCCTGTACCCCAGAAGACACCTCCCCGCAAAGTATGAGAGAGTTACTAGAATACAGTCCAGCCCAAGGAGACAAACCCAGCCTGCCCATTTGGGAGTGCAATTTTTATTCCATTAGTCTTCCCTTAACAGAGTTTTCTTTCTGGTGGGTTTGAGCTACACTGGGTATTACTCAGAAACTATTCCTGCCCTGTGCTCAGGGAAGTTATCAGGGGGACCATGCAGTGCCAGAGATCAAACATCAAACCGGTGGGGGCCACATGCAATGCTTGTGCTCAGCACCTTGAGCCTTGTCCTAGCCCATATGTATAGTTTTAAATCCCAGTGTCTGGTGTGCAAAGGCTTTTTTCATTGCTCTGATTTGACTCTCAACTGTTGCTTCTTCATGAATCTCCTTAGAAGCTCTAATTTTGTCCTGCTTCCCACACCAGAGCTACTTTCTTTTCTTTTTCTTTTTCTTTTTCTTTTCTTTTCTTTTCTTTTCTTTTCTTTTCTTTTCTTTTCTTTTCTTTTCTTTTCTTTTCTTTTCTTTTCTTTTCTTTTCTTTTCTTTTGCTTTCTTTTCATTTTTCTCTTTTTTCCTTTTATTCTTCATGGTTGTTACTTTAATGTCAACCTACAAATATTTCAGAAAAAAACTAGAAGAGAACGTCAGTAATCGATCTTATGTCTCCAAGGCAGTTTTGGTGTCTTCCTACCTTGCTCTTGACTTGCTCTCTTCCATCAGATGCACATCCCTTGAGTTCTCTGTCCTTACTGGCTTCAGAAAGGAAAGCCTAAGGATAGATAGTGGTTAGCTTTCTTAGAACCAGTTGTATCACTAGATTGCTTCACAGATGTTTGGGCTAGATGTTTTGAGAGGACAAAAGAGACCCCAACTAGCCTGGGGGTAGAGAGAAACTCCTGGAGGCAGTGGTAAGCTGTGTTTATGCACAATCTTGGGTGAATAAAAGCAGAGCAGGAATTTTAGAAAGGGAAGGTCAGGAAAGATGACCAACGTGTGGGCCTTCCAGCAGGGTGGATGCTGAGACACAGGAGGAGGGCACCGGACAGAGGGCGAAAGAGGAGGAAAGCTCAGGATGTCTTGATCTCTCCCGTCCCCCATCTTTCTTTTAGATTGATCAAGTGCTGGGAAATGACAGCTTTGGGGAAGGACACACGGGGTAGCTGCTGGGAACTGACTCATGGAGATAGAATAAAAAGAAAGTTAATATTCTGCTGGACTTAAGCTTAGGGACAAAGCATGAGCTCCTTCTGTATGTTGGAGGTTGGTCTGCAGAGCAAGCCCTCGGCATGCTGCAAGCCAGAGAAATGTTTTGTCCCGCCTCCCACGTCAGAGCTGCTTCTCTTTTATTTTCTCTTCTTTTTCATCGTTGTTACTTTAATGGCAACTTGCAAGTATTTCAGAAAAAAAATAGAAAAGAAAATCTATCACATTGTCAATATAAGACTGGATTGTCCAGTATGTAAATTCTATAAACATGACAATTTGCAATTAAATTATGTAGAATTAAGCTACGTTCCATTTGTCTGTTTGGTTTTGGGTCACTCCTAGTGATGCTCTGGGTTTACGCCAGACTTTGTGCTCAGGAATCACTCCTGGCAGGGCTTGAAGTGGGGACCATATGGGGTGGTGATGATGTAGGTGGGCCCCACGGGTGACTTCCGTGAAGCAGGGAGGAGAAAGACGTCACTTTCTCCCCAGCCGCCTCTACCACCCGGGACCCAGAGTTACTGGGTTCTTGTCTTCACTCGCGGAAAAGAATTTCAGGAGTAGACAAGCAGTGAAGTAACAGATTTTATTTAGAGGTTTCTGAGGGAAGAAGGAAGGATAAATGGGAGAGAGAATAGTAAGAATAACGCACTCAAGAGAGAACGCGGGCTTCTCCAAGGGTGGAGAGAGCTCTACACACATCTTAGCACTGGACACAAAAACATGAAGGTACACATCTCAAGGGGGGAGATGCCGGCAACACATGTGCTTGGGCACCACATGTGCTCGGCCACGTGGGCACAAGCAGCACATGGGCTCAGGCAGCATATGCGCGCATCTCCCTGCACCCAGTTCATTGCCTGGGGCCCACTAAACTAAGGTAGCATGAGGTTTCACCCCTTGTGCAGGCAGGGTCTACACCCCTCTGTCAGCATGAAGCAGCTTCAGAAGATGGATCACCGACCATTTTCCCCTTAAAGATTTAAGGTGGTGAAATCTCTAAGGGGGAATATGATGTAGGCAGGTAGATAGGGAAAGGCCCTTGACAATGAAACTTAGATTAACAAAGTCTCCTGGAAGGAGAATCCTGAGACTGACCCACTAAGTGGATGCAGAAAACAGACCTGATAAGACCTTCTCCAGACCCTGAGGAGGTTGGACCCCTCCCCATGAAGTTCCTCAAATTCCCTCGACCTCTCCCTTAATCTGATTAAAATGTGATCCAGCCTAAAGAAGACCCAGCCTCCTTGGTAACCTCCTTAGCAACGGACTTTTACCTGGGAAGAAGCCCCCACGTGGGGGCAGGTTGAAGAGACCCTATAAAAGACACCTTGAACAAAGGAAGTGCGCGCATATGCTGCCTGAGCCCATGTGCTGCTTGTGCCCACGTGGCCGAGCACATGTGGTGGCCGAGCACATGTGTCACCCGCATCTCCCCCCTTGAGATGTGTACTTTCATGCTTTCGTGTCCAGTGCTAGGGTGTGTGTAGAGCTCTCTCCACCCTTGGAGAAGCCTGCGTTCTCTCTCGAGCGAGTTATTCTTACTATTCTCTCTCCCACTTATCCCTTCCTCCTTCCCTCAGAAACCTCTGAATAAAATCTGTTACTTCACTGCTTGTCTACTCCTGAAATTCTTTTCCGAGAGTGAGACAAGAACCCAGTAACTCTGGGTCCCTGGTGGTAGAGATGGCTGGGGAGAAAGTGACCATCTTTCTCCTTCCCACTAAATGTTAGTCACCTGTGGGGCCCACCGACATCAGTGAGGATTGAACTTGGTCTGGCGCGTGAAGACAAGCACCTTACCTGCTATCCTACCTTTCTGTCCCCTCATTTCTGTCTTTTAATTGTACACATTTCAGTTGCTCAAAAACCATCCGTGACTACCTCCTCAGAGAGCACGTATGTAGAAAGTATCCATCATTATAGAAATTTCTATTAGACAACACTGAGTTAGCATCTTAGATTTTAGGTGGTGCTAAACAAATGAAGATTTTTTCTATTTCTCTCAATTTTTATTTTTTAATCACCATGATTCACAGTTACAAAGTTGTTCATGATTGGGTTTCAGTCATACAATGTTCAGTGTGCCCGAGTTTCAGATCCCCAACTGCGGAGAGACCAAGTCCACACACGATAATGCAAAAGCAAAGGAACTTTATTACTAGCCCGAGCCAGTGCTAGCTCGAACCAAAGTACAAGTTTCATCCAACACAGTGGAGTCTTGACAAGGACCTTGACTCCAAGTCACAAGCAGTTTATACAGGGTTCAGAGTTAAGCAGCAGTTTATATACTGATCTATTTTTAGCATCGACCCTATTACATTTGTGTCAGCAATTAGGCAGTGGTTAGTAAGTTTCTAAGGAGGGTACAGTGACACCTTATGACTGGCCAGACCCAACTGCCCAATTCGTTATCTCGGCAAGTTACTCAACTGGGAGTTTACCAGAAACTGCAAGTCCTGCTTTGGGGAAACAGAAAATGAGGCCTAGTTGAGACTTAATGTTGGCTGCACATTGTCATGGCATCCGTTTTGCCCTCACAGTTCCAACACCCATCCCTTCACCAGTGTACATTTCCCACCACTAATTGTTAGGGCAGGACTGCCCTGGGCGGGGCCAAAGACGATGAAAACCGTATATTTTCCACTCAGGCCTCTGCTATCTGCTTGCTCCAAGAGGAATGTGCGGGCTCCTGAACTATGACCATATAAGGGTGTAATCTAAACAGATAGCCTCCCGGGCTTGGGCTCAGTCCTCGGACCCGTGCAGGCGTTTATGCAATTGTGACCTATAAATCTATAAGCTGGACAAGCAGATGGCCCTAATGGGATTGGAGGGAGAGGCATGTCGAATTATAAACCCATTGGCTAGGGAATGCGTGGGCTCTGCTGTAATGGTCGGGGAAGGCCTATTTAAGATCTCCTTTGGAGAAGCTCAGGGTCTTGCCCAACCTGTTGGACCTGTGTGTCCGCGTAGGTGGCTGGACCCTGGCTAGCCAGTCTTACAATAAACCCTGCTTGCTGTTTGCAGTCTCTGGAGTCTCTTTTTTGGTAAGGGAGATCTCGATCCGCGCCCTAACACTAATGTACCAAATGTCCCCAGTTTTTTCCCTCCCTCCACACACCTCCAAGCCTGCCTCTATGGCACTTTTCTTCTCTCTGTGTCTCTGTTTGTTTGTCTGTCTCTACACACACACACACACACACACACACACACACACACACACACACACACACACAGACCCGCCCCGCGCCTTTGGACACCATGGTTTACAGTACAGGTACTGAGGTTGGTGAGTCCCAGTGAGTGACTTATGTGAGGCAGAGAGAATCAAGATGGTCACTTTCTTCTAATCCACCTTGGCTACCAGCCACCAGGGACTGGCTAGGAAGGCTAGGACTGATAAAGTCTCGATGAGCACCTGCACATGGGCCCCAGGTCCCACCAATACCACAGGTGGCCATCAAGCCACACCTGACGTCCACTTGGTCTTCTCAACACATGAGTTACCCCCCACCACCTGATTTCTCCAGGATCCATGGACTGAGGGTGGAGAGAGTAGCTCTTTGCAGGAAAAGAAAACCAGTTGCAGGCCTTACCCAGCACTTCCAAGCCTCTGTTCTTCTCAGGAGGATACCAGAATTGAAGTTAAAACAGATTTTATTGGGAGGTGTTTAGGAAGGGGGAAGAGGGAGAGAAGATGAGAGGAATGTGCTCAAGAGAAAACAAGGGCTTCCCATCTATCACAAGCCTACGGCAAGCATTATCCTCAACGGGGAAAAACTAAGGGCCTTTCCTCTGAGATCAGGCACAAGACAAGGATGCCCACTCTCACCACTCCTCTTCAATATAGTACTGGAAGTACTTGCGATAGCTATTAGACAAGAAAAAGAGATTAAGGGCATCCAGATAGGAAGGGAAGAAATCAAACTCTCACTATTTGCAGACGACATGATACTATATCTAGAGAAGCCTAAAACCTCTACTAAGAAACTCTTAGAAACAATAGACTTATACAGTAAAGTTGCAGGCTACAAAATCAATACCCAAAAATCCATGGCCTTCATATATGCAAACAATGAGGCAGAGGAAAGGGACATGAAAAAAGCAATCCCATTCACAATCGTGCCCCAGAAAATCAAGTACCTCGGAATCAGCTTAACCAAGGAAGTAAAAGACCTTTACAAAGAAAACTACATAACGCTACTCCATAAAATCAAAGAGGACATGAGGAAATGGAAACATATACCCTGCTCGTGGATAGGGAGAATCAATGTTGTCAAAATGGCAATACTCCCTAAAGCATTATACAGATTCAATGCGATCCCTATAAATATACCCATGACACTCTTCAAAGAAATGGATCAAGAAATCCTAAAATTCATATGGAATAACAAACGTCCAAGGATAGCTAAAACAATTCTTGGGAAAAAGATGATGGGAGGCATCACCATCCCCAACCTCAAACTTTACTACAAAGCAGTAACAATTAAAACAGCATGGTACTGGAACAAAGGCAGAGCCGTAGACCAATGGAACAGGGTGGAATATCCCTACACACAACCCCAAATGTATGACCATCTAATCTTTGATAAGGGAGCAAGAGATGTGAAGTGGAGCAAGGAAAGCCTCTTTAACAAATGGTGCTGGCACAACTGGACAACCACATGCAAAAAAATGGGTTTAGACCTTGACCTGACACCATGCACAAAAGTCAGATCAAAATGGATTAAAGACCTCAACATTAGACCACAAACCATAAGGTACATTGAAGACAAGGTCGGCGAAACCCTCCACGACATTGAAGATAAAGGTATCTTCAAAGGTGGCACGGAACTAAGCAATCTAGTAAAAACAGAGATCAACAAATGGGACTACATTAAACTAAAAAGCTTCTGCACCGCAAGAGATACATTGACCAGAATCCAAAGACTATCCACAGAATGGGAAAGGATATTTACACAATACCCATCAGATAAGGGGTTGATATCAATGGTATATAAAGCACTGGTTGAACTCTACAAGAAGAAAACATCCAACCCCATCAAAAAATGGGGCGAAGAAATGAACAGAAACTTTACCAAGGAAGAAATACGAATGGCCAAAAGGCACATGAAAAAGTGCTCTGCATCACTAATCATCAGAGAGATGCAGATCAAAACAACTTTGAGATACCACCTCACACCACAGAGACTAGCACACATCCAAAAGAACAAAAGCAACCGCTGTTGGAGAGGATGTGGGGAGAAAGGGACCCTTCTTCACTGCTGGTGGGAATGCCGACTGGTTCAGCCCTTCTGGAAAACAATTTGGATGATTCTCAAAAAATTAGATATTGAATTCCCATTTGACCCAGCAATACCACTGCTGGGAATATATCCCAGAGAGGCAAAAAAGTACAATCGAAACAACATCTGCACATGTATGTTTATCGCAGCACTGTTTACAATAGCCAGAATCTGGAAAAAACCCGAATGCCCCAGAACGGATGACTGGTTGAGGAAACTTTGGTACATCTATACAATGGAATACTATGCAGCTGTTAGAAAAAAGGAGGTCAAGAATTTTGTAGTTAAGTGGATGGGCATGAAAAGTTTCATGCTGAGTGAAATGAGTCAGGAAGAGAGAGACAGACATAGAAAGATTGCACTCATCTATGGTATATAGAATAACAGAGTGGGAGACTATCACCCAAGAACTGTAGAAATAAGTACCAGGAGGTTGACTCCATGGCTTCGAGGCTGGCCTCACGTTCCGGGGAAAGGTCAACTCAGAGAAGCGATCACCAACTACATTGTAGTCGAAGGCCATATGGGGGAAGGGAGTTGCGGGCTGAATGAGGGCTAGAGACTGAGCACAGCGGCCACTGAACACCTTTATTGCAAACCACAACAGCTAATTAGAGAGAGAGAACAGAAGGGAATGCCTTGCCACAGTGGCAGGGTGGGGTGGGGGGGAGATGGGATTGGGGAGGGTGGGAGGGACGCTGGGTTTACGGGTGGTGGAGAATGGGCACTGGTGAAGGGATGGGTTCCCGAACTTTGTATGAGGGAAGTATAAGCACAAAAGTGTATAAATCTGTAACTGTACCCTCACGGTGATTCTCTAATTAAAAATAAATAAAATTTAAAAAAAAAAAAAAAGAAAAGAAAACAAGGGCTTCCCCAAAGGCAGAGAGAGCCCCAGCACACACCTCTAAAGGCAGATGTGGGAGACACATGAGCTACTGTGTGCTCAGCCGCGTGGGCCCAGGAAGCACCTGGACTCGGGCAGTATATGCACAGCCTTTCTTTGTTCAAGGTGGCTTTTGTAGGGTTTTTTCCCCAGTTGCCCCAAATGGGGCTTCTACTTAGGTAAGAGTCCATTGCTCTACTTAGGTAAGGGTTCATTGCTAGGGCAGTTGCCAAGCGGGAGAGTTGGACTGGTCTTTCTTTGAAACCCCTTTTCTTGACCTTTGCTCCTGTTGTATCTTCTTTTCAGTGGGTCCAGCCTCCTCTGGTCTGGGCTAGGTCTAGCTAAAGGCTTACCAGGCCTCAGTTGCTCTAGCCACAAAGTGGGTCCTGATAGCCTTAGCTAGGTCAGGTGGTTATTACTACACCCTAAGAATCCCCTTGCCATAGGGGCCCCTCCCTAACCTATTTACCTACATCAGTACTGAGAGGTTATCATGTATATCACTTTGCCTCCTTTCAGCACTCAGTTCTTTTCCAGAGTGATCATTTCCAACCATAATTGTCATAGTGGTTCCTTCTCTATGTAACTCCCCTCCGCAGCCTCCCAACTTGGTTCCAACCTCTTGGCCCTCATTTCTGCTGTTATTGGTATTAGTCTCATACTGTGTTTGAGACTAATGAGTATAACTGTTCATCTCAAGCAATTATGAGTACAATCATTCTATGTCTATCCCAATACCGTTGATGTATTTCATTCAGCATGATACTCTCCGTGTTCATTCATTTATAAGCAATTTTCATGACTTAGTTTTTCTAATGACCGCATAGTATTCCATTATGCAGATGTGGTTTTCTTTATAGCTACAGAACCACCCTCTCAGAGCTGCTTTTCACCAATGTTGAGAAGCAGTTTCCAGCAAATTCCCTCCCTCCCTGATTTAAGCATACTATGTTTAAAAAGCCTACGCGAGAGAACTTTTTTTTTAAATTTAATTAGTGAGTCACAGTGAGGGTACAGTTACAGATTCACACATTTTCGTGCTTGTTTTTTCCCTCATGCAATGTTCGAGAGCCCATCCCTCCACCAGTGTCCATTCTCCACTACCAATGAACCCAGTATCCCTCCCACCCCCCAATCCCATCCCCCCACCCCACCCTGCCTCTGTGGCAGGACAGAGAGAACATATTTTTAAAGAATGACAACTTTAATATTAATCACTGTCACTGTCATCCCGTTGCTCATTGATTTGCTCAAGCAGACACCAGTAACGTCTCCATTATGAGACTTGTTGTTACTGTGTTAGGGTCCAGTGTCGAGAACTTCCCCCTCTCCAAACCTGCACAAAGAGTTCAGTCAGTAATGTAACACACAAGTGGAGTTTATTAAGCCAGCTAGCTGGGATCAAGCTTTCAGGCACGCAGACCCAAGCAAGACCCCAAACAAGGGAAAATCCCCAAATTTTATAGTCAGTGTTTACATCATAACCTGCACTTTTGAATTTTAACAAAAACATAAGTGAAAATGCAAGTTTCATAATTCAGAAGAAAAATATTCAAATAGTACAAACGATCAGTTACAGATAGGTGATCTAGACATGTTTTCAGAACATTCTGGCAGCTACCCACCCTGCTTGTGTCTGGATGGCTTTTATAGACAGTGAACAGCGGTTATGAAACTATCCCTTGCAGATGGCCAAGGGGGAAAGTGGGGTTTTAAGAAAAACAGAAAGGTTTAAGTAAAACAAAACATGAAGCAGGAACCAAGCATGATGGAGTTGCCCCTGCCCCACTCCTTGTCCAACAATTGTTTTTGGCATATGAATACGCCACGGTAGCTTGCCAGGCTCTGCTGTGTGGGCAAGATGCTCTCGGTAGCTTGCCGGGCTCTCTGAGAGGGGCGGAGGAATCGAACCCAGGTCAGCCGCATGCAAGGCAAATGCCCTACCCACTGTACTATCACTCCAGCCCAGTATGATATTAACATCTGATGCACAACAAAGTATGAGGACCAGTCATGTGCCCAAGGAGCCAGAGCCTCAGCCAGAGTCTGAAGCCTTGGTTTCTAGGTGGCATCCAAGCTCTCCACCGCCTAGAGAGACAGTCTGGAAAATCTCTGGAGCCCCAGGAAACCACCCTGAGGGAACATCTAATTGGGATGGGATATTTCCCTTATTTGTCTTAGTGTTGGTCTCCTAGAGGAGCAGGGAGAGGCCCCTGATCCCAAGACGCAAGCTGGAAGTGAGACTCTCAGGAAGGACTTTTCATTCTGGAGTGTCCCTGAGAGTGTCCACACCCTCCACCCTCTACACAAAGGCAGAGTGTGGTGGGAAAGGCCCAGAGCCCACTGCCTCGTGCATCTGCCAGGAGGGCTGGGCTGGGCTTCCCACCTCTGCTTCGCACACTGCAAAGCTGCCTACGGCTAGGGAACAATTTCCTTTGGGGAGGGGAAGAATCTGTGTTTTTAGACATTGTTCTGAATGAAGAAACCCTAGTGGGCTTTAGGAAAAATGCAGGTCATCTTGAAAATCAGGTACTAAATGTGTTGGTAGCTTCCTGAATAGTGATTTCTGGGCAAAGCCAGTGATAGGCTTAAAAATAATGAGTGATAAAGATGCTCAGACTCAGAATTGGAAAATAGAAATGTTAATTAGAAAGTAAAGGAAAAAGAAATTCCCCAGCTGGGTAGGAATTTAATAAAGAACTAAGCTAAATATGGCTTGTTTTGTAGGATTTTTATAGGAAAACTGGGCCTTTGTTTTACTTGTCAAGTGACAATGTTACAGAGAGCAGAATTATAGAGTGGTCTGGCTAGTTCAGGTCTTTTGAATTATATGTTTGACCATTGCCTTATCTCTCGGTTTCTTGTAAGCCTAAGCTCTGGGGCAGAGCTGGAAAGTTGCTAACTTCCCTTTCTCATGAAGAGCCCAAGATTTTGCAGGAATATTTAACTGTAGAATGGAGATGCTAAAATAAAGCTGCATGCACCAGCTGACGAGGAGAAACTGAGGCTTCCATCTCTCTCAGCCAGCCCAACAGAGGGTGGGTGGATGATTGAGTTCTCAGTGTTCCAGTGCCTGCATAAAGACACTCTCTACTCCTCTGTGCCCTTGCTGCTGTCTACACTTCATCATGGACAGGAACCTGGCCATCGCTCTCTCAGTGCAGCGGGACACTGCACATGCCCACTTGATCTCATCGGCATGCTCTTTCCCTCAGCATCTCTGAGGGTTGGGCTACCTGAACAGCATGACGCTGCAGCTCTGCACACAGCTCACTGCTGGCTGCTACCAATACAGCTTCAATTCTGGTGCTCCCTCCACCCCTCTGCAGCAACAACACAGCTGTATCCAACAGACCTTATGTGACTCCACATTCCTGCTGCACCCAGCCTGTGCAGACAGGTTGCTGGTGGTCATCATGAACATGGTGCTTGTGTCACGGAGCGGGGCAGGGGTAACTCCATCATGCCTGGTTCCTGCTTCACATCTTGCTGTGCTTAAACATTTTTGTTTTTCTTAAAACCCCGCTCCCCGCCCCCCCCAGCCATCTGCAAGGGAAGGACAACTGGGCTGACAACTCGGCCTTGGCAAATAGTTTCATAACTGTATTCACTGACTATAGAAGCCACTCAGACACAAGCGGGGTGGGTAGCTGCCAGGATGTTCTGAAAACATGTCTAGATCACCTATCTGTAATTGCTTGCTTGTAACTATTTGAAAGTATGTTTTCTTCTGAATTATGAAAATTCATTGAGGAAATACTGGCATTGAAAGAAAAGTTGGAAAAGAGATAGCTAGTAGATGTATATAGGACTTTTTATCTCCCAAAATTCAAATGCACATTCTTCTCCAGTGCACATGAGACATCCTCCAAGATAGACCACATGCTGGGCCACAAAACATACCTCTATAAAATCAAGAAGATAGGTATTATAACAACTATATTTTCAGATCACAATACACTGAAAATAGAATTTAGTCACACTCAGAAATGGAGAATCAAATCAAACACCTGAAAATTAAATAGCTCCCTATTGAACAATCGATGGGAAATCAAGTTAGAGAGGAAACCAAAGAAGAAATCAAAAGATTCCTGAAAATAAATGATAGTGAGAACATGTGCTACCAGAATTGTGGGAAACAGCAAAAGCAATGTAAAGAGGAAATTTTGTCAGTTTATGCGAGAGTTCATCAGAAAGGAAGAAGGGCCTGCATAAATAATTTGACTTCACAGCTTAAAAATTTAGAAAATGGGGGCTGGAGCAATAGCACAGCTGGTAGGGTGTTTGCCTTGTACATGGCCGACCCGGGTTCAATTCCCAGCATCCTATATGGTCCCCTGTGCACCACCAGGAGTAATTCCTGAATGCAAAAGTCAGGAGTAACCTCTGTGCATTGCCGGGTATAACCCAAAAAGCCAAAAAAAAGAGAGAGAGAGAGAGAGAGAGAGAGAATTTAGAAAATCACTAACAAAAGGAGCCCAAAACAGGTAGTAAGGAAAGAAATAAGAAAACTTAGAGCAGAGTTAATGAGCTGGAATAAAAAAAAAAATCCAAATGATAAATGAAACCAAAAGCTCATTCTTTGAAAACAAACAAGATTGACAAATCACTAGCAAGACTCACAGAGAGAGAGAGAGAGAGAGAGAGAGAGAGAGAGAGAGAGAGAGAGAGAGAACTCTACAAAACGGAAACAGAAATGAAAGGGGGACATCACAACAGAAACCACAGAAATTCAAAAGATCATCAGAGATTACTTTGAGAATCTGTATGTCAAGAACTTAGAGAAATGGATAAATTTCTGGATTCTTATAACCTGCCAAGGCTTAACTAGAAGACTTGAAATACCTGAACAGACTTATTACTATCAAGAAAATTAAAACGGTAACCAAAAGTCTTCCCAAACCAAAAGCCCAGGCCCAGATTCACCAGTGAATTATTCCAAATCTTTAAAGAGGATCTACTTCCAATACTTTTCTGACTTTTCCACATTGATGAAAAAGAACACTCCCAAACAGTTTATATGAAGCAAATCACCCTGATACCAAAAGCATACAGGCACCACAAAGAAAGAAAATCACAGGCCAATATCCCTGATCAACAAGGATGCAAAGATCTTCAACAAAACACTAGCAAAGAGTCCAAGGACTCATCAAAAATATCATACACAATAACCAAGTAGAATTCATCCCAAGGATGCAAGGTTAGTTTAACATTCACAAGTTTGTCAACATAATATGCAAAAAAATCACTAAAAGAAAAAATGAAAATCATATAATCATATCAATAGATGTAAGAAAATCCTTTGGCAAGATACAGCACCAATTCATGATAAAAACTCTCAACAAATTGAGAGTTGAAGGAACTTTCCTCAGTATAATCAAAGCCATCCAGCACAAGCCAACGGAAACATTATTCTCAATGTGGACAAACTAAAAGTAGTCCCTATAATATCAGGCACAAAACAAGGTTGCCCACTCTCGATACTTCTATTCAATACAGTACTGGAAGTACTTGCCATAGCAGTTACACAAGCAAAATATATCAAGGACATCCATATAGGAAAGGAAGAAGCCAAGCACTCATTGTTTGCAGATGTCATGATATTAAAAAAATCCTAAATATTCTACCAAGATCCTAGAAACAATAGAATTGTATACTAGAGTGTCAGTTTACAAAACCAATACTCAAAAGTCTATGGCTTTCCTATGTGCAAATAATGAAAGACAAGAACGTCATATTTTAAAACAATCTCATTCACAATTGTGTCTCAGAAAACCAAGTATGTTGGAATCAGTTTCACTACAAAGTAAAGGACCTATACAAAGAAGGTCAAAGACTACAAAACATTACTTCAAGAAATAAAAATGGACACGAGGAAATGGAGAACATCCCCTGCTCATAGATTGGGAGGACTAACATTGTCAAGATGGAAATACTCCCCCAAACATTATACAGATTCGACGCAGTCCTATAAGTATTCCCATGACATTTTTCAAAGAAATTGGCCAAACACTCCTGAAATTCATATGAAACAAAAAATCTCCAGGAATAACTAAAACAATCCTTGGGAATAAGAAGATGGGAAGGACCACCTTCCTCAACTTCGAACTGTACTGTAAAGAAGTAGTAATTAAAACAGCATGGTATAGGAATAAAGATCCACAGACCAATAGAATAGGGTTGAATATCCTGGCACCGACCCTCAAATACACAGTCATTTAATCTTTGATCACTTCTATTACTTGTCATCCTGTTGTTCATTGATTTGTTTGAGCAGGCACCAATAACGTCTCCATTCGTCCCATTCCCGTGCTAGTGTAGCTCAATGGTGTCTGCTCGCTCCAGGAACACGAACGGCCTCAGACCATTCATTCAGGGTTTTGACGAAGAAGTCTGACCATCTCGTAGGTGGGTGACCATGCGGTCTTTTGACGTCCCATGGAATCCAGTCCATAACAGCTCTAGTCCAGCGGTCATCTCTAAGCCACATTACATGTCCAGCCCATCTGATTTTCGACGCCTTGGCAAATGAGACAGCACCCCTGATTCTTGATCATCGATGGAGGTTGGAACTCTGTATTCCATCTCTCACTTGAGTGAAACATGATACTCCAAGCATAGCTCTTTTGATTCCTCTTGGGGATACTCAAATAGCATTCTCATCCTGCTTTCATCAGGCCCAGGTCTCTGAGGCATATGTTAGTGCAGGAAGAATGGTGGAGTGCCCGGAGAAAAGATGTGCCCAGAGCCGGAGTTCTTCATCCTCTTAACCACTTCTTCGATGTTCTTGAAGGCATTCCACACCATTTTCTTCCTCCTGTGCAGTTCAGGTGCCAGGTCACTTGTCATGTTGAGTTCTCGACCTAGGTACACATAACTGCTGCATTCAGAGATGTTTGTTCCATTAAGGGAAAATGGACCATCAGGAACTAGTCCATTTCTCATGAACATTGTCTTCATGAGATGCAGCTGCAGTCCAACATTTCCACACTCACGGTCAAAGTTGGCCAGCATTCGTGCCGCTTGGCTGATATTTGATGTTATGAGAACGATGTCATCAGCAAAGTGGGGGTGGTGTAGTTGCCAACCATCTATCCTCACTCCCATTCATTCCCATTCCAGTTATTGTATGGGCACTGAAGAGTTTCAGTGAAATGGTGTTGTCCTGGAAAACCCCTCTCTTTACGTCAATGATCACTTCTTTGTAGAATGGTGAGATCCTGGTGGTGAATCCATAATACAGCCCACGGAGGATCCTGATGTACTGAGTTTGAACACTGTGTTTGGCTAGAGCTTTGATGACCACTTCAGTCTTAACAGAATCAAAGGCCTTCTTTAAATCAATGAATGTTAGATAACGAGGCATCTAGAACTCTCGTGAAACTCAATGAGCTTGGTCACTGTGTGGATATGGTCGATCATGCTGAATCCTTTTCGGAACCCAGTTTGCTCGCATGGTTGTCCATCATCTAGTGTTCTGCAAATTCTATTCAGGATGAGTTGAGTGAATAACTTGTAGACAACGGACAACAGGCAGATTGGGTGGTAGATGCCAATGTCATGGATGTCTCCCTTCTTGTACAACAGGACAGTCCTGTTGGTTTTCCATTGGGGCAGAACCTTGCATTCAGACAGGTAGTGTGTGAAGAGCCGAGCCAATGTATTGACGAGTATTGGTGGCAGATTCTTCAGGTGTTCTGGTCTGACTTTGTCTGGACCAGCTGCTTTTTCTTCTTTACTGATAAAATGGTGTGTTGGATTTTGGAAGGGAGAATGCTGGGAACAATATATCCATCCTGTGGAATTTGGTATGTGGGCAGGTGGACATGGCCACCAAAGAGATCCGAGTAGAAGTCATAGATAACTTTTCCATTGCCCTTCTGGAAGATGTGATAGATCCATTAGAACATCGGAGGGCAGTCATCTTGGTCTTATAGTTGGCAAAGGACAGGAGGGTGTTCCGAATACTTTTCCTGGCTTCTGCCACATTGGCCAACACTGATACTCTTCTCTCTTTGAGGTCTTCCTTTATCACTTCTCTGCACAGCTTTGCAAGCTTGGATGTTTGCTTATGATTGCCTGAGGCTTGTGCCAGACCACATTGGCAACTGAGCTCGAGAGTTTCTGAAGACAGGCAACTTTTTGTGGATTTCTCTCTCTCTCTCTCTCTCTCTCTCTCTGCATTCCTCCACAATCATGGAGATGCTGAACCAGTCAATCATATTCCTCATCGATGTTGTCTATGATGGTATCTTCCCATATTGCTGCAATAGTGCCAAAGAGCCCCTGGTTGGTGGTCATTCTGGGAGTTCTCTTCTTAAACTTTGCAGCCCTTTCTCCCCACTCCGTGAAGTAGAATTTTTCATGAAGCAGACGGTGGTCTGATCCTGTTTGGAATTTTGGGACCACAGCAACATTGGTCAGGCAAAATCTTCGATTGAATATGATGTGGTCAATTTCGTTGTGGAACTGTCCACCTGGAGACTCCCATGTCCAGCGTTTAGATTTGGCTTTCTGGAACTGCGAGTTACCATGGATGGTCTTGGTCAACATGATGAACTCATATGGTCTAAATTCCTCATTGGCCAACCTCCACTTACCAAACTGCCACCACACTCCAGTCGCTTTTCAGACACATTATAAACACTTCCTACCCATTTTCCATAATTACCGCACCATATTTGATGGGGTTCAAATATGGTGTGAACAATCAGAACACCTATAATGGCAATTGCAGGCTGCCCTAAAAGCCTCCATCCCTCTCAGAGAGCCCGGCAAGCTACCAAGAGTATCCTGCCTGCATGATTTGCCAAAACCAGTAACAACAATGGGCCTCATTCCCCTGACCCTGAAAGCGACCCCAATACAGCAGAATTAAGAAGGATGAATAAGGAGAGGCTGATAAATTCTCAAGGCTACACTAGGCTGCCAAAACGAAGAAGGACTAAAATGTCTGTTTGCACTTTTAATGCATTTACGCTGGCTTCGGAAGCATCCATCGAGGACCTGATGGTGTAATGGCGGAAGATCAAGTAGGACGTCACTGGATTGACCAAGATGAGAAGGAATAGAATACATCATGCCATTTTTTACACTGGAGAAGAACTGTTCCTTGGAACATGTGACAGTAGAGACATTGGTGGTGTTGGTGTCCTTGTCAACATGAATTTAGCCATGAGCATTGATTCGTTCAAATGCCTAACAACCTGAATCAGATGCTTACATTTGAATAAATGTGGCTTATTTTTTAAAAAAAAATTTTATTGAGTCATCATGTGGAAAATTACAAAGTCTTAGTTATACAATGCTCGAACACCCATCCTTTCACCAGTGCACATATTCCACCACCAAGAATCATAGTATAGCTCCACCCCACACCCCCACACCCCTAGCTCCCCACACCCCTAGCCCCCACACCTCTAGCCTCCCCCACACCCCTAGCCCCCCCTCGCCTGTGTAACTAATAAATTTCACTTTACTTTCACTTTGATTGCTGAATAGATGTGGCTTATTGCCGGCAGTTTCTATCTTTGTCATCTATGCACCAACATCCAAGTATGATGAAGAAGAAATTGAGATTTCTACATAGAGCTGAAGAAGTTCTATAAAGAAGACCACATCTTCTACAAGGTCATTGCCAAGATAGGACCTAGAAGTTCACCCAAAGAACTCCACATCGTGACCCACGGCCTAAAATAGAACGAATCTTTGATAAAGGAGCAAAAAATACAAAGTGGATCAAGAAAATCCTCTTTAATAAGTGGTTCTAGGAAAACTGCATAGCTACATGTTAAAAAATTAACCCAGACCTCTATCTAATGTCATGCACAAAAGTCAGGTCAAAATAGATTAAAGACCTTAACATCAGACCTGATTCCATAAGGAAAATGGAAGAAAATGTAGGGAGAACCCTCCACGATATTGAAGCTAAAAAAGTTATATTCAAAGATGAAATGCCACTGACCAAGCAAGTGGAATCAAAGATAAACAAATGAAAACTACACTAAACTGAGAAGCTTCTATTCCTCAAAAGAAACGGTGACCAAGATACAAAGATAGACCATAGGGTGGGAAAAATTATTTATGCAATACATATCTGATAAGGGGTTAATAGAAAAGATGTATAAGGCACTATTAGAACTTTACAATAAAGACATCCAATCCCATCAAAAAAAATGGGGAGAAGAAATGAACAGAAACTTCCTCAAAGAAGAAATCCAAATGGCCGAAAAGCATGTGAAAAAATGCTCTACATCACTAATCATTGGGGAGATTCAAATGAAAACAACAATGAGATATCATCTTACACCACAGAGACTGGCACTCAAGAGCAACCAATGTTGGTGCAGATGTGGGGGGAGAAAGGGACTCTTCTTCACTGTTTGTAGGAATGCTGACTAGTCCAGCCTTTTTGGAAAACAATATGATATTCCTCAAAAGACTAGATGTTGAGCTACATACGAGCCAGCAATAGAGCGCTTCTGGAAATATCACCCTGGGGAGCCCAAAAACACACAGCAGAAATGCCATCTGAACTTCTATGTTCACTGCAGCACTATTTACAATAGCTAGAATCTAGAAAAAACCCGAGTGCCTGAGAACAGATGGTTGGAAAAAGAAATGATCAAACATCTATGCAATGAAATACTGTAGCTTTTAATGCAGCTTTTAGAAAAAATTAAGTCATGAAATTTGGTTGTAAATGGATGGACATGGAGAATACCATGCTGAGTGAAATTAGTCAGAAAAAAGAGACAGATATAGAATGACTATATTCATTTGTAGAATATTAAAAAAATTAGTATGAGACTAATATCTACATACAGGGAAAACATGGGCTAGAAGAGGTGGTCAATGGTTGGATGTTTGCCATAAGTGCGTGAGGGGCAGAGGGCACTTACAATAGAGAAGGGGCCAGTATGACAACTACAATTAGAAATAATCACTCCTACAAGAACTGAATGTTGAAAGTAGGTTAAGGGATACACTTGATAGCCTTCCAGTGTCTGTATTGTAAACCATAATGACAAAAGGAAAGAGACAGACAGAGAGAGACACAGAGAGAGAGAGAGAGAGAGAGAGAGAGAGAGAGAAATATTGCCTGTCATAGAGGCAGGCGAGGGGTGGGGAGGGAAGCTGAGGACATTGGTGGTGGTGGGAAATGTACACTCTTGAAGGGACCAGTGTTGGAATATTGTATGACTGAAACCAAATCATGAACAACGTTACAATTGTCTATCTCACTGTAATTCTATAATAAAAGAAGGAAAGAAAGAAAGAGAGAAAGAAAGAAAGAAAGAAAGAAGAAAGAAAGAAAGAAAGAAAGAAAGAAAGAAGAAGAAAGAAAGAAAGAAAGAAAAGAAAGAAAGAAAGAAAAAGACAAAAAGAAAGAGAGAGAAAAAAAGAGAGAGAGAGAAAGAAAGAGAGAAAGAAAGAAAGAAAGAAAGAAAGAAAGAAAGAAAGAAAGAAAGAAAGAAAGAAAGAAAGAAAGAAAGAAAGAAAGAAAGAAGGAAGGAAGGAAGGAAGGAAGGAAGGAAGGAAGGAAGGAAGGAAGAAAGAAAGAAAGAAAGAAAGAAAGAAAGAAAGAAAGAAAGAAAGAAAGAAAGAAAGAAAGAAAGAAAGAAAGAAAGAAAGAAAGAAAGAAAGAAAGAAAGAAAGAAAGAAAGAAAGAAAGAAAGGAAGGAAGGAAAGAAAGAAAGAGAAGGAAGGGAGGGAGGAAGGAAGGAAGGAAGGAAGGAAGGAAGGAAGGAAGGAAGGAAGGAAGGAAGGAAGGAAGGAAGGAAGGAAGGAAGGAAGGAAGGAAGGAAGAAAGAAAGAGAAAAGAAAGAAAGGAGTGTTTTGTTATGGTCCACATTTGATCCTCTACTTAAAGAGGGCGTTCAGATACAAGATTAATCTCCAACAGCAGCTAACATTAAAGTGCCCCACCACCACATCCCACCCTGACAAGGGATTGACCCCTTTCCTTCAGGGAAAAACATATTGAATATCTTTGCTTAAGTATATTTTCCTGAATATTTTCCTAATTCTCAGAGCAATAGCGACAGATATGGCACAAACAAAATGTATATTAAAAATTGAAAGATTTTTTACTATCAGTTGTACTTGTTCTCACACTGTGCTTAAAAACAAATTTTCGAAACAATCTGCATAGAAATATTTTAATAAATAATAAAATTTAGACTCATAGAGTTCACATTTCTTTCTGAAGATAAGTTAATTAGCAGACAGAAGAATAGACTAGTATTGCAGTCCAAATACAATGACAAAAAACTTGCTTCGGGTCAGAGATAGTACAGCAGGTAAGGTGGTCGCCTTGCTTTTGGCCAACCTGGGTTCTATCCCTGACACCATAGATATTCCCCTGACCACGGCCAGGAGTGAGCCCTGTGCACAGAGCCACAGAGCCAGATGTAATCCGTGAGCACTTCCAGATGTGGTCCAAAAGACACACACACACACACAAAAAAAAAAAAATTCTTCTTTCCTGCACTATACCCATGTTTACTGATTTACCCCACAAATGATGGATAGGCATCAGATGCTACAAATGAACATGAAAAGAGTTTTAAATTTTATTTGACAAAAATTATAGTTTAAAAAGATAAGTATATTTATTTAGATGGAAACAAGTTGATAGGAAAATATACATGTATGTGTTAGGTAAGGCTAAGATTCAACCAAGGCCGTAGTATGATCACAAACATCTGACATGTAGAATCAATACCCTACATCAGGTGGTGTCATGCACAGGTGACCGGACACCAACACAGGAGCAGCACACAGGTAAGAGGACACACACAGGTAAAGGGACTGCAGAGGTCACAGACACAGGCTCAGCTATAAACACCCATTCTTCCATCAAAGTGCACTGTCCCCTGGAGAAGGCCCTGCCCCACTCTCCAGGCCCCCACACCCTCATCTCATCACCCCTATCCTCCTGAGCTGCCGCCTCACAGCCTCCTTGAGCTCCTTGTTCCGCAGACTGTAGATGAAGGGGTTGAGGAAGGGCGTGAGCACTGAGTAGACCACGGCCAGTGCGCGGTCATAGTCCAGCGAGTAGCTCTTCTTGAGGCGCACGTACATGAATAGAATGCTGGAGTAGAAGATGATGACCACAGTCAGGTGTGAGGCACAGGTGGAGAAGGCCTTGCGCCGGCCAGCTGCTGACGGCATCCGCAGCACCGTGCGCAGGATGTGTGCATAGGAGCTCAGGATCAGCAGGAAGGTGGCCAGGATCTTGCAGGAGTTGATCACAAAGTCCACCAGCACATTGATGGACGTGTCAGTGCAGGCCAGGCTCAGCACTGGGGGGAAGTCGCAGAAGATGTGGTGAATGTGGTTAGGGCCACAGAAGGGCAGGCGCGACACCAGGGAGATTTCCACCACTGGCCCTGCCAGCCCACCCAGCCAGCAACCAGCTGCGATCCTCGCACAGCGCTGGGATGTCATGAGCGTTGGGTAGTGCAGGGGTCGACAGATGGCCAGGTAGCGGTCGTAGGCCATGGCAGTGAGCAGGTAGCACTCAGTGGCCCCGAGGGAGTGGAAGAAGTAGATCTGCAGGAGGCATCCCGAGAAGGAGATGGTCTTTTTCTCACTGAGCAGGTTGGCCAGCATCTTGGGGATGGTGGCTGCTGTGTAGCCCAGCTCGAGCAGCGAGAGCACGCTGACAAAGTGGTACATGGGTGTGTGCAGCCTGGCATCCAGGCGGACCACCAGGAAGATAAGCAGGTTGCCCACAATGGTGGTGAGATAGATGAGAAGCAGCAGGAGAAACAGGTACACCTGAACACCCTGCAGCTGTGGGAAGCCCAGGATAATGAACTCCGTCACGTGGCTTCTGTTCCCAGGGGCCATGGCCCCCCACACATGGCCCTGAAGGGGTATTGGGAAAGGGAAGGTTGAGTGCAGAGATCCGACCAGAACCCACCTGAAGGGGCCTCTCTTGAGCTAAGCATATTTCCCAGGCGATGCTGAAGCAGCCAAGAGGCCAACTGACACCCTGCCTGTGCCACCCAGGGCCCCTCCCCTGGACGCTCCATCACAAACCACAGGACCTGCTTTGATCACGCCCCCGGGAGCCCCAGAATCCTTTCTGAAACACCTTGTATCCTATAGTGGAATCTACAGTGCCCCACCTGTCTTCCTTGTCTAAATCTTCAATAAACTGTTGTAGTCATAAAACATGGCCAGTGTTCTGAACCAAGACACATTTGAATGATATATTAGATTGGTCATTGTAATTTATTTTCTTCTAAAATTTTCTGACTACAGCCTCCCAATTCCTTGTGAGCTCTCTGCTAGTCAGCACCTTCTCATCATAGTCTCACTCTCTGTGTACAACTGAGCCCCACCCAAACTCTGGCAGTCAGGAACCCAGGAGTCAGGAAGGCCAGGAGATAGCTCTCTCCCGGTGTTGCTGCTCCAGTTACTGCACACAGCAACCCCCAGCTGCACTTGGCTGCTTTGGCCTGTGCTTCACAGGGGCCAATCTTGGTGTCCTCGGGCAAAGGCAGTCCAATGGTGATGGAGCATGCTCTGTGCACAGGCATATTACTTTGATCAGTGAAACATGGTTGGCTAGAAACCAACACTAAGGATACAGAGAAGCCACGAACATGAGGGGTGCTAAAGCTCTGCATTGGGACACGTGGCTTCCCTGGGTAGTTGCCTGATCAGGAAACAGCCCCCTTTTCTGCCCCAGTGTTAACAGGGGAGTCTCCCCCTTCAGACGCCAGGATTTCTGGGCAGGGTTCCATGGGGGTAGGCACGGGGGGTGGGGGGAGTTGCAGTGACCTAATGTCACCCTTTATACCTAGACCTGCCCAATTCTGCTCCTACCTCAAGTGTGGGAGCCATTCTGACCCTCAGAAGTTCCCTTGTGTCCTCTGCATCCATTCATGGTGCCCCCTGCTCTCCTCTCTAAGTGTTCTTAGGCACATTCCTGTCATTGCCACCTGCATCAGGTCCCTAAGCCCACATTAGCAGCTCCAGGTACGTGTGGAGGAACCTCAAGGTCAGGAACCCATCTCAGCATGTCCTGGTGAATGTGACTTACTGCTCCCCAACTCCCCCCGCCCCCGCCCCACACAGGGCACTGGAGCTTCCCTGACAGGTTTATGTTTCCACTGAAGACCCTGCCATAACTACCCCTCCCCTCCCAACTCTGCAGACCACACCAATGCCACCCCTCCATGGACGTTTCCTTTATTTCCTCTTCTCTTTTCTAACCACTGTGTGAATCTATTTCCAGCACAGCGAGACCCAGAGGCTGAGCTGGAGGAGGCTGTCAGAACTATCACTCCCAAGTGTGGCCCTAACTTTGGATTCCACTGGATTTGGGGAGAATATCTTACATCTATCAGAGTCCCACCAGTTCAGAAAGATAAAAGGGCCTCAAGATGGTGTCATCACAACTGGATATCAGTTTGAAAAGAATGAGGCTGCACCCAAATTGACATCGTGTTTCCCGTTTTACTCAAAGCATGAAAACCATGAGACTCCTTACCTATCCTGCGACCCAACCCCTGCTTCTGCCTGGAACTGTGGGCCAGAGTCCCTGCCCCATAAGGCAGCTCTCCGCCATCAGAAGTGTCTGGACATGTGGCCCCATGCAATCTCACCCTTTGGGTGTCATGTCCATCAGGGGACCTTTCCACACATGTGTCCGTGTGCATGCCACAGATACATGCTCTCCCGAGTCCCCACCCACCTCCCGACAGAGCTCTCCCTGTTCCCCTAGCCAGGCAACGAGCTGACCTCTCGGCTCGGAAGCCCTGGCCTTTTCTTATTCCCTTCATCGTGCCCAGTTCTGCAGGGACTAATATACTGAGTCTCCATACCACAGTCCTGCCAGGGCTGCCAGTCATGTCACCCCCAATGCATAAGGGCTGTGGGTACTGATGGATGAAAACTTGCTGCAAACCCAGACACCCAGACACCCCCTGACCTTCATCCCTACCCCCCTACTATTGTTGGAACTGGGGTATTTCAACCACTTCATTCCCCCATATTCCAAAGCACTCAGAGCAGACCCCCACCTTCCGTGCCTAGACACCACTCATCCCATGCAGAACCCAAACAAATTAGGATTGGTATTAAATCGGTGGCTGGTTAGGAAGGGAGCAATTACAGAGATCCTTTCCTATGTCTCCAGTTTGCAAGGGAACCCAGGAGGTAAAGGGGAAGTGAAAATAGTCCCCTTTTTGTGGTTTTAACCCTCTTATGAGAGCGTTTGGAAGCAGGAAGGTATTTGCGGGTTTTGGTGGTTTTGTGTTCCCCACAGTGTGTCACTTGACCCTGATCAGGGTACTCCTCTCCTGTTTCTGAATGCTCTCACATGAGGGAGAAACGCCCGGGGGCCTTTCCTTACCCAGAGCTGAGGGTGCAGTACTCTGCAGCCTAGTTTTTCGGAGCTGGAAGGAAACTCTCTGTTCATCTCCACATCTCATTTAGTTACAAAAACCACTGGCTCTCTGGGGGCTCCAGAGTTGGCTTGGACACCCTTGGGGGGTGAGTGAGTGAATCACAGGCTCACACCTCTCCCCTGACCAAATCAGGGGCTCCTGGCCTGGGACGTCAGGAAGGGAGACTGGGGCAAGGAAGGTCTCTCAGGAGGGAGCTGCCTGCTGAAGCATCTCCCAGGTCTCGATCCTGAAGCAGCTGTAGCCCAAGGGGGTGGAAGGTCTCTCAGGGCTGAGACTAATTGGCTAGGAGCTCCAGGTGCTCCCTGCCCTATGGCCAGATGGAGACACAGTATCCTGATACCAGCTCACAGGCCTGGTGGGGGTGAGAACAGGATGACTGAGAAAACTGAGCCATCAATCCCCCCACGCACACACTCAGTCTGCTCGCTTCAGAGTAGCACACAGGTGGGCTCCCACCAACGCTGCTCCCAGCCCTGCAGGGACGCCAGGATCAGAATCCTCTCCCACTAAATGACCTGTGTCACTATGGTTGGGGCGGGGGGGCCACCTGTCCAGCTTTTGTGAAGGCGAGGGGCCTCAGGGCCTCTGATTATGGGGGCAGGACCCTGGGTTAGACCCTAAGCCTGCAGATACAGCTAGTCTCCCACTCACACTGACCAATCTTTTGTCACATTTCCATTCCCAGACCACACTGAATGACCCCAAAAGGAGCAGAATGTATCACCCCAATATTGGCCTCTTTGGTAAAAGGATTCATCTCAGCTGCCAATTGGGGACAAATGTAAAGTGGCCTTTCCTGGACATTTATTGGGGAACTCGCCACTGGCAAGGGGGCCCCTCGCTGCTGAGCTTCCCTTGAGTGTCATGTGAGAGGCCCTCACTGGTCCGAACTTCCTGCTTCATCATGTGGGAAGTAATTGGCTGCATGCAAACTACAATTTCTTTATAAATTCTCCTGCTGAATCACATAAAAATTGATTCTCATTTGGGATTAGATGATAGCTAGGTCTGTGGCAATCATTCACTCTCACATTTATGTGTGGAGATGAATGTAGATGCCATTTGGTAAATTCTTGATGGTGGGGGAATTTTGGAACATATAACAAAGGTGAGTTGTAACTTCAAAATAAACTTCCAAATGGTTTTCCTAAGGATACACCTGATATTTTGGCTTCTGAACTGCATGACACAGATGCTCTTCCATTTTGTCAGTGCTTGAGTTGCTCAGTGGGCTTTTTGTTTGCTTGTTTTTGTTTTGGGGTCATACCCAACACTGCTCTGGGCCCAGTCCTGGCTTGGTGATCTTGGGTGATCATGTTCCACTTCAAATCAGTACACATCCTGCATTCTGCCATCCTCTGGAAAAGATGAGCATGGGAATTGCAGATGGGTGAGGGGTCATCTTGGGTGAAGATGGATCAGGGGTCACCAAGGGCTGGAACTGTAGAAGTTGGCTACAGGGTTAAGACCTGGAGGAATTTGGGAAGTGGGAAGTTATTCTCTATCTTAGTTGCATTACTGGTTACACTATAAATATATACTTGAATTATGAAGATGTGGTATATAGACACAGTAGAATATTATGCAGCTGTAAAGAATGATGAA
The DNA here is from genome assembly GCF_027595985.1 of Sorex araneus. Taxonomy (NCBI): domain Eukaryota; kingdom Metazoa; phylum Chordata; class Mammalia; order Eulipotyphla; family Soricidae; genus Sorex; species Sorex araneus. The sequence goes on from NC_073304.1 coordinate 104,002,960, forward strand.
ATCATGCAATTTGCTGCAATATGGTTGGAGCTGGAAAATACCATGATGAGTGAAGAAAGCCAAAAGAAGAAAGACAAACACAGGATTGTAGGATAACATCAGTTTGTGCTTTCTCCTCTGCCACAAGGAGTTTAGGTTTACTGAGTAATACCCATCACAATGCTCCTGAAGCACCTCCATTCCTCTGTATTTATTGGAATACAGCTCTAAACATTTTAGGATAACACTGATATGTCCTGTTTTCCTTGCCACAAGGAGCATAGGTTTATCACAGTGCTCCTGAGGCACTTCCATTCCTCTGTCTTTATCTGTAAACTCTTCTCCGTGCTCTCTTCCCCAACTGGTCTATCTCCTTTTCTCCCCTAATCAGACTGTTAACTTGTAAGGTCAGATTTCTCAGAAATCTATGATTTTACATTTGTGAATGAAAGGTTGCCTTTCTCCTTCTCTTATGTCCCTTTGCATAGTTTACTTTAAAGCAAAGTATAAACTTTGCTTTTGTATAAACACAGGAAGACAGTTCATATTATGTTTTTGTAACTTGGGAGTTAATTGACTTTGAATAATATTCACTCCTGGGCATTTGCTTTCTCGACTTAAGCCTCAGCTACCTTTACTTCCTAGCAGCCAAAAGTAGGGTCCCAACGAGGGACTGAATGAACCCAGGACAAGCTGTAAGCTACCCTGGCATCGAAATGGGCCAGGCCCAAACAACACAATACTTAACTATAATTTAAGAGCATGATCATGGACAAATTCTATCATGATCCAAAGAGTAACAACTGGAAAAGGACCCTGCTAGGGTTAGGAAAGACTAATCTGGCCTGAGCACTGTAGCACTGAGCACTGAGATCTATAGCAAGATGGCCCCAGGAGAGCAATCTTATAAGCTAAATGTATCTCTTACTGTGTCCATACAAAATGACAAATGTTAGGAATGTTTATATATTTTTTGGAGAAACACACCCATAGATAGAATTTCAATCTTGGGTGGGTCGTCCTACTGAATGAGAATCTGTCCTAAAAGGAGCTTCCCCTGAGGAAAGGACTTTACCTCTGTTGATTGTATGACCACACCTATGGGTAATTATTACCCCAACCCCTCATGCTTTGGGATTCAGTTAAGGCTGTAAGAGTGGGCTGGGGAGGCAAAAGCAGGAAGGAGCAGGATCCAAGAGGAGGATGAGGGGGATCGGGGAAGGGGAAGATCAGGTGGAGAATCAGGAAGAGCAGAAAGAGAATCAGAATCGGAGATGAGATTGGAATAAACTGCAATTGCCTGGCCCTCGTTTCCTCCTTCGTCTGCCCATTGCCATTGGCCACCCCAGGCTGGGGAAAGCGGCCTGAGACCACTGAACGCAGGCCAGGCGTCGAGAGAGAACTACTGCAGCCTTTCGTATTTCTCTTTTCATTACACACAGGATGATCTCACTTATCCATGGTATATAAAATACTGCATGAGGAAATGTATTGTAATAAAAGAATGTCTAGATCACCCTGACACCAGTGTTTAGAGAGAAGGACAGAGAAGAAAAGAAATCAAGGGTAGAAGAAGATAATGAGAACTAATAGGTGAACAGGCATCAGAGCCTGTTATACCACTGAGTTGTATAGCTTGTCAACTTGACAGGCAAAGTTGGGGTTGGGGCTGGGGTGGGAAGGAAACACTGATCTAGGGAAGTTGACACTGGTGATGGGACTGATGTTGTAATACTACTAAAAACTCAACTATCACTAACTTTGTAAATCACAGTTCTTTAATAAAAATAAACTGAATTTGAAAATGAACAATACTATGCTGAAAAATTTCTTTGCTTACTAAATTTTTGTTTTTATTTCTTGCATAGGGGGAACACCTGGCAGTGCTTAGGGCTCACTCCTTGCTCTGTGCTCGGGGATAACTTCAGCTGAGGCTCCTGGTAGCTTATGTGGTGCCGGGGCTTGAATCAGGGTCAGCTGTGTGCAAAGTGAATGCCTTAAAGCTCCTGGAAGAGAGTGACATAGAATGTCCTGACCCCGAGACAGGCTGTCTTCACCAGGGCAACTCAGAGTGGGGTGGGTTGAGTTTCCCTCCCCCCCACCCCCAGCAGAACCCCAGCAGCCGAAAACCTCCAGGACCCAATCACTGCCATGCTCAAGGCCACTCTCCACAGGCTTGGAGAAGCCTCACCCACAAAGGAACTTGCAGAAAAACCCAGGTATGCAGAAACCGTGGTTGAAATCTCCAAGCTCACTCGAAGGACTGGGTCTCTGAGAGCACCCAGCTCCCCAGTTTTCCAGTGGCTTGGCAGTCACACCCCCCAAACTGCCCCTGGTGCCATATCATCTCATCAATGGCCAAGATCCAGAGACTCTGAAATGAAGCTCCCAGAAGACAAACATAGGCTTTACCTGTGAGTGAATCTGCTTTATAATTGTATTCTAAATTTCAGAATTCCTGGAGCAAATGAGGTCCTACAACCTCTCATACTCTACACCACTGATGTACCAAGAGTAGTACACATTTGTTTGGGTTTAGCATACATGTTTGTAGTCTCTTATACAAGGGCTTAAATGGCTCCAGGATGAAATACAATAATCTTCACACACTTTCCTCTTATAGTGGGGGAAAGGTGTAATGGTGGTGGGATTGGTGCTTGAATACTAAATGTAATGAATTATTGTGAAGAACTTTGTAAAAATAAAATTGAATTAAAAAAAATCAAATGCCTTAACCCTTTTACTATCTCTTTGGCCCCATGTATTCATTTTTAAAAGCAAAAGAAAAATCTGAACTTAAACAACTAAACCTAAACCTAAACCTGGCTTACATTCTTATTTTCTTGACTTTGTACCTTTTGTAACATTGCTTATTAAACATGAAATAATTTTCCTTAATTATTAGCAATTTACTTCACATACTAAGTAATTTCAAATTCTTTGTTTTTAATCTTTATTATAAAAAATGCTATCATAATATAATGAAATTCCTACCTCTTTGAAATTTCATTTTTTATCAAATTATATAACTAGCTGGACTTCTTACATGCAATTTTTAAAAGACATATTGTTTGTAGGGAGCTAAACTATACCCAGTGTTGATCAGGGACAATCCCTGGGTCACTCCTCAGAGCTCAGGGGCCCCTATGGTGGAGGAGGTTGAAGCAGTGTCAGCTGTAATAAGGCAAGTGCCTCAAGCCCATTCTATCTCTCTGCTCCTGGTTTTTAAGACAGTTTCCCGCCCCCCCTCCCTCCTGCTTGGGAACATCAGACCACCAAGTGACACTTGGTCCTTGGGCGCTGGCTGGACATGGAAGTGTTCAGACCTGGTGACACGCTGAAACTTGGCCCTGGAGATCCTGGGGGGCCACTAGAGTCACCCCATGATGCTACAGGACAGAGGAAACTGGCATATGCTAATCAGAAAGATGAGGACACAGATGGGAAGTCACGATAGCCCAGGGTCAAAGCAAGCCATTTGTTATGTTAGAACTGCCTGGATTCACATGGCAGCAAAAAAGAGCATCAGGTCTTGAGAGAGGTGAGGGGTGAAAAGAAGCAGAGGAGTCAGGCCTATGGCACGAGGCAGTGGGCTACAGGCGCGGGCAATGAGGGCAGGTGTCTCCCAGGTAGGGCAGCCTTGAGGACCACTGTGAGCCTGACGCTGAGTGAACAAGGGGCTTCCAGGAGGTCAGTGATGAGAGGGGCTGCATTTGTCCCCCTGATGGAAGATGGTCCTCCTAATGGCCTTGATGAGCTCTTTGTTTCGGAGACTGTAGATGATGGGGTTGGCCAGAGGAGTGAGGACAGAGTAGACGACAGCAATGGTCCGGTCCAAAGTCAGCGAGTAGCTCTTCCTCAGCCGCACATACATGAAGATGATGCTCCCAAAGAAGATGAGCACCACGATGAGGTGGGAGGCGCAGGTGGAGAAGGCCTTCTTGCGCCCAGCGGTTGTCTGTATCTTCAGGACTGCCCCAATGATCCTCCCATAGGAAGCCATGATGAAGAGAAAGGTGATGAGGATGATGAAGGCGTTGATGGCAAAATCAACCAGCACATTGATTGATGTGTCCTTGCAAGCCAGGCTCAGCAAAGGGGGGAAGTCACAGAAGATGTGTGGGATCTGGTTGTCACCACAGAAGGGAAGCTGGGACACCAGGATGACCTCAGAGATGGGACAAAGGAAGCCACATGTCCAGCAGCTGGCTGCCATCTTGAAGCAGAGCATGGGCGTCATGATGGAGGGGTAGTGCAGGGGTCTGCAGATGGCCAGGTAGCGGTCGTAGGCCATGGCAGTGAGTAGGTAGCACTCAGAGGCCCCGAGAGAGTGGAAGAAGTAGGTCTGCAGGAGGCAGCCTGCAAAAGAAATGGTTTTTTTCTCACTAAGCAGGTTGGCCAACATCTTGGGGATGGTGGTAGCTGTGTACCACAGCTCCAGGAAGGAGAGCACGCTGACAAAGTGGTACATAGGCGTGTGCAGCGCCACATCCAGCCGGATGACCAGGAAGATGAGCAGGTTGCCACAGATGGTGAACAGGTATGCCAGCAGCAGCAGGAGGAAGAGCCAGCCCTTGATGTGGCCCACCTGGGGGAAACCGAGCAGCACGAATTCCACCAGGCTGGAGCTGTTGCGCTGCTCCATGGGGGCTGTGGTGAGGAGGGCAGGACAGGGCTCACACACCTTCCCAGCCCAGACTCCCCCCAGCCCAGACTCCTCCCAGCCCAGACTCCCCCCAGCCTAGACTCCTTCCAGACCAGACTCATCCCAGTCCAGACTCCTCCCAGCCCAGATTCCTAACAGCCCAGACTCCCCACAGCCCAGACTCCCCACAGTCCAGACTCCCCACAACCCAGACTCCTCCCAGCCCGGACTCCTCCCAGCACAGTGCCTCCCCAGCTCCTCTTCTCATTGCTCTTTACAGGAAGCGCTATATTCTTCCCTAGACACCTGCTGCCTGCTTCCTCTAAGGTCTAGAATTATGCCCAGCTGACTCGTTTAGCCCTGCACAACACCCACATTTCTCCCAAGGGCTGTGCATTCAGCATTTACTAATTGTCCTTTATCCAGTGAAATAAGCATATTCGTCTTCTTGCCTGACAGACAATAAAAGAGATGGTGAGAATCAAGAGGTTCCAATGCCTTTCCTGTACCCCAGAGAAACCACATCACAAGCCAGCCTGAACTGTGCACCTTCCTGTACAGGTTGCCCCCTGCCCCTCTGACTTCTGTTCTCTACCACGATGCTTTCCTCAGCATCTGTTGCCCTAACTCCTCCTTGGCATTCCATCTCTTAAACACCCCTTCAACATGCTGTCACTCTTTTCTTCCCTCCCCAAACATTCTGCACTCCCACCATTTTCTATCACCCCAAACATTAGCTCCCTGGCCCTCACAGTCCATCATTTCCCTTTGGGACCATGTACAAGTGACCTTGTGGCTGAGGTGAATGTAGCACTGGACCTTCTGCTCTGGAAATGTTTATGGAAGCAGGAGTCTCAATCACGAGGGATAGAGATTCACCAAGAACCTTGCCAACTGGGTCTTCGGGGCTGGAGTCTGCATGGGGGACTCACAGGCTGGGAGGCTTCATGGGGGACTCACAGGCTAGGGGTCTTTATGTGGCCTCAGGCTGGAGGTCTGTACAGGTCAGGATGTTCAGGAAGTACTTGCTCTCACCCCAGAGAGACGCAGGAAGGCCCCCAGAGGAGGAGTCCTTGAAGCTGAATCCCTTAAAGCATGGGGGGGGGGGGCAGTCAGAGGAAGAGAAGAGCTGTGGCAGGAGCTTGCAGAGTCTGCACAGAGCCAGAAGGACTGAGTATGTGACCCTTGGGAACCCAGAGCCCAGTGACAAACAGAGTAGCACCAAGAAAGAACATCTGGACATTGCTGGTGTCTCGTAAAGGAAAAAAAGAAGGAATGATCACGGCAGAGAGCACGATCAACTCCGTGCCCCACTGCCACAGTCACATATGGAGTCATGCCAGCACACAACCATCACGCAGTCATACACGGGGCATAGCACATAGTCCTACAGAGCTGCGGGATTCCGCACAGACACACAGACAGATGGACAGACTGCCACCCTGCCAGTCTCTACCACATGACACCATGACTGTCACACTCTCAAGGTGCTCAATAAAATTCCACAGTCCCACCAACAGATTATTGAGAATCAAATCCCCACCCTCTGAACCCATAGGCTGTGCCAAGAATCAGCTCTGGGCAGGATGTTTGGCTTCTGGTCAGGACACAGCCTCTTGAGCTTGTTCTGTCCTAATGGGTGATGAGATTCAACACCCTCCACACCTCCCTACTCTACTTCACCTCCCTGCCACCCTGCCCACCAGCCCTCGCCTCCCTGCTGGCCCTCACTCCTAACCTCCAGTCTCCATCCACACCTGTGTCTCATCCTCCTCCAAGGTCAGAATTGGCTCAGAGGGGCCTTCCCCAGGACCAGGAAAGTTTGCATTTCCTCTTTACACGCTCTGGTTTCCAGGTGCGAGGTGTGGTGAGCCCCACCTGAGCCACCTCTCAGCTCCAGCTCATTACCCACCAGCCAGGACACCTTCTGCGCCTGGCTGCCTAGCAACTTGGCTACTTGTAGAGATGCACACTGCTCGTGGGGCCTTCCCGCTCCTCAGAGGCTGCTCCTCAGGCAGAGTCCCAGGAGACACCAGCAGCTTCAGGCCCTGGGGCACCAACTGGGGAAGTGCAAGTGCCCAGAGCGGGGATCTTCAGCTCAGAGCTCCCTGTGGGGTGGGAGCGGTGCCCAGGAGCCTCTGCCCTGCCCACTGATGTGCTCCCAAACTGTCCAGACAGTGTGATATGGACCTTTGGACAAGCGGTGGGGAGTCATGTGGGAGTCACAGCTTCATACCAGCTGTGCTAGAAACCCGGAATCTGTGGTCAGGGTAGAGACACCCAGTAGGGGGTAGAACCATAGACACCTGTTCTGTGCTCCTTCCTCTGCTCACTCCCCCATCCTGTGCTCCTCCCTATGCCCCCTCCCCTGTCCTGTGTTCCTCCCTGTGCCCCCTCCTGTTCCTCCTCCAACCCTGTACTGCCTCTTCCGTCCTGTGCCCCCTCCCCCATCCTGCACTCCCTCCCCTGCCCTGTGCTCAGTCAGCTGCTCTGTGCTCACTCACTTGTGTTATTCTCCTCTAAGGCTCAAGCAGAAGCTCCAGTAAATGCTCCTAAATCCTCCCTTGGTCTCCTGTCCATTTCTATCCATGCTGTGAGCCAATTTACAGCTAATTAAATGTTTTATTAACCAGCACACTAATGGCAGCACCTTATTTCATTTTAAATGTTGCTGCACCAGTACTTCCATCAAATTCATACTGTTAATCATTCTAATTTGATCCCTTATTCCCATTTATTATGCTGTCTTATCATAGTATTCTACCTTGTAACTGGTATTACGTTTCCTGGAGTCAAATTCTACTGATATCCACTTCCTGCTATCTGTTTGTTATATTGCTTGTGCTCCACTTCTACCTTTTCTCTGTCTTTTGCTATGTCTTTTACCCATGTGTTTTGATGCTGCTTACTAATCAGTTTTGCACATTTCTTCTTCTATAATGCAAACATTTAGGACTATAAATTTCTATTTAGATGGACATTAGCTTTAGCCCAAAGGTTTTGAAATTATGAATTTTATTATACTCGGGTATAAATGTTTCCTGCTCTCCTCTGCAAACTCTTCTTTGACCCTTTCATATTTTAGAAGTGCTTTTTAAAAACATTAAACATATGGGGCCTAGAGAGAGGACAATTGGTATTTGCCTTGAGTACAGCTGACCTGGGTTTGATTGAGTACTTCAAATGGTCCTCTGAGCCCACCACGAGTTACCCTGAGCATAGACCCAGTAGTAAGCCCTAGCAGCTCTGGGTTTTCCCCCTAAAAAAGGAAGGGGTGAGAAAGTGCTTTGATATTTTAATTTATCACTTAATTTTCTTACTGATTTTAATTGTGTGATGATTTAGAAGCCAGTCTTGTAATATTAATTCCCGTCACGGTTGAGGCTTATTTTATTTTGTTTTTTGAGGCATCAATGTTGGGATACAAATACATATTGTGAAGCTAATAAAAGTGTCGTGGGCTTCAAGTTGCCATTTCTGTTCTTTTTCCTCCATTTCCTGAGAGTGTGAAGCTCAACTCTCAATAAGTGACAAGCACACAGCCCATGTGGTCATTACTGCTGGACCTCAGAACAGAGGGACTTAGTCAAAAAACAAATTGGGGAGGCTGGAGCAATAGCACAGCGGGTAGGGCAATGCCTTGCACGCAGCTGACCCAGGTTAGATTCCCAGCATCCCATATGGTCCCCTGAGCACCGCCAGGGGTAATTCCTGAGTGCAGAGTCAAAAGTAAGCCCTACGCCCTCGGCCCAGATAAATCCGGAGCCGCTGAGCGCGAATCGGACCCTCTGCGCCTAAAGACTTTGATTCCAGAGATGTAACACATTCGGGCATCCAGCGCAGCATCCGATAGCAATGCACTGGGACACCAAACTGGGCTACAACTCTGTGCTGCCGGGGGTGGATTTTTTTCCTCCCCACCCTGTCTTCCTGCACGGAAAGCAGCGGGCTGGCGGCACCCACGTGGCAGGCGCCATCTTCTGTGACTCCAAACCCACAGGTATTCGGTTTTTACTCTTGGGGCTCCCAGGAACTCATGGGAAGGGGGCATAACCGGCACACCCTTGGCCCAGATAAATCCGGAGCCGCTGAGCGCGAATCGGACACTCTGCACCTAAAGACTTTGAATTCAGAGACTTCTTACAGCAATGCACTGGGACTGTGAGCGGGGCTATGTAATTTCTGGCAGAATTTTCCCTGGACTTTATACAGAAATCCAAAACCGCGTGGACGCAGCCGCGTCCGTGCGACTTAACATTTAAAATTGTCAGCAATGTGAAATGGTTCCATTTGAACAAATCTGACTGGGGGGGGAAACTCCAAATAATAACAGTAAGTTTTTGTTGAAATATTGAAGGTTTTTAATGTAGCAGCCACCTCTCTGGACTGTGAACTAAGCAAAAGCCCCACGCTGGTCGACGCGGCGTGGCGTACACCATACTATGAGGCGCAGGAAGGGGGATGAGGGGGAAAAAGAAAAAAAAAAGGGAAAAGGAAAAAGGAAAAAAAGAGAGAGAGAGAGTGAGTTATGTACTTGTAGCAGTGGGGCTACATATCTCTCCATTCCAGCAATAAAAAACTAATTATCAAATGTAGTAGGTCTGTCTCTCTTGGTTGGAAACTCCAACAACTATAGTGAGTTTTGTGTTGAATTATGGAATGTAATCAAGGTAAAGAAAAAATGAAGTGAAATTCATTAGTTATACAGTAGGGGGTAGGGGGTGGGGGCGGGGGGTATACTGGGGTTTCTGGTGGTGGAATATGGGCACTGGTGAAGGGATGGGTGTCTGAATATTGTATAACTGACATATAAACCTGAGAACTATGTAACTTTCCACATGGTGATTTAATAAAAAGTTTAAAAAAAAATAAGCCCTGTGCATCACGGGGTGTGACCCAAAAAGAAAAAAAAAGGTGGGAATGGGGCAAATGAGTGTGAGCATGAGTGTAACTATGAGCATGGTGTGAAAATGAGTGAGTATGAGCGTGAATGAGCATGAGTGAGCAGAGTGGTGACCATGAGCATGGTGTGAGCATGGGTGAGCGTGACCATGAGTGAGCATGAGTGTGTCTGTGAACAGGCCTGTGAGGGAAGAAACTGGTCTCCTGGGGGCTGCTCCTGCCAGACCCTGTGCTCAGGGCCTGCCGATGCTGAGGGAGGGTCCCAATGGCAGTGCGGTACCCTCGCACCCCTCGCTGTAGCCACCACCACAGCCTCCAGTCTGACCTCTGTCCCATCAAGAGTGCAGCATGCACACCTATACTACCCTGGGGTTTGATTCCCTGCCCACCACACAACCTCTGAGTACATGACTCCGTCCAACCTGAGCCTGCATCCTCCTCCATCTCTTTCAAATTCATGGCTACTTTCAGGGCATCTGCAAGAGACCTGCATACTCCAGAGAGACTTACCCAGCGCTCTCTGTCGACTACCCACACTGGGTATGTCAGAAGCTTCCCTCACCCATCATCCCATCTCTCTGTCTCTGTCTCTGTCTCTGTCTATCTCTCTCTCTCCTACTTCTCTCCCTCTCTCCTTCCCTCCCTCTCTCTCTGTTTCTCTCTCTCTGCTTCTCTCTCTTTCTCTCTCTCTCTCTGTCTCTCTCTCTGTCTCTCTCTCTCTGTCTCTCTCTCTCTCTGTCTCTCTCTCTCTCTGTCTCTCTCTCTCTGTCTCTCTCTCTCTCTCTCTCTCTCTCTCTCTCTCTCTCTCTCTCTCTCTCTCTCCTCTCTCTCTCCACCCAAATACTCTCCCCTCTGATTGGGCATAAAGTCACTGGTTGTTTGGTGCCACCTGAGCAAATGGGCTTCAGAAGACCCTCCCCTCCCCCCATGCACACACACACCTCAGTCTGTCTCAAGCCTAGAACCACCACATTTCCCTTAAGGGCTGACTTGCTGTGGATGAATTCACAGCAGAAGCTCAGGGTCCTCGCAAGTATGTCCAAACCCTCTGTGACAACCTCCGCACGGCCTCCTTCACCTCCTTGTTGCGCAGGGTATAGATGATGGGGTTGAAGAAGGGCGTGATCAAAGCATAGACCAGGGCAATGTACTTGTCTGAGCCAGCATGGCTCTCGGACGCACCAGAGTACACAATGAAGGCAGAACCGAAGAACAGCGCCACAACCGTCACGTGCGAGGAGCAGATGGAGAAGGCCTTGGCACGGCTGGCCCCCGATGGCAGCCTCAGCACAGCCCTCAGGATGCCACCATACAGACACACAATGAAGAGGAAGTCACAGCCGTTGATGGTGCCTATTACAGTTTTGATGATGTGCTCGTGCCACCTGGTGTCCACGCATGCCAGGCGCATGAGCGGGGCCAGGTCACAGAAATAGTGGGCCACCTCAGTCAGACAGAAGGGCAGGGTGGCTGTGAGGCTGGCTGGCACCGTGGCAGCCAAGAAGCCAGCTGCCCACGATGCCCCAGCCAGCACCACCCGCACCCGAGGGCTCATGAGTGAGTGGTAGTGCAGTGGGCGGCAGATGGCCAGGTAGCGGTCCAGCGCCATGGCGCCCAGCAGGTAGCACTCAGTAATGCCCAGGGCATGGAACACATAGAGCTGGATGAAACAGGCAGCTGCAGGCACGGGGGAACGCCCCCAGAGCAGCGAACGCAGCAGCGTGGGGGCCGTGGTGCTCACGTACCACAGCTCCAGGAAGGACAGCACGCTGAGGAAGAAGTACATGGGCGTGTGCAGCCCCGGCTCTGCCCGCACCAGCACCACGATGAAGAGGTTCCCGGTCAGTGTGAGCACGTACACACTCAGGCTCCCCAGGAATGCCAGGGGCCGCAGGGAGTGTGGGAGTGTGAATCCAGCAAGCAGGAAAGTCGGGGTGCTCGTGTGGTTGGCCTGGGCCATGGAGCTGGCTGAAGTGAAGGCACCGTGGACTCTCTCAGGACCCTCGTCTTAAGAAGATTCCCGGGGCCATGGAAGGAAACTAGATCTGAAATAGCTGCCCTCACTCTTCAAAGTGGAGTCCAAGGTGGGGGAGTGCATGAATCTCTGCCTGCTGCAGACAGACCAGGGTTCAGACAGTCCAGGACCTTAACAATGGCTTGGAACACTGATGCTGGATTTGACCTGATGCTTAGTCCCTAGAACCCAGAGTGTGTATTTCTCCTAATGCCGCTGAATGTGCTTAGGAGCTTAGGGGGCAGGTGGTCATCTGCTTCTCCAGTTTCCTTGCCTGCGTTGATGTCCCAAAGCAGGCAGACCCTTTCTCCGCTAGGTCCCCTGGTCCTTACCTGGCACTGTGACAGCATTTAAGCATGTAGCACACACTGCAGCAGTCATCACCCCTGACACCCCATCTTATCCGTGTCCTTCCCAGAGGTACTGGCCCCAGGAATCCTGCTATGTGGCTGCTGATGAGCTCCCAGGGGTCACTTGGGGCAGAAGTTAGCTCAGAAGACAGCAGCATGGCAGCGTGCTCTCAAGTGATCATCCCCTCCTCTGCAGCCCCGAAGGCTGGCTCTGAGCGCATCCAGGGGCATTGCCTCCTCCAGGGGTGGCACGCATCCCTGTGGGAGAGGCCATGCTGGTGTGCCCCTGTCTAAGGACAGCACGTGAGCAGCTGGAAGTGAGATTCAAATCTCTTTGCAGGGTCCAGAATGTGACCCAAGGACAGAGCACACATCCACTATGTGCAGGTCCCCAGGGCTGCTGCAGCCCTGCACACACAGCCTGCAGCCCCACCCCAGCACCTGCCCAGCATCCCCAGGACAATAATCCCTCTCACAGAGAAGTCATCTAATGCCGTGCATGCTGGCACTGCAGCCCAAGAAAGCCCGTTTTGAGGATTACATAGGCACTTCCATGAAATGAAGGAAAGACACAATTTTTCCCCTCACTCTGTATTTAAGTGCCAAAAGGGGGAACAGCCAGAGGCTCTCCACAGAGAGCTTGTAAGATGAAGCACCTCTGGGTCCAAGAGGCCAGAAAACAGGTGAAAAGCTTCCACACAAGAGAGGGAGAACCCCAATGTTTCTTGGCATGGCAAACATGCAGAAGCCAAAGTTGAGCCATGCATGCAAAAGGGGACCACATGCACAGAGCAAGGCCATAGAGATGAGTTTGGGGTCTCCCCTGTGCCCCTCACAAGCTACATACAGCTTTTCTGGGCATTTACACTTGTCCTGAAGTCATACTGCAAGATTCCCACTGATCGGAGTTCCGAGTCAGCAGTCTGGCCCCCACAGCCACCTCGGAGTCACCTCCCGTGCCTCACTGATTCCATGCTCCCCCCACCTCTGCCCAAGAAGGCTGTGGGGAGGGGGCGCTGCATTTCTCCTTAGAACCAAATGGAATGGGTTTTTTAGGAAGCTACACTTGAGACCAGGAAACACTGTTCTCAGTGTCGCCTAGGGGAACAAACAGCCAAAGGTAACACAGCTGCATCTGGTGCCCACCAGGCCCACCCCCCCTGTCCTTAATGCTGGCATGCAACAGGTGGGCTTAGACTCACTTTCTCTAGGAAGTGACCGTCCAGAGGCCAGGAGGAGGCTAGGCCCATCTGACCTTTGATTACCAGACAGAAGTGTCCAGAAAGGCCTCTGGATTCCTGCCCTCAAGGTGAACCTCAGAATCCAGGCCAATGAGTCTACAGGCTGGCTGACTTTGCCAGTAAACTTGGGGTGGTTCTTCATTCTGAGGGAAGTATCCACAGAAGCATGCTCTTGAGAGAGCACCATGCCAGAGATAGCAAACACACTAGACAGACTTTCTTTCGGCAACTTCATAGGTGAGGAGGGGGAGAGTGGCGAGGGCCAGCCAGGGAAGAAGGGCCATGGTCTTTCTCCCCCCGCTCTGACTCTGCAGGAATCCAACCTCCACTGAGAACTCTGTAGAGCGGAGGGACAGGATCACCGGTGTGGCTGAGCCCCACGTTGGCTTGGCAAGACCCCAAAGTTCGCCCTTGTTTTGTTGTTTGGTTTCTAGCTTTAACTCTGTTGATGTTTGTCACATCCTCCAGCTCATTTCTCCAGCATTTCCCAAGTCTCCATGAAAACAAGCTGCACCCACTCTCCTCCTCCTAGCTCCTGCCCCTCTAGCAGGAACTGCTGTTCTAACCCATCTTAGATCAAAGCCTCTGGAAGCTTATGTCCAGGGTCCAAGGCTTCATGTCCAACAGCTCACACAGGCCTGCTGCCTCTTCAGCTCTGCTCTTCATATTCTCGGTCTGCAGTGAGGACTCAGCCTGCCCTGGAGAGAGAGCTGAGCCCCCTTACTCAGCACTGAGTGCACAAAGAAAAGACCAGTAACTCCCTATACAGGATCGCACCACTCTCTGCAGCACGTGGTACTCGAGTATGTGGCATCAGCCCCATTACATGGCAGCCGCCCTCGGTGTGGCTTCCTGCTCTGCATCCTGCGCCTCTTGTCATGAGCTCAGATGCTCTTTGGCTGGGACCTGCTTCCCCAGACTGGAACCACATTCAGTGGGAGGGGTCCGATTCCAGAGCTCCTCCCCGTAGCAACAGCGACAGTGCCTAATGTCTTCCTCCCGAGCCAGGCTCACAGGCAGGGAAGACACTGACTCACACTCACACACAGACCAGAAAACCACCCGAACATCCATATGGACTGAGCTGGACTGAGGCGCTGGAGATGTTAGGGTTCCCACAGGAGTGTCCGGACTCTCTGGGACACCCTCCGCACGGCCTCTTTCACCTCCTTATTGCGCAGGGTATAGATGATGGGGTTGAGGAAGGGTGTGAGTAGGGCATAGACCAGGGCTATACATTTGTCAGCACCCTGGGGCCGACCTCCCGGGGAGCCCACGTAGACTGAGAAGGCAGAGCCATAGAACAGGGCCACCACGGTCATGTGCGAGGAGCAGGTGGAGAAGGCCTTGGCACGGCTGGCCCCCGATGGCAGCCTCAGCACAGCCCTCAGGATGCCCCCATACAGACCCACAATGAACACAAAGTTGCAGCCTGTGGCCACTCCAATCACAGCTCCATGGATCTGGTTGTGCCAGCCAGTGTCCACGCATGCCAGGCGCATGAGCGGGGCCAGGTCACAGAAATAGTGGGCCACCTCAGTCAGACAGAAGGGCAGGGTGGCTGTGAGGCTGGCTGGCACTGTGGCAGCCAAGAAGCCAGCTGCCCACGATGCCCCAGCCAGCACCACCCGCACCCGAGGGCTCATGAGTGAGTGGTAGTGCAGTGGGCGGCAGATGGCCAGGTAGCGGTCTAGCGCCATGGCGCCCAGCAGGTAACATTCGGTCATGCCCAGGGCATGGAACACATAGAGCTGGATGAAACAGGCAGCTGCAGGCACGGGGGAACGCCCCCAGAGCAGCGAACGCAGCAGCGTGGGGGCCGTGGTGCTCACATACCACAGCTCCAGGAAGGACAGCACGCTGAGGAAGAAGTACATGGGCGTGTGCAGCCCCGGCTCTGCCCGCACCAGCACCACGATGAAGAGGTTCCCGGTCAGTGTGAGCACGTACACACTCAGGCTCCCCAGGAATGCCAGGGGCCGCAGGGAGTGTGGGAGTGTGAATCCAGCAAGCAGGAAAGTTGGGGTGCTCGTGTGGTTGGCCTGGGCCATGGCACCAGCCCAGGGCAGAGACACGGAGAACTCTCAGGATCCTTTCACTACTTGGCAGCACTTTATCCCACAGCCGACTACCTGCCGGGACAAAGATGTGGTGTGAAGGACAAGATCTTGGGTTCCAGCATGGATGTTTGCTGCACTCTGGGTTGTGTCACTGGCTCTGCCTGCCTACTGAGCCCTCAGGAAGCAAGACAGGTGGACACCACAGGGCTCCGTGATAAAGTGACCCCAACACCAGTCTTGGCTTGAGAGACACCCCAGGAAGTGATCTCAGGCCTCTTTGGGCTTCCCCCTGAGTTATCACTGTTCCTCTGGGGACTCCAAGTATAAGCTGAGACCTGGCAGGAGCCTGTCACTCTCAGGGGGACCCACCAGCCCAGAAGCCCCCATCAGACCCTGTCTGTTGGAAAGTCTCTTCAGTCATGGACCTGACCCTGAGAACTAGTGGAGCGTGATCCTTCCCCACACTGTATGTGGCAGAGTCCCCCAGTAAACTCACATCTCCACATCTGAAATGAGAGAGTTGAACTGATGTTTCTGAGACTGTTGCAACACAGAGGTCCATCGCCCGAGCCATGCAGAACCAGACTGTGGCATGTGACACCACTGCTCCCCTCCCTCCCTAGAAGCACATGACTCCCAGGTAGATGATCCCTCCTGGTGCTGTATGTCACCCCACCTCTGCTGGAGCCCCTATAATTACCTGGCAATGTGACAGCATCTAAGCACCTAGCACACTCCACAGCATCCACCACCCAACACCCCGTCTTATTTGTCTGCTTCCTCGAGGTGTTGCCTGTCTCCTCCCACCCCACCCCTAGGATCCTCTTGCTTGCCCCTGTGTGGCTGTTGATGAGTTCCCATGGGTCACCCAGTGGTAGCAATTGGCTCAGGAGATAGCAGTGTATCAGCTTTTATCTCGTGACTATTCACCCATCATGGAATCCACCCTCCTGCCAGTGGCAGAGGGGGGACATGGGGGCTATGAGTTGCCAGTGCCAGGGACAGACTTGGCTGCTACAGAAGACAAAACTGTGCCTTTGGGACAATGAAAACAGACTATGAGACAATGGGGCTCACTGAGCTGCATGTGAAGGGGAGAACAGAGTGGAGATAGTCCCTGCACAAGACATAGTGACAGCAGAGGGGCCTGGCCCTAGCACAGGTGCTGTGCCTCTGTGACAGTGATTGACTTGGGAGGCTGAGCCCTGCAGGCTGCTACAAGTACAGATTGCACACCCTTAACAAAGAGAGGGCAACTGAGGATAGAGCCTGCCCTGCCTAAGTGACAGAAGTCTGTCACAGGAGAGGTTGGGGCAAACTCAGAGTACTGTCCTTTCACAAGCATTGCCCTCTTCGTGTTCTCTGGCCGATGCAAACATAGCTCTCCCTCTGGGTGGCAGGGCCATAGGTCAGAGAGTTAGTGAAGCGACTGAAACCAAGGTTGTGCTTACCACTGTGACTTTCTGGCTGCCTTTTGGCTTTCTGATCTGCTCTTTCCCTTCCCAAAGGCACTTCACTATTGTCCTAATGATCTCAGCAATACAAAACCACACCCCTCGACCGCAGATGCACAGCTGGAGTAATTTAAGTTGGGCTTTCCTTTGTAGCTAAAATATCCTCTTTCCTTCCGAATAGTAGCATGGCACGTAGTGCCTACAGTGCAAACTTGGAGTCTGTGCAGGCATTGGCTGACTTGTTCTCACATGGTTCCAGGGCCCTGGTTAGGGCTGTGAGTGCAGTGAATTGAGCTGAGCGTGCTGTAGGTGGACGCTGCTTTCAACCACCATGGCCAAAGGAACCAAGGTCTGTGGGATGGAGGTGCTGTGTGTCACAAGACCATAGCTGGACTCACAGAGCCATCTTTAAGCAGAATAAGTCAGATCAGCCGGGATATGTATGTTCTAGGGCTTGGAGAACTTGGGGGAACACTTTTCTAATTGGGGGGGGCGGGGGCTATGCATGTCTGCATATGTAACAACGTGCCCTGGTGGGAAGTAGTACATGGCTTCCAAGTCAGTTCTGGGTTCTCTGCGAGGGTGTGCTGTGCCTGCAGAGCTGTTAGTCAGCCGAAGGTTTTCTTGTCTTTGAGGAGTGGTAGATGATGAGGCCTCTCCTGTGTCAGGAAGTCAGGCAGCTACTGCTCTCCAGGAATGAGGCCATGTGGCTGCAACCTACTCTTGCCCGAATAACCCACCCATCATTTTCTGTCCCTAAAAATTGAATTAAGACTCTGAGAGCTGGGTACAATCTTTCATAAAGCTGGAAGGGCTTGTGGGAAAGCTAGAGCTGGTGTTGTGATGAGATTGGTTGAATGCCAGAAGGGCAGACTCCTTTTCCCTCAGAAGTTCTTCAAGGCTTTTTATACAGGGGCTTGATTTCTTCCCATGTTTTATTATCCATAACTGATCATGGTTCCATGAATCCAAGAGTCAGTGCCTCACAGAAGCAACCCCGAGGGAATGTGCAGAGACGCTGCTCTGTTGGTGAAGACTCACTGGCATGGTGCAGAGACCCAGCAACTTAACAGAAACCTCACTCCAGGAGGTAAACCAAGGGCATGCTGGCCGCTAGAGCCATACTTCAGTGACTACCTGAGACCGAGGGTTGTCTCCCACCCACAGTCTCCCTGGGAGAGGTACAGAGACACTCCAGAGAGCCCCCGATGCAGCTGCCAGCAGTACCTGTGTGGAAGCATCCTGGTTCAAAACCTGATCTGGCTTAGACTAATATCCAAACTCCATCCCTCCAGGTGATGAGCGGCCCGAGAAGCCTTCTCAGGAAGGGTTTCCTGTCTTCACAGAGGAAATGCAGGTGTGGATAGAGAGAGACACGTGGGTAAGCAGAAAGAGTATAAAGAGGTTGGTGTCCTCCATCCCACAGACCTTTATCTAATCATACACCAGACTTGAGGACAGATTCTGTTAGCCTCATGTCCGGGTCCAGCCTGGCACTGGACTTGTGGCTCTGGAAACAACCACCCTGTAGTGGCTCATTCACCAGGACCCTAAGTATAGCCTCTGTTGAGGAACTTCAGTTACATTTACCCTCAAACAGTCACGGGTGCTTTGATTGTTTGTTTGATTGGGGGAGGGGGGTGTTGCTCTATGCTCAGGGATCATTCTTGGGGGGACCTCAAGGAACCAACGGGATGCCGGGGATTGAACCCAGGTCGGTTGTGTATAAGATTAGTGCCTTACCTGCTGTACTATCTCTCTGGCCCCAAGTGTATGTCTGAAACTTTTCTCCTTCCGTGGGGCTGGGGCTCAAATCCAGGGCCTCATGCACATAAGGCGAGAGTTCTATTCCTGAGCCACTTGCCCTACCCTTCAAGCAGTTATGCAAAGTCCCTTAGTGGCCACCAGCTGGTGTTGCAGGCAGAAGCTGCTCTGCTCCTGGTTCCTGTGGATGACATACACGATTTCCACACTGCCACTGGAGCTCCTCCATGGTTTAGTTCTTGTGGAAAGAAATGAGGAAAGCAGGAGCTCACAGGCCCACTTTTGCAAAAGACTTGTTCAAGTCTGTAAAACAGCACATGGCCCTAGCAGAGCCCAAGCCCCACACCAGGCCGGCTCTACCAGGCTAAGGGTCACCAGGCTGACCATTGGACCCCCAAGCATGGGAGAGCAGGTCCCCAAAACACCTTTGTTACAACACATGATGAGAAAGAACTAGAGAATAATTGCTTAAAGAAATGTCACTTGTGTAAAATGTTTCTCTGAATTTTCTGTATTATGGATGTATTTACATTCTCTTGCAAAGAAGAAAAAAAATGAAGGTGAATGAAAGCTTCAAAAAGACTTTTTTTTGCTTTATGGGTCACACCTGACAGTGCACAGTAGTCATTCCTGGCTCTGCACTCAGGAATCACCACTGGCGGTGCTCAGAGGACAATATGGGATGCTGGGGGTGCTAGGAATCGAACCCAGGTCGGCCGCGAGCTAGGCAAACGCCCTTTCTGACTCCAGGGCAAGATGGGGCCCGGGGTCCCCGCTGCGCTGCCTGAGGAGACGCGAGCGACAAGGGCTGCGGCTCACCAGGAGCCGGGCCTCCCTGTAGGCGCCGTGGGGGCCACGCTGGCACCCTTGCCCGGGCCGTGCGGCTCCATCCTCCACCCGCTCGCCCCACCCTCTCTCCCTGCTCCTCCTCCCGAGGGAGGAGGCGGAGCAGGTGTTCTAAGCCCCTGCACCCCGGCCTCTCCCGGGCGCTCCTCTGCGATGGGGCAGGGACGCCTGTCCGCGAGTCCAAGGCCTTCACTGCTCGGTCCGTCCCGCGGTCGTTTTGTCAGAAGACGACGAGCCGGTAATGACCATCAAATTAAGTGAAGCAACCTGCGCTGCTTCACTTGGAGGGATTTTCCTACTTAATGCGTGACACCCCTTCTACTCCCACCCCTCCCCGCCGTGGGCGCGAGCGCAGAGTCGCCAAGCCTTTGAGCCCCGCGTGCTGGGACTGGGCCTCGAGGAGCTCCCGGGATTCCCATGCAGACCCGCCCGGAAGGGCTTCCCAAGCCGGCGTGAGCTGGTGTGGCGGTTCCTGCTTCTGCCTGGCAGGCAGTGCGTCTTGCCTTTCGCACCCTTATGTTCTTTCACTCCAGGAGTTGGGATTCTTGGTTGACAACATCCTTTTATAGTCCTGCGTTTCCTCCCACTAAGTACCGCTTTCAGGTCTGAAAGGTGAGACTTAAGGTCTTTTTCTTGCTGTCTTCCATCAAAAATAAAAAAATCCTAATGAAGATGAAACCCATAGGATGTTAAGTTTGGGGGTGTGTATACAAAAACATACAAAAAGCTATGTATTCATGGCAGCGCTTACTGCAATAGCCATATGTGGCCAGTGACAGATGGATGGATCAAGAAGTTGTGGCATGTTAACAGGTATCGCATAAGACTGTAAAACACCATGCAACTGTGAGAAAAAATTAGATCTTCTAGTTCCCGATAATTTGGAGGGAGCTGGAAGGTATTGTGTTGGATAAAATAAGTCAGAGGGAGAAGAGCAAATGCCAAATGATCTCAGTCATCTGTGGTATATAGAGAAAACAAGAGAGTAGAGAGTATCAAATGATAACACACCCTTGACCCTGGATTACAGACCTGAGATCACCAAGCAAGACTCCCTGTGGAACGGGGAGGAGTGGAATGAAGAGGTGGACTTGAAGTAGCATAGGGACATTGGTGGAGAGTCACTGGTACTTTGGTGGGCATGAGGTGTGATAACTATATCAAAACCATGGTTATTAATGCTGTTATAAACATGTAACCTAAACTATATATTTTTTTACTTCAATCTTTGAAAATATCACACCAGTAAAATATTGGGGGTATTCACCTCACACCACAGAGGCTAGCACACATCCAAAAGAACAAAAGCATCCGCTGTTGGAGAGGATGTGGGGAGAAAGGGACCCTTCTACACTGCTGGTGGGAATGCCGACTAGTTCAGCCCTTTTGGAAAACAATATGGACGATTCTCAAAAAATTAGAGGTTGAGCTCCCATTTGACCCAGCAATACCACTGCTGGGAATATATCCCAGAAAAGCCAAAAAGTATAGTCGAAATGACATCTGCACTTATATGTTCATCGCAGCACTGTTTACAGTAGCCAGAATCTGGAAAAAACCCAAGTGCCCTAGAACAGATGACTGGTTGAAGAAACTCTGGTACATCTATACAATGGAATACTACGCAGCTGTTAGAAAAAATGAGGTCATGACGTTTGCATATAAGTGGATCAGCGTGGAAAGTATCATGCTAAGTGAAATGAGTCAGAAAGAGAGACAGACATAGAAAGATTGTACTCATCTGTGGAATATAGAATAATAGACTATAAGACTAACACCCAAGATTAGTAGAAATAAGTACCAGGAGATTGTCTCCATGGCTTGGAGGTTGGTCTCTCATTCTGGGCAACTCAGAGAAGGGAACACCAAGTAAAATGTGGTCGGAGGTCATTCGGGGGAAGGTCATTCGTGCCGAATGTAGACTAGAGACTGAACACAATGGCCACTCAACAACTTTATTGCAAACCACAACACGTAATCAGAGAGAGAGATCAAAAGGGAATACCCTGCCATAGTGGCAGTGTGGGGTGGGGGGAGACGGGACTGGGGATGGTGGGAGGGATGCTGGGTTTACTGGTGGTAGAGAATGGGCACTGGTGAAGGGATGGGTTCTCAAACTTTGTATGGGGGAAACATGAGCACAAAAATGTATAAATCTGGGGCTGGAGCAATAGCACAGCGGGTAAGGCGTTTGCCTTGCACGCGGCTGACCCAGGTTCGAATCCCAGCATCCCATATGGTCCCCTGAGCACCGCCAGGGGTGATTCCTGAGTGCATGAGCCAGGAGTGACCCCTGCGCATCGCCGGGTGTGACCCAAAAAGCAAAAAAAAAAAAAAGTATAAATCTGTAACTGTACCCTCACGTTGATTCACTAATTAAAAATAAATAAATTATTGGGGCTGGAGAGATAGCACAGCGGGTAGGGCGTTTGCCTTGCACGCAGCCGACCAGGGTTCAAATCCCAGCATCCCATATGGTCCCCTGAGCACGGCCAGGGGTAATTCCTGAGTGCAGAGCCAGGAGTAACCCCTGTGCATCGCCAGGTGTGACCCAAAAAGCAAAAAAAAAAAATAAAATAAAATAAATAAATAAATAAATAAATAAATTATTAAAGTTTAAAAAAAGAAGAATAAAATATTAATAAACATGAAAAAAATAAATTAAAAAATAATAGGTAAGAAAATAAAGAAAAAATTGGGAGTATATATAGAGAGTAGACGCCTCTGTTGATTGACTAGTCTTGATCCTTTCTCATGAGGGATTAATTAAGAAATAAAAATGCTTTAGAATTGAAAAAAAATATCTTTCTGAAAGCATCTAAAACTGGAAGCAAAAAGATTATATTGTTAACAAATTCATTAGCTATAATGATTGAATGTTTTCTAGAAAAAGAAAGCCACACTCTTCAATGTTCATTAGACCAAGTCTAAGAGGCTCCTTCAGTCCACAGTGAGCACAGCAGATCAGACAGGGGAGAGGAGCAGTGTCTCTTGCCCTTGCCTGACCTTCTGCAGCTTATATAGCCTTCTGTTTCTTTCTCTACTGGAGGACTCCGAGCAGTTTTCAGGGTCTCCAAGGGATACTCACCAATCTGTGTAGGATGCTCCCCGGACCCAGCAGTGCTGAGAGTCATAGGGCCGCATCCAGGGGTTCTCTGCGATCCAGGGAACAGCCCAGGGCTCCTGCTGCAAAGCCAAACCCAGCCTTTAGAGCCTCTCCCCAGCCCATTTGTTGAGTGTTTATTTGGTTTTGAATAATGCAGGTTTATTAACTATGAAAACCATTGATGTGGTGTCAGTTGGGCCGTGGAGGCCCTGGCCACTGCCCACTGGCTATGGACTGGGAGCTCAGCCCCGGCAGACTCAGACAGACTTTCTCTGGGAGGTGGAGCTACCAGGCAGCCTGCATCCAAGCAGGGAGAAGGGAGTATGCATTTGCACTGGCTATTGCTTCAACTCAGAGGTGGGTCTGGAGCTCCTGTCACATTCCCTCCACACCTACAGTGACATGGGACTTTGCTTTCCCAGGGCCTTATGTTACTTTAGTCTTGGCCCTGCCCAAGGAGCTTAGTCTATCGCCTGTGCGGGAATCTGAGCTAAGTCTTCCTGGCAGGCTTGACTGCCCTCTCCTGTGGCCGCAGCTAAGTGCCACCTGTCTGTATTGGATCCTGTGATTTCCCGGGTGTCGTCTCACGTAATCCTGCGCAGCTGTGCCTGTTCTCCACCAAGCTTCCCAGAGGCAGCTGCGTCACAGACAGTGCAGACCACCCCCAGTGGGGGTCCCAGTTTCTCTACTGGTCTGTTGCACAGCGCACCTTCTGTTTGCACTGAGGGCAGCCAGGATGAGGCCAAGGCTGGACACGAGGGACTAAGGCCAGGCACAGGGGCTGGACATGAGTCTCAAGTAGGAAAAAGCCCTAACGGCAATAAGCAGAGGGCCAAGATGGCACAGCAGGCCTGAGGACTCTGGCATCCTACTGGGCTTCTGACTTGGTCTCCTCTAATTCAAGAAGTGGTACTGTCACCGGTACTGTGGATATTGTCACTGGGTACTGTGGGTACTGTCACTGGTACTGTGGGTACTGTCACTTGGTGTTATGAGTACTGCTACTGGTACAACAGGTACTGTGAGTACTAGTACTATGGACACAGTAACTGGGTGCTGTGTGTACTATCACTGGTACTTTGAACTATCAACTGGTGCTGTAGATATCTCACTGGTTCTGTGGGTACCATCACTGGCACTGTGGGCACACTAGTTGGGTGCTATGGATACTACTGTCATTGATACTATAGTACCTCCAGTACATGGCTGAGTGCTGTGGGTGTAATCCTTGGTATTGTGGGCAGAGTAGTTGGGTGCTTTCAATATTGTCACTGTTACTGTGGGCACAGGAACTGGGCTCGGTGGGCATAGTAACAGGGTACTCTGGGTATTGTCACTGGTACTGGGGTATTGCCACTGAAACTGTGGACACAGTACTGGGTGCTTTGGGTACTGACACTGCTGCAGTGGGTGTAGTAACTGCACACCGTGTACACCGAGTTCTTTAACCAGTACTTTAGTTACTACAGCTGGATTCTCAAAGTAGTGCTAATGAGGCACTCTAGTACTGTAACTGCTCAGTCCTCACTCCAACCCTCACATGGATTGGGGCTGGACGCTCACTTCCAGGCCACGGTGGAGCAGGGGTGCTGGAGGCGGGTGGCTAGAGAGCTGTGCTGACTTGCAGTGCTGAATCGCACATCATTCCACAGCGAGGACCCACAGTGCAGGGTCTGAGCCTCTGGCTCTGCTTGGGCAGCACCATGAGGACGGGCTGCCTGACTCAGCAGCCCTGAGGCACAGGTGCCTGGGGAGCAGGTCCCAGCGCCCTCCTGGCAGCATGGCCTGGCCTGGCCTCGTGCTGGGCAGGGTCAGGGACAGCGGTGAGGGAGGCCCCGCGTTTTCCTCAGGAGCCTCACGGAAACTTTTCTTGGGCACCGGGGGAGCTGCTGCTGCGGGTGCTAATGAGCCCAGCCGAGCCCAGCCGGCAAGCAAGCGCTAATGGGCAGGAAGGCTGGGACTGAGGCAGAAGCCGCCAGGGGGCTGCCCCTTAATGAGGCTCAGTCTCCTTCCATAATTGCAGCTTCTCTCAGACACCCCGGGGGAGCCACTTAGGGGAGGCTGTGTTCCGCTCTGTTTCATCTCATCTAACTAATTGGGGACAGAGACTGGGGACAGGACATGGGGAGCAGCTCTGGAGCAGCCCCGTCCCCTCTCTCTCCCCCCCTCCCCCCACCGCTGTCCTCAGGGACACCTGCTAGCTGGCGGGAGGGAGTCATCCACACAGTGGCCTGCGGCCTGCCAGCTGGGCAGGGGACACACGGTCAGGACAGCCCTCTGGGCTGTGGAGCAGGGCTCCCCCAACAGCCAATTCTGCTTCCAGAGGCCACTGTGACCCCAGAAGGGAGAGAGCTGGACAGAGAAGCCAGGGCCGGGGGAGCCGCTGCCCCAGGAGAGAGGGTGCTGGGGCCCCAGACACAGTGCTCCACCCAGTCAGACATGGGTACTGCCGCCCCAGACACAGTGCTTCACCCAGGTCACACTTGGTTATTTCTGCCCCAGACACAGTCCTCTACCCGGCTCACACTCAGTTATTGCCGCCCCAGATACAGTGCTCCACCCAGTCAGACACAGGTACTGCCACCCAGACACAGTACTCCACCCAGTCAGACAAGTCAGACACAGGTACTGCCACCCAGACACAATGCTCCACCCAGTCAGACACGGGTACTGCCACCCAGACACAGTGCTCCACCCAGTCACACATGGGAACTGCCACCCCAGATACAGTGCTCCACCCAGTCACACACAGGTACTGCTGCCCCAGACACAGTGCTCCACCCAACCACACATGGGTACTGCTGCCCCAGACACAGTGCTCCACTGAGTCACACACAGGTACTGCCACCCCAGACAAAGTGCTCCACCCAGTTCACACTTGGTTACTTCTGCCCCAGACATAGTCCTCCACCCGGCTCACACTCAGTTACTGTCGCCCAAGACACAGTGCTCCACCCAGTCACACTTGGGTACTGCTGCCCCAGAAACAGTGCTCCAACCAGTCACACATGGGTACTGCCGCCCCAGACACAGTGCTCCACCCAGCTCACACTTGGGTACTTTTGCCCCAGACACAGTGCTCCACCCAGTCACACACGGGTACTGCCCTAGACACAATGCTCTACCGAGCTCACACACAGGTGCTCATCTCCCCCACACAGTGCTGCACCTGAGCCCACACACAGGGTGCTTCTCTCCCTGGACACAGTGCTCAACCCAAACGACACAGAGAGCAGTTCCACCCGTCTGTCTTTCATCATTCAGAACCTTTATGTTAATCAGTTCCATCTAGGTAATACTATTGCTTTCTTTTAGAAATGAGGAGTTCTCAAGGCCAGATGCCACAGTCTCAGGGTAAGCCTCATCCACTAATGAGTGTGTTCAAAAACCCAGGTATGTGGGCTCTTGTAGGATAACATAGCCTCTGATAGTTTAGGTTTGTTGGGTAACTCCCGTCACAGTGCTCCCATTCTTCTGTGTTTATTTGTAACTTCTTTCTTTGTGTTCTGTTGACTTGTAAATATTGTTTTTCTCTTCTCCTTGAGTCCTTTGCATAGTTTATTCAGAGCAATGTCCTTTTTGTATGGACACAGGAAGACTTAGCAAATGCTATGCTTTGTAGCCTGGGAGTCATTTGACTCTACATGATATTTTCCTCCTGGGCATCTGTTCTCTCGACCTAGACCTAAGCCTCAGCTGCCCTTACTTCCTAACATCCCCTGATGAGGGACTGGACGGACCCAGGGCAAGCGGTAAATTGAGTCCTACCCTAGCATCAAGATGGGCCTGGCCAAAGTGCCTAATGCTTAACAATAAGCTAAGAGCTTGGTCATGGACGAATGCTGTCATGATCCAAAAAGTAATAGCTAGATTTGGACCCTGCTAGGGTTAGGAATGATTAATCTGGCCTGAGTGCTGTAGTCTGAGTCAGTGGCAAGATGTTGCCAGGAGAGCTGCCTTGCAAGCCTCAATGTTATCTTGCTATGTCTAAACAAAAATAACTTGTATTAAGATGTGAATAAGTTCTTAGACTAAGGAAAGGAGAAAAACCTTAAGAGGTATTTTGCCTGCTGACAGTCGGGAAGGGCTTTGGAATGCCCCTAGGTTGTGTTCCCTTTGAACCTGACAGCCCTCAGGAAGGGCTTTCTTATGTTGATTTTGCTACCTGGCTGTATATAGCCTAGGGGCAAGGGCGAGAGAAAAAGGGAGGAGAAAGATGAGAGAGGGGAAGAATCCAGAGCAGAGGTAGATCCAGAGAGCCGACGGAGCTAGGAGTGCGGGAGATGAGAAAGATAGGAGATTGAATAAATGGTAACTAATCAGCAACCAGCTTGGTCCTCGTTCTTCCCTTGCCAGTTCTTGGCCAAGAGCCATCCCGATCCAGCCCATACACAGCGGATCCAGAGCACCGAACTCGGGCGGTGAGACAGAGCCACCCAGAGAGCCCGCGAGTGTACACGCCCTTCGGCATGCCTTAGGTTTTTACAGGCTCTGTCACTGAAATCTCCATGCTTTCACAGAGTCTGGGATTGGCTACTCCCCACCCCCACCCCCCCAGTCTCCCTGTTCTTCTAGGAGCCTTGCAGTCATGCTTACGAACTGCCTCTGGCACCAAATGAGCTCATTAACCAGCATGAACCAGAAACTCATAAATAAATCTCAAAAGAGATCAACAAGATGCAGAGATGCCTCCAGATCCCAAAGTCACTATCCAGTTAAAAATTTAACTCACTCTGCACGCGGCCCCAGGACCCGATCTCAAGTCCAGCAGGCAGGGACCCCAATTCCCAGCCGCCACTGACGACCCTGTGCTTCCTGCTTCCTGCTTCCTGATTCAGGTGCGCATACCTCACTGAGCATCCCAGCCCACCGTGCCAGTGTCCAGTGGCCAGAAGGGGCGTGGCCTCTGGTAGTGGGCGTGGCCTCCGCGGCAGTGAGTGTGGTCTTCTATGGGGGGGAGGGGGGGCGCTTCCTTGGCCGCAGTTATTTTTCCTCATTTTAGTATACTTGACAGACGTCTCAATCTCCTTTACTTAACTTTGTGGAGATCTCCCCACCTAACTCAAACACAAAAGGCAAATAAGCCACTAGCTACTCCAATTGCACCAAAATATCAAAACCTCACGTAAAGAAAGATTAGCTCTAGTGAACTGGAAGGTCCCACCTCCATACAAGCGTGATAGCATGAAGAAACAGCGCAAATCCCCACAGCAAGGAGAGGATGAAGAAAAGAGTCCAGAAGCCTCAGCAGGGGTTTTCCACAACTATGACCTCTCCAATAAAGAATTCAGAGAAGAAATTCTGAGAATGTTCATCAAACTTAAAGAAACAGTGAAGCAGTCAGCAAAGAAATTATGGGAAGAAATGAGAGCAGAAATAGCAAAGCTACATTAAGAAATGTCACGAATAAAAGACACTGTACATGAAATAAAAAACACAGTGGGAGCCCTCAAGAGTAGAATGGATACAGCTTAAGATAGAATTAGTGAGCTTGAAGATGAGCAGCCCACAGGCTACAACAAACAATTAGAAAAGACCTCAAAATAGCTCTAGGGCAAATCAGAGATCTAGAGGATGATGCCAAGAGGAATAACATTATAATCATCGGAGTTCCATAAGGACAGGGAGGCAACCCTAATGAGAAAGCCACAGTTAAAGAAATCATTGCTGAAAAGTTCCCAGAGCTGGATAATACACATGTTCAGATCCTAGGAGCCCAAAAGGTGCCAGCTAGAAGAGACCCTAATAAAAAATCTCCAAGACATATCATAGTCAGAATGATGGATGCCATGAATGGGACACAATACTGCAAGGTCAAAAAGAGAAATCACATACAAAGGAGCAACCCTTAGATTCACAGCAGACTTATCAGAGGAAACCCTCCAAGCCAGAAGATAATGGTGGGATATAGTGAAAAAAACTCAATGAAATGAAGCCTCACCACGAATACTTTATCTGGTTAAGCTCTCACTGAAACTCGAGGGAACCATACACAATTTCATGAATAAACAACAGCTCAGGAACTTCATAGACTCAAAACCAAACTTAAAAGAAGGACGAAGGGGGTTCCTGTAAGAAAAGAAAAACCCCTCCAAGCACAACAAACTCCTATAGAAAGATGGCACAAACTCCACAACAATAATCTCTCTCAACGTCAATGGTCTAAACGCACCCATCAAGAGACACAGAGTGGCAAAATGGGTTCAGAAATGGAACCCAGCATTCTGCTGCCTACAAGAAACACATCTGAATGGCCAGAGCAAACACAGACTCAAAGTCAAAGGATGGAAAATAATCCTTCAAGCAACAACTCCCTCAAAAAAGCCGGGGTGGCCATACTAGTATCAGACAATATAGATTTCAGGTTGAAAAAGATTAGAAGGGACAGTGATGGCCATTTCTTACTAATCAAGAGATACATACAGCAGGAAGAACTCACACTCCTAAACGTATATGCAACTAATAAGGGACCAATGAAATACTTAAAACAACTGCTAACAGATTTTAGAGAGGACATTGCTAGCAACACAGTAGTAGTTGGAGACTTCAACATCGCCTTATCACCTCTGGATAGATCAACAAGATCATACTCAGCTAGGAAACACTGGCCTTGAAGGAAGAAATAGAAGAGAAAGGGCTAGTAGATCTATACAGGACTTTGCATCCCCATAAAAAAGAACACACATTCTTTTCCAGTGCACACGGAACATTCTCCAAAATAGATCATGCACTGGGCCACAAAGCATACCTCCATAGAATCAGGAAGATAGAAATTGTATCAATGATCTTCTCAGACCATGATGCACTGAAGATAGAAGTTAATCATGCACAGACGCAGAGGACCAAACCATACACCTGGAAATTAAACAATTCAGTGTTGAACAATGAGTGGGTCAAGGAGGAAATCAAGGAAGAAATCAAAAGGTACCTGGAAACAAATGAGAATCAAGACACGAGCTACCAGAACCTGTGGAACACAGCTAAAGCTGTGTTAAGGGGAAAATGTATAGCTCTGCAAGCATATCTCAGGAAGGAAGAAAGGGCCCACATAAATAACCTGACCTCAAAGCTCAAGACCTTAGAAAATGACCAACAAAAGGAACCCAAACCAGACAGAAGGAAAGAAATAATAAAACTTAGAGCAGAAATCAATGATATGGAAACCCAAAAAACAATCCGAAAGATCAATGAATCTAAGAGCTGGTTCTTTGAGAAAATAAATAGGATTGATAAACCACTAGAAAGACTCACAAAGAAAGAGAGAGAGAGAGAACTCTAATAAACCAAATTAGAAATGAAAAGGGGGACATCACAACAGAAACCAAAGAAATTCAAAAGATCATCAGTGACTACTTTGAAAGTCTGTACACCATGAAACAAGAGAATCTAGAAGAAATGGATAAATTCCTGGATTCTTATAGCCTCCCAAGGCTGAACCAAGAGGATTTGGAATACCTGAATAGACCCATTACTATCAAGGAAATTGAAACTGCAATCAAAAGTCTCCCCAGAAACAAAAGTCCAGGTCCAGATGGATTCACTAGCAAATTCTTCCAGACATTTAAAGATGACCTATTGCCAGTTCTTTTCAAGCTTTTCCAGGAAGCCGAGGAAACAGAAACACTCCCAAACAGCTTCTATGAGGTACATATCACCCTAATACCAAAAGCAAACAGAGACACCACAAAAAAAGAAAACTACAGGCCAATATCTCTGATGAACACAGATGCGAAGATCCTCAACAAAATATTATCGAATGGAATCCAGCAACTCATCAAAAAGATCATACAACACGACCAAGTGGGATTCATCCCGATGATGCAAGGATGGTTCAACATTCGGAAGTCAATCAACATAATCCACCATATCAACAAAAGAAAAGATAAAAAAATATGATCATATCAATAGATGCAGAGAAAGCATTTGACAAGATTCAGCACCCATTCATGATGAAAACGTTCACCAAAATGGGCATAGAAGGGAACTTCCTCAATATAGTCAAAGCCATCTACCACAAGCCTATAGCAAGCATTATCCTCAATGGGGAAAAATTAAGGGCCTTCCCTCTAAGATCAGGGACAAGGCAAGGATGCCCACTCTCACCACTTCTGTTCAATATAGTACTGGAAGTACTTGCAATAGCGATTGGGCAAGGAAAAGACATTAAGGGCACCCAGATAGGAAAGGAAGAAATCAAGCTCTCACTATTGGCAGATGATATGATATTATATTTAGAAAACCCCAAAGCCTCTACCAAGAAATTCCCTGAAACAATAGACTCGTATAGTAAAGTCGCAGGCTATAAAATCAATACTCAAAAGTCCATGACTTTTCTATATGTGTAAAAACACAAAAATAAAAGGGAGAGGGGGACACCGCACCAGGGAGGTTGATGGTGATGATGAGGCAGGCGAAGGAAGGAACAGAGCCAGGCTGGTTGGTCTCAGTTGCAGTTTATTCCATTCCCATCTCCATTCTCCTCTGATTCTCCTCCTGCTTCTTCCTCCCCCATCCTACTTCATTCTCTTTCTCCTCTGGATCTGGATCTCGATCTAGCTTCTCCAGATCTGGCACTGGGACTTCCCGGCACTCGCCCCCAGCCCACTCTCACAGCCTAGTTAAATCACCCAGCATGAGGGTGTTAGGGCTTACACATAAGTGTGGTCACAAGCAATAGGGGTAAAGTTCTTTCCCTCAGGGGATGCTTCTTCTAGGACAGATTCTCTTTCAGTAGGACACCCACCCAAGAGTGGAATCCCATGGGTGTGTTTCTCCTCTCCTTGTCCAACTAACATATAAGCATTCATAATATTAATCATTTTGTATAGACATAGCAAGAGATGCATTAAGCTTATAGAATTGCTTTCCTGGGGTCACCTCAATCTCAGACTACAGTGCTCAGGCCAGATTAGTCTTTCCTATCCCTAGCAGGGTCCTAGTCTCATTGTTCCTTTTGGATCATGACATGACATGTCCATGACCAATCTCTTAACATATAGTTAAGCATTAGGCACTTTGGCCAGGCCCATCTCAATGCCAGGGTAGCACATAACTCACCTCTTGCCCTGGGTCCGTCCTGTCCCTCATCGGGACCCTGCTTTTGGGGGTGCTAGGAAGTAAGGGCAGCTGAGGCTTAAGTCGAGAAAGCAGATGCCCGGGAGTGAATAATATTCAAAGCAGTTACCAAAGCATATTAACAACTGTCTTTCTTTGTCCATACAAAAAGGATATTGTTTTAAAGTAAGCTATTCAAAAGACATAAGAGAAGAGAAAGACAATATTAACTTACAATACAAGTTCACTGTCTTAGCAAGGTCTGACCTTAAAAATTAACAGTCTGGTTAGGGGAAAAGCTGGTAAACTGGTAGAAGTGGTTACAGACAAACAAAGGAATGGGAGTGACTTGGGAGCAGTTTGATGGGTGTGACTGATATACCTAAGCTCCTAGTGGCAAGGGGAGCAGGACATACCAATGTAGTCTAGAATAGTTTAGAGATTATTACCAGATAAGCCCAAACTCTGTGGCAAGGGAGAAAGGACAAACCAATGATATCTTACACTATATGCAAATAATGACAGAGAAGAAAGTGATATGAACAAAGCAACCCCATTCACAATCATGTCTCAGAAAATCAAATACCTCGGAATCAACTTAACTAAGGAGGTGAAAGACCTGTACAGAGAAAATTACAAAACATTACTTCACGAAATAAAAGCGGACACGATGAAAAGGAAGTACATCCCCTGTTCATATATTGGGAGAATTAACATTGTCAAATGGCAATACTTCCCAAAGCATAATACAGATTCAATGCGATCCCTACAAGGATACCCATGACATTCTTCAAAAAAGTGGACCAAACACTCCTAAAGTTCATATGGAACAACAAACCCCCAGGAATAGCTAAAGCAATTTTTGGGAAAAAGAATCCTGGGAAGCATCACCTTCCCCAATCTCAAGCTCTTTTACAAAGCGATAATAGTTTAAACTGCATGGTACTGGAACAAAGGCAGAGCAGTAGACCAATGGAACAGGGAAGAATATCCTTACACACACCCTCAAATATATGATCATCTAATCTTTGATAAGGGAGCAACAAATGTAAAGTGGAGAAAGGAAAGCCTCTTTAACAAATGGTACTGGCAACACTGGACAGCTACATGCAAAAAAATGGGCTCAGACTTATACCTAACATCATGCACAAAAGTCAGATTAAAATGGATTAAAGACCTCAAAATTAGACCAGAATCCATAAGGTACTTTGAAGACAAGGTTGGCAAAACCCTCCACGACACTGAAGCTACAGGTATCTTCAAAAAGGACTTGCCACTGACCAGGCAAGTGGAAACAGAATAAACAAATGGTATTATCTTAAACTGAGAAGCTTCTGTACCACAGAAGATACAGCGACCAGAATACAAAGACAGTCTACAGAATGGGAAAGAATATTCACCCAATACCCATCAGATAAGGGGTTGATATCAAGGATTTACAAGGCACTGGTTGAACTCCACAAGAAGAAAACATCCAACCCCATCAGAAAATGGGGCAATGAAATGAACAGAAACTTTCTCAAGGAAGAAATCCAAATGGCTAAAAAACACATGAAAAAATGCTCCTCATCATTAATCATCAGGGAGATGCAGATCAAAACAACAATGATATACCATCTCACACCACAGAGACTGGCCCATATCCAAAAGAATAAAAGTGACCAGTGTTGGCGTGGATGTGAGGATAAAGGGACTGTCCTTCACTGCTGGTGGGAATGCCGACTGGTTCAGTCTTTTTGGAAAAAAGTATGGACGCTTCTCAAAAAATTAGAAATTGAGCTCCCATTTGACCCAGCAATACCACTCCTGGGAATATATCCTGGAGATGCAAAAAAGTATAGTAAAAGTGGCATCTGCACCTATATGCTCATTGCAGCAATGTTCACAATAGCCAGAATCTGGAAAAAACCCGAGTGCCCGAGAACAGATGACTGGTTAAAGAAATTTTGGCACATCTACACAATGGAATATTATGCAGCTGTTAGAAAATATGAAGTCATAAAATTTGCATATAGGTGGATCAACATGGAAAGTATCATGTTAAGTGAAATGAGTCAGAAAGAGAGGGACAGACAGAAAGATTGCACTCATTTGTGGAATATAAAGTAACAGAATGAGAGACTAACACCCAAGAATAGTAGAGATAAGTACCAGGAGGAGTACTCCATAGTTTGGAAGCTGACCTCACATGCTAGGTGAAGAGGCAGCTCTGATAGAGAAGGGATCACCAAGCAAAGGGTGCTAGGCAGGCCCACTAGGGATGGGAGATAAGGGCTGAAAGTGGACGATAGATTGAACATGATGCCTACTTCATACCTCTGTAGCAAACCACAACACTCAAAACGAGAGAGCGAGAAAATGGGAATGCCCTGCCACAGAGGCGGGGTGGGGTGAAAGGGACAGGGTTGGGGGGTGGGAGGGATGCTGGGATCATTGGTGGTGGAAGATGGGCACTGGTGGAGGGATGGGTACTCGATCATTGTATGACTGAAACATAAGCATGGAAACTTTTAAGTCTGTAACTTTGTCTCACGGTGATTCAATAATAAAAAAAATTTTTTTTAATTTAACTCACGCTGTATACCCCATTCAAAATTTTAGAATTTTTGGAGCATTTGCGGCCATGCAACATCTCAAACTCTACACCACTGACAAACCACTGACAAACTCTGTACCACATTGGATGGGATGTAAGGTAGAAGGCAAGCAATCTCGATTAAGAAAATATTAACACACAAGGCTTAACCTGTAGAAACATGTTATTAATCTTTTATACAAGGGCTTGATTGCTCCAAGTAAGATACAACAATCCACACGCTTTCTTCTAAGGAAATTTTTTGATCATTTTAGCAAATTATTCATAAAAAGCAATACAAAATAAATTATTTAGGACCTGCTATTGGGGCAGGCTTGGGTGGTGGTTGGGAAAATTGGAAATGATGATGGTGGAACAGTATAAAGATGGTAGGATTGGGTGTTGGAATATTGGCTATGATAATCATCATGAACAACTTTTTTTTAAATGTTATTTTCAAAATCCATAAAACTTTGGAACTAAAATCATAGCTTCCTTTTTTGCCAACTAAAGTCTTTTTTCAAGTGTTGGAACTTTTAATGTTTATTTTAATTCAGTGTCTGTTTATAGAAACAAAGGTTCTGCCTCCTATTGATAGTTTTTACTCTAATTTCATGAAAACAACGCTTGTAAGAATCTTGTAAGAATCATCCTGATGACTCCTGGTAAATTATAAGAGTTATCCTGTATTCTTCTAGTTTTACAGATGTACAAGAAGGAACACTTTTAAAAATAGTGGAAGAGGAAAAATATAATTTAGAAACTGGAAAAATCTTTCACCATCACCAAATTTTTCAGAATAATCACTATAAGTCCAAATATTGGCCAATGAAAGAAGCTAAAGGAAACAACTACCCAGGGAATTTGAAGAAACTAGAAATGCAGGAATCTGTCATCAGTAACATAAGTACTCCAAAAGGGTTATGTGAAAGGAAGTGACATTGTATTCACATTTTTTCAGAAATTTATCCCTCTCCCCTCACAGCGCTAAGAAAGGAATGCTGAGAAGCCACATCTCGGTTCTTCTTGTGAAGGCACTGAACAGTCACTTAGATTTCCTCTAGTCTGCAATTGTGTGTGTTTCTTCAGGGATGGTTGTGTGCAGTTTGCTAAAGCTGTTGTAAGAGAGAAGCAGAACGGGACAACCCATGTTCTAGTCTGCTCTTCCGGCCAGTGTTCTCATTTGAACATGTATCTTACTTGCTTGTCTCTACTCACTCCAGGTGAAACTAAACTGTGCCCATCTATGCCAACCCATGCCAGTCAATGCCACTTCATGCCAGTTTACACAAACTAGTGACAGCCTATGCCAGAAAGTGTCATCCAGTGTCAACCTTGCCAACCAGCGCCACGTGTGTCAACTGATGTCAGCCTATCCCTATGCCAGTGAAACCCATGCCAACCTGTGCCAGGAAATGCCCAGGTCAACATTTACCAGATGGTACCAGCCTGTGCCAGTCCATGCCAATCTGTGCCTCTGCCTGGCCCAGCCTGGGGACATGTTGGAGAGCTGACCCACCCACTCAGTAGTCATCAGGCTGCTGGTGATTGAGTTTTGCTGGAAATTTCATAACATTTCTATCTAAGAGGATGATGTGGCACTCTTCTAATTCCCTCCCTCTCCAACAGGTCCTTTTCCCTCGCGCCAGGTATAATGTGGCCATAAGACAGAAGGAGCCAACAGCTAAATAGCATTTTATCAGGGAATCATCTCAACCCAGGTGGGCAGCAAATACTTAGAGGGGCAGCAGGAAGGATACCTGGGAGGAAGATTGGCACAGGGAGGGTGAAGGCTCAGCCAAAGGCCTTAAGGAAGGGACCAGGCACGGAGGGCATCTGGTATGCCAGCAGAGGGACACAATGTAAGAGAGTGCATGGGGCAGGGAGGTCCCTGAGACGCATCTGTTCCAGGTCTAGTCCTATCCCCAATTGGGCTTCGCTAGACACCTGCCTCCCCGCCCCACTCGGAGGAGAGGGTGTGCCTAGTGGGGAGCATGGGGATGGGGTGCAAGGGGGAGGGAAAAGGGACCCTACCTTTGCCATCAACCCAGGCCCTTTTCCTCTTTCCAAACTCTGAGACAAACAGCCAATTAACAGTCTCCCTATTTCCCTCCACCAGGAGGTTCCAGGCTATTTGTTCCAGACTATCTCACAATGTGGACCTCTTGCCTGTCCCACTGGTCCCATTTCCCAAGTGTGGAGTATAAGATCTTGTTTAAGAGGGACAAGATCCAACCTGCAGGGTGCTGACAGTAACAGCATGTCCAGCGCATCAAGGCCCTGGCATTTATGTAAATTTCTCTGCCACGGAGAAGCCAAGCCAGACCCACTCACCACTAGGACAGCCAGGGAGGAGCAGCACTGCAGGGGGGCAGAAAAGTCTCAGACCAAGAGACAGGACAGGTCTGACTTCCTCTCTGTACCCACGGGACACCCCCTCATTCCCCAGCACCAGCAGCAGCACAGGGCGTCAGAGTAGGTGTGTGGCCTCTGGAAGCTTGGGGGTTAATGCCAGCCTGAGCAGTACCGTGGTGGTGCCAACCAAGAAAGTCACTTGGGCCCTGAGCCTCATCAGCTCTTTTCACTCAAATAGGACTAGAAGAGGGAATTATGTGAACAACACATCCCTGTCACATAATCAGTTGTCAGTAAAAGTGACTCTTACTAATTAGGCAGGGTGTTTCTGACTCCCAAACCACCCCCAACCTGAAGCTGTTCTCTACTTTCTGCGTGTTTTATCTGAACTTCATTTCTTCCTTGTAGCTGTTGCTCAGCTATGATACAAGAACGGGGAGACTATCTTTGTAGTCAAAGGCTGGTAGCTCAGAGACACTTAGCAAGAGATGAGCTTGCTAATCAAGAGATGAGTAGGGGCAAAAGGAATGTATTACGTGTGGAACAGGAGATGGAAAGAGGAAGGGAACTCTGCAGTGACATGGGCTATATGGGACAGACAGTCACGGGATGTCACAGGATATCACAGTTGCCAGGTCCACCATCTCAAGTTCCGGCCATCAACAATTGCAAGGCCATGAGGCTATAGTAATCATCGGGAAATGTCAGAACTCCTGGCACCAGCTCAACCTTATCAAGTCCAGGTCTCAGAGCCATTCCACAAGCCCTTCCACCTAGATGGTCAGGGAACTATGCCAGGGAAACGCCAACACACTCGCTCTCGCTCTCACACTCTCTCTCTCTTGCTCTCACTCTCTCACTCTTGCTCTCTCTCATCCTTCTGAAAAGGAAAGCTGGGGAGAGGCGCTGGGGGCAGCCAGCTCACATGGAGTGTCTGCTGCTGTCTTTCAAGAAAAATGATGGGGCAGAGAGAGAGAGAGAGAGAGAGAGAGAGGTGACTGCCATAGAGGCAGGCTTGGGAGGTGGGGTCAACTTGGGGGATGCAGAGACTCTGGTGCTGGGAAATGTGCACTGGTGGAGGGATGAGTGTTGAAACTCTGTAAGACTGAAGCCAAATCATGAGTAGCTTTGTATTGGTCTATCTAAAGGTGATTCAATTAAAAATATATTTTGATTAGGGCCTAGGCCAACCTTGTCCATGCCCAGCTTCTCCCCATTTCTCACAGAGCCCCCACAAAAGCCAGGACAATGGGGGTACACAAAGGAGCCCCTCTGGAAGATAGGAACAAGATAGAAGTGCAGGAAATTGGGATTCAAGGTCAGTTCTCCTGGTATGCATGGTGGCCTCAGTCTGCAGGCTGGGTCTGCACATTGCCTTCAGTCAGGGTGACTGTGGGAAGATGGGGGTGGACTGACAGGCAGGGGTGATGTGGGGAGATGGGAGAAGGGCTGATGAACAGGGGTGACTGTGGGGAGATGGGGGTGGACTGACAGTCAGGGGTGATGTGGGGAGACAGGGGGAGGGGCTGGCAGCAGTGGGTGCTCTGGGGGACATGGAGGTCCTGTGACGTGCCCTTAAAAATCGCTAGACAGAGAGAGACACACGAATGAATCTTGGAACTGAGTGGCTCTCGGTAGACATGCCTCCAGACCTTGCATTAGGCGACCTCCACTGGGCCACTCCAGTTGGGAACGGGTGCTGTCCCTCCGCCTGGGGAGGGGAGGACTGTCCTTCTCCTTCCCGGCCCCGAGAGGACCCGAGGTGCCACCCACAGCCCCCTCTGCCCACCACTACTTATTAAGCTCCTTAAAGGCTATGATCCCAGAGACACACAAATAAATCTCAGAATTGAGTGGCTGTTGGCAGAAA
The DNA here is from genome assembly GCF_027595985.1 of Sorex araneus. Taxonomy (NCBI): domain Eukaryota; kingdom Metazoa; phylum Chordata; class Mammalia; order Eulipotyphla; family Soricidae; genus Sorex; species Sorex araneus. Next base: position 104,041,175 of record NC_073304.1, read on the forward strand.
TCTCTCCAAATCTAATTACTAAAATTTTAGAATTCCAAGATTGCGCGGCAGCAAGCAGCTGCATGACATCATATGCTACTCATAACCAGCAATAGAAAGCAAATTGTCTAATGTTGCCTCTTTGGCAGGTCTGAGTGTTGGTGGAAATTTCCAAATAATAGTGTTGGGACTGGTGTCGAAATATTGAATGTAATCTAAGTAGAGAGAGAGTAATGTGTAAATTATCTGCCACACAAGCAGGGGTAGGGGGGAGGGGAAATACTGGGGTTGTTGTTGGTGGGAAATGTGCACTGGTGAAGGGATGGGTGTTTGATCATTGTATGTCCAAGACTCAAATACGAAAACTTTGTAACTGTTTTCACAGTGATTCAATAAACAAATTTTAAAAATAAAATAAAATAAAATCACTAGATACTCCTTAGCCCCACTCAAGTGGGAACCCCAAGGAATTTTGAGAAGGGAAGAAGGAGCTCTTGGGACAGGGGCTCGGGTGTCACCCTCACTGCGCTCCAGAGCAGACGCCTTCTGTGGACACAGGCCAAGTGGTGCCACCAAGGCCTTGCCTTTCCAAATGGAAGACAGACCATGGAAGATCCTCTTTCCTATGTCTCCCACGGAGCCTATGCCACTGCAGAGCTCTGTCCTTGGGGACAAGGAACAAGGCCCAGGACAGGAGGGATGGGCGGGACCAGCTCTAGAACCACAAGACTCCTGTTCACATGGTCCAGCTCTGAGAGAACAATGAAGAGCAGCAGAACCTCTGTGGGGGCTCTTGGAGTGTAACTGCTGCAGGCCCCAGAGCAGGAACCAAACACCCTGAGGTGGGACAGTCACAGAACCCAGACCCCAGGAATGGGTGGCTCACAGGTAGATGATTTCAGAGATCCCAGGCAGGTCCTAGGCTGTAGGGGTCTCCAAATCCACAAAATATAGCATTTCCTGCTACTGACCCCTCTGGTGCCACCATGAGGGTCTCCTTCTGCCCAGTGCCCAGGCAGAACTGTCCCTAGTCAGAGAAGCTAGGCCACTCCGCCAGATCCAGGCCAGGGACAAGTGGCCATGTAGAGTGCTGCTCTGGGGAGGCCATCTGGAGGCTCAGGCTCCCTCCTTTGAGGCCACCCAACAGAGCAGATGTCAGGGTCTAAGGCCTTGAGAGTGGCTCATGAGGACTTGGCATGGTGCAGTGGTGCTGCCAGAGTGAAAGAGAAATCCTCAGTTTCCCCTTGCCTGCTACTGTGAGCAGTTCCATTTTAGTTGTCTCTATTCCACACCCTAAACACTCTGCAAAATTCTGGGCTCTTCCTGAGGAAGGAAAATCAATAACTTCCCAACACCATAAATTCTGCTCCAAATCTTAGGCTCACCATAGACTAAGTGATAAAGAGCAATATCTAGGGCCAAATAGATCAATCAAAAGAGCCGGGGAATTTCTTCCTCTTCTACTTACTTTCCAGTAAACATCCCTGTTTTCTAACTCTGAGCATCTTCATTATTCAATATTTTCACTCGAAAATATTAAAGAACCGGGGCTGGAGAGATAGCACAGCGGGTAGGGCGTTTACCTTGCACGCGGCTGACCCGGGTTCAAATCCCAGCATCCCATATGGTCCCCTGAGCACGGCCAGGGGTAATTCCTGAGTGCAGAGCCAGGAGTAACCCCTGTGCATCGCCAGGTGTGACCCAAAAAAGCAAAAAAAAAAAAAATATTAAAGAACCTGGTAAGTGTCGATGACACAGAGACCCCTGGCCCCACCCCTGCATCATTTCTGGGCCTCATTGAGGAGAGAATACACAGCAGAAGAGCATGAAGTGCTGCCAGACTCAGATCTCTGTTACTGGATACCTAGCCTTATAGCTCGATTGGGGAAGAAAACAGCACCCATCCCCCAGCTGGGAGGTGACAAGCACCATGTGCACTTTCTTAAGGAGGATATAAAGTCTGTTCAGCTTTCTCTCAGATCCTCACTTTTCCCTGGAGAGTGAAATGTCAGAGTTGAGGGAGTTGGATTCTTTTCTGGGAAACCCAGAAGGGTTGCTGCTCCTTCCTTCTCTCTCAGGGCCCAAGAGAAGCACGAGTCCTAATGTCATCATAAGCAGCCCTGCAACAGCCCCACCTCAGAGTAGAGGCTAACATCCAGCCCTCCAGCATGTGCCCTGAGCTACTTTTTCTCATAATCTCCTCTCTGTTGCCCATCAGGACACTCCTCCCTGACTTTGTTCTTCCTGCTGACTCCTATGGCATTCTCCTTAGAGCTGCCCTGGGGTGCCGGCTGTGCCCTGGGAGAGACCCAAAGGCCTACCCTTCTGGGCCCGGAGTCAGCCTGTGCCCATACTGATGGCTCCTGTGCCACAGGCAGTGCAGCCTGTCACGTGGAGGCAGCAAACAGCATAGGGTCAGCTCAGTCCTGCATCTGTATATGAGCATATAAACTGCCTTCTGCTGGTGAACCAGAAATCCAATGTTCCTTTCCTCACACCTCTTGGTCTTCCTCTACAAAGCTGCTCTAATCTCTCTCCCTGAGGCAATTCACAGATCTCTGTGTTCTGGAACTAGGCAGCAGGCCCGAGTCTACATACCACCATCACCACCTGGGCCAGAGTCTGTTTTAATGCCTGCTCAGACCCCTAGACAGGGTGCAACTACTATGACTGAGTGTAGTGCTTCTTCTCTCCTTGTTACTTTATATGCAGGAGGGCCAATGGCAATTTATTGATATGGTTGTCCCAGTGCCAGTTTGATCTTGTTATGAGACGGGCACTTACGAAGGGGCAGGCCTCATTGGTAAAGGGTAGCTAATTCCTTCAAGGCCTTTGAACCTGTGCTGCAAGGTCTGAACCAGTGTGAGGAAGGAAGAATTCTCCCCCTGTACCAATTGGGTAGCAAATAGGGCCCCTGGGGGTGCTCAGACGCCTCTTTATTTCACCAATGGGGATCGCTTTCATGGAGTGCATTTGGAATCACTCTCTTAAAGTGCATTTATGAAACTGGCAAGCATCCTGAGGCCCTGCCCCCCGCAGAGAGAGAGTTGTTTTTTTTTTCTTTCAGGTGTTAGTGTCCTGATTGTGATGAGTGGCAGGAGCAGGGAAGTATTAATTTTATTACCTGTTTTACCAATCTATGAGAAAATGTTTATACATTCCCTCATGGAAAGTTACTCTGGGAACTGCGCCTGAGAGTCGAGGCTTGAAGAGGTGCTGCCTCCCTCTGAGGGGGCCTAGTTGCCAGCATTCGGCTCTGTTTGGAGCCAGGGAGGCTGCTAACAGCCAGCCCCTCACCTTTCCCTGCTTTGAGGTGGCTGAGTGGCCTGCGTCCTGTCGCACTCACTGGCCATCCTTCTTTTGAGACGGCCAGACAGCTCTGGAGACATCTCCTGCGGCCTCTCAAATGCTGACCCTCTGTGTTTTCCTCAGGGGAATGGTGGAGAGTCGCCAACAGTGGCTCGCCTTTCTAGGGCAGCTGCTGTTAGTCCTGCCGGTGGGCAACTCTACCCAGTTCCCATCCTTGCAGGGTGCCGTCTCCAGCTGAGCCCTGCTCCCTCCCCGGACCATGGCCAGGCAGAGGCACAGCCTCCATTCTCTCAGCTGCAGCAGGGGAGTCTTTCCGTTTCCTGGGGCTCCTTTACGTGGGCTTCCACTCCATGGGCCTCCAGAGCGTTCCGTTCTGTGGCCTCTGCCTAGTGGCGCTCCGTAGGCCTCCTGTCTGCTGAGGAAACGTGATGGTCTCCTCAGAACTGGGGGAGCTGAGACAGTGACGTCTCACTGCTGCCTGAGACTTCCCCAGGGGTGCCGGGGAGCGCTGCGGCCCCCCTCCTGAGAAACGGGCGGGGGCAGAGGTGGGGCCGGGAAGGCCGCGAGTGGCTCAGTCCGCCCTGAGGCAAACGTTCACCCGCGCCGCCCCCGGCAGGTCAGAGGAACGGCCGTGGAGCCGTCAGACGCTAGTGCGGTGTCTGCGCGCGGGGCGCGGTGTGCGGTCGGTCCCCGGCTGCGTGCGGGCCCCGGGGGAGTCGGAGCCAGGACCGAGTCGGAAGCAGGAGCCCCGGGCCTGGCGCGCCGGCGCCACTGAGGCCCGCGCGCTGCAGCGCGGCCGGGCAAGCCTGGGCTCCTTCGAACCCGTTAGACCAGGACCAAGCTGAAAGGTCCCCCAACTGGACGCTGAGGCTGCGGAGAAATGGAAGTTTCCCGCACAAAGAGCTTTTCTGGCTGGGGACCACCTCTGACGACGCTCAGGCCTTACCCCGCCTGTCGGACCCTGCGCGGTGCGCGCGCACACCAGCGCCCCTACCGGCAGCCGCTCACCGCCCGCCCGGGCGGCCAGCCAACACCGCGCCACCTGGCTCCGGAGGCAAAACGACCCCCGCAAATGTCCGCATCAGGTCTCTGCCGTCGGCCCGGGGATGGCACCGTGACAACAGGACCGATGTCGACCAGGACTCCGACCTTCCGGAAAGCCGCCCGGGCCGGCTACCCGAATCGCCCGCTCACCCCAGCCGCTATATAGAAGCGGCCGCCAGGGGGCGCCCGAGCACCGCTGGCGGGACTGACGCGACCCGCGGGAGTCGTGGGGGGGATTCACCGCGCCCCTCACCCAGGAACAGACGGGCTTCAGGCAGGGCCACCCCCAGCCCTAAAACCACACCACACCTCTCAGTGTGTGTGCTTGTGCGTGTGTCTGTCTGTCTGCTTTGGGGGACACACATCCAGGCTGTGCTCCCTGGCTGCGCGCTCAGGAAGTACTGCAAGCCGCACTCGGGCACCCTCGGGAGGTCGGGAACTGAACTCAGGTCCGGCGGGTGCGACGCAGGCCCCTACCCACTGTGCCGTTTTCTTCAGCACCCACTGCCACCATTCATTTTAGTTTTTGTTTGATTTTGTTGCTTGAGGGACATATCCCAGTGATGCACAGGGATTACTGATTCTGCACTGAACTCAGGGATTACTCCTGGCGCTCTCTCTGTCTGTCTCTCTCTCTCTCTCACACTCTCTCTCACTCCCCTCTACCCTCCCCCCTCCAGCCTCCACCACTCGATTTATAACAGATTCAGGTACTATGTTACTGTGTGAGACAGAAGTAAATTAGAGGTGTTCACAATGAAATCAAGCTGTTTTATTTGTGATGGTAAAACGGAAGAGGAGGAGGGGGAGGAGGAGGTGGAGAAGGAAGAGGAAGAGGAGGAAAAGGTAAATCTATATCTACCACTCCTACCTCAGGGAACCATGCAATGCCAAACATCAAACCTGGGGTTCCAGGGAGTCATGGGGACATGACTACCTAGACCACTTTCTGTGAGTCACCGCATGATTAAAAACCTCTAGATCATTATCTATTAAAATAGGGATGTGAATTAGAAAAAGAACTCAACAGACTAAGTTCACCAGGCTTCCTGGAGCATTAAGAAGGTCTGGAGGCAATAAACGAGCCTCTTGGAGCACTATAAAGGTCTGTGAATGACAATCACACTTCCTGGAGCACCCTGAAAGTCTAGGAACAACAAAATGGACTCTTAGAGCACTCTGAATATCCAAGAATGATAAAATGAATCCCTTAGCATCCTAAATGTGTGGGTACAACAAATGGGCCTCTTGGAGCACCCTGAAGGCTGGGGGATGATAAAATAACCTGCTGGGCCACCCCGGTATCTGGGGACAACAAAATGATTTCCTGTATCACCCTGAGATCTGGGGATGACAAAATGGCCTCTGGGAGCACCATGAAAGTCTGGGGGTGACAAACCAGCCTCCTAGAGCACTCTGGAGTTCTGGCAATTACAAACGGGTCTCCTGGAGAATCCTGGATGTCTGGTGATGACAAATAACCCTTCAGTAGCACCTTGAAGTTTGGGGTATGACAGATGTGACTTCTGGAGCATACTGAAGGTCTGAGTGTGACTAACGTGACTCCTGGAGCACCATAAAAGTCTGGGAACCACAAATAGGTATCCTGGTGTCCACTGAAGTTCTCGAGACGTAACATGAGGCTCCTGGCACACTCTGATCCTCTGGAGGCAACAAACAGGCTTCTTGGAGCACTCTGAACGTCTGGGGACCACCGGACGGCCTCCAACAGCACCTTGAAGGTCTGTGGGAATCAAACAGCACTCTGAAGTTCTGGGGATGATAGGCGAGCTACCTGGATCACCCTGGAGGTGACAACCATGTCTCCTGGAGTAACTTGAAGGTCTGGAGGTGACAAAAATGTCCTCTGGGACACTGTGAAGGTCTCCTGTAAGACCCTGAAGGTTTGTATAAAACTAAAAGGCCTCCTGGAGTAATCTGAAGTTCTGGGGATGACAAATATGCCTCCAGGAGAGAGATGAAGGCCTGGGGACATAAAACAAGCCTTCTGCACACTCTCAACGTCTGGAGGCAAGAAACGGGATTCTAGAGCCTTCGGAAGGTCTGGTGAACAAAAAAAATGAACAGCCTCCTGTAGCACCCTAAAGCTGCTGGGAAGAAATCATGCCTCTGGGAAAACGCTGAATGTCTGAGAATAATCACATGGCCTCTGGAACAGCCTGGTGGCCTGGGCACCACAATCTGGCCTCCTAAAGCACTTCGAAGTTCTGAGGATGAAAAATGGGCCTCATGGAGAACGCTGAAAGTCTGCAGGAGAGAAACATGTCTCTTGGAGCAGCCTTAAGGTCTGGGGACAAGATGGCCTCCGGGAGCACCCTGAATGTCTGGGGCTTCCACGTGTACCCAGAAAGTGTAGAGACAAAAATCGGGACTCCTGGAGCACCTGAGGTCTATGGGTGACTAACAGGCCTCCTGGAGCTCTCTGAAAGTCTAGGGACAAAAACCAAGTCTCCTAGAGCACCCTGAAATTCTGGGGACAACAAACGAGCCTCCTGAAGCACCCTGAAAATCTGGGGATAAGAAATCAGCATACTGTTAGCACTCTAAAGGTCTGAGGAAAACAAAATGGTCTCCGAAGCACTCCAAATGTCTGAGTATAACAAAATGGCTTCCTGTACATCCCTAAATGTCTGAGTATGGCAAATTGGCCTCCTGGAGCACGCTGCTGGTCAGGGAATGACCATATGGCATCCAGGAACACCCTGAAGGTCTATGGATGCTGTCAGATCCCCTGGACCATGCTGAGTGCCTGGCGGTAAAAGCCAGGCTTCCCAGAACGCTCTGAATTTCCAGAGATGATAAGCGGGCATTTGTCTGGTGAGGACAAATGGGTGTCCAGGAAGACTGTGAAATTCTGAGGAAAACAAATGAGCTTCGTGGAGCACTATGAAGTTATCTGGTGACAAAAGAGCCTCCTCGAGAACCCTGAGTGTCTGGTTATGACAACAAGCCTCCAGGAGAACCTTGAACTTCTGGAGATGACAAACATGACTCCTAGAAAATCTTGAAGTCCTGGGTGCGATAAAAGTGCCTCCCTAATAGTCTGGGGACAACAAATGGCCACCTTGGAATATTCTGAAGGTCTGGGAGTGTAAACCAGACTCTGGCGCACCCTGAACATCTGGAGGCAATAAACGGGCTTCCTGGAGCACACTAAAGGTCTGAGCGTGACCAAATGGCCTCCGTAAGTACATCCTGAAGGTCTGTGGACATCAGACAGACCTTCTGCAGCACATGAAGGTCTGGGGATGATAAATGGGCTGTACTACAGCAGTCTTAATTTTTGAAGATGAAATCAAGCCTCAGCCAGTTGCCGCCCCAACACGCCAATCTAACTTCTCAAACCATATGTGTGGACCCGGCCTGCAATGCCCATCCCCTCACCTGAGCTCCGGCTCCTCACCCAAAGGGAAGTTCTGACTCCCAGTATCTCATCTGGGAACTTCCCTCCCCTGACAGGTGTCACCCCCAATATGCCGATCTAACTTATCAAACCAAGTGTGTGGACCACCAGAATCGCCCCCCATGACCCCTCCACCACCACCACCCCCCACCCCCCCGCCAACACACACAGATCTACCCTTCATGGCATACCTTTAAAATCTCTAACCAGAAAACCACAAAGTTACTTCATCTCTACCCTACATTCGGGGTATTCGTTAATGCAGGCCTCACTTTCCTTACCTATCCATAACCCACGGTAACAAAGACAGCCCACTGCAGGGGCCAAAACATAAAACAACATGCAGGGGGAAAAGACTACAAAACACAAAGGTCACAATGGTAAAACAACGCAGAAACTCATCAGGCTTAGTGAGTGAAGTCACTGGCCCGGATGAATCAAACTGTAATAATGAACTACATAACCTCTCAGATAAGGAATTTAGAATGGAACTGTTAATGATGCATAAGGAGCTCAAAGAATCAACCCACTGATGATAAAACACAAGAGGATATAAGAGCAGAAGTGATAAAAATGCAAAGAAAAGACAAGCAGAAATGACAGACCTAAAAAACTTAGTAGGTCAGAAAAAAAACTCAGTGGAAGATCTCAGCATCAGAGTAACAGCTGCTGAGGACAGAATCAGTGAGCTCCAAGATGAGTTGCAGAGAATCTCCAGACAAGAGCAGAAAATGGAAAAGAGCCTCAAAATAAAACAGCAGATAACAACAGAAAACCAGGACCAAGCCAAGAGGAATAACATAAGAATCACTGGAGTCCCAGAGGGACAGGAAGAAAGAACTCAGATGAAGAAAGAACTCTCAAATACATTATTGCTGAGGCATTCCCAGAGCTGGTGAGTGCCTGCATGCAGATTCAGGAGGCCCAGAGGGTACTAGCTAAAAGAAATCTAAATAAAAATACTCCAAAACACATCCTTATCAGAATGAGGAAAACCACAGATAGAGATAAAATTCTGAAAGCAGCAAGATAAAAGAAGGAAGTTTCTGATAAAGGTGCATCCTTAAGACTTACAGCAGACTTGTCTCACAAAACTTTCCAGGCCCAATGATGGGGTGGGGTGGTGGGTGGCTATAGTGAAAAAGCTCAATGAAATGAGTACCTCACGAAAAATACTCTACCCAGCTAGACTTTCATTCATACTTGAAGGAACAACACACAGCTCCACAAACAACTCAGAAACTTCACAGACTCAAAACCATGGCTGAAGAAAAAACTAAATGGGCTACTTTAAGACTAGACAAGCCCCCCAAACACACAAAACTACTACAGAAAAAAATGGGACAAAGGCCTTAACAATAATCTCTCTCAATATCAATGGGCTAACTGGACCAATTAAAAGACACAGAGTGACAGGATGAATCCAAAAATTGAACCCAACATTCTGCTGCCTGAAACATAGAAACACTTCTGAACAGTCAGAGCAAAAACATCCTTTTCCATTCAAAGGATGGAAAGCAATTCTACAAGTAAACAACTCCCTCAAAAAAGCTGGGGTAGTCATACTAGTATCAGACCACATAGATTTCAGACTGAAGAAGCTTACAAAAGACAGTGAAGGAAATTTCTTAATGATCAAAGGATCTATACATTAGGAATAATTCACATTCCTAAGTATGCACCTAATGAGTGCATACCAGCAAAATACATAAAACGACTTCCCATAGACTTGAAGAAAGACACTGATAGCAACACAATAATAGTTGGTGATTTCAACATCACTTTATCACTTCTCAACAGATCAACTGAACTCAAACTCAGCAAGGGCATACTTTATCTGAGGGAAGAAATAAAAGACAGAGGTTTAGTAGATATACATATATAGAGAGAGAACGACATATCCATCCATCCCGCGGAATTTGGTATGTGGGCAGGTGGACATGGCTGTCAAAGAGATCCGAGTAGAAGTCATGAATAATTTTCTCCATTGCCTTTCTGGAGGATGTGATAGATCCATCAGGGCAGTCATCTTGGTCTTGTAGTTGGCGAAGGACAGGCGAGCATTGCGAATACTTTTCCCAGCTTCTGCTGCACTGGCCAACACTGCTGCTCTTCTCTTTTTGTGGTTTTCCTTTATCGCATCTCTCATCTCTGCACAGCTTTGTGAGCTCAGATGTTAGCTTGTGGTTGCCTGAGGCTCACGCCAAACCACGTTGACAAATGAGCTCGAGAGTTTCCGAAGACAGACGTCTGTTTGTGGCTTTCTCACTCTTGGCATTCTTCGCACAGACATGGAGGTGCTGAACCAGTCGATCATATTCCTCGTCGATGTGGTCAAGGACGGCATATTCCCACGTTGCTGCAATAGTGCCAAAGAGCTCCCAGTTGGTGGTCATTCTGGGAGTTGTCTTCTTAGACCTAAATTTTGCAGACTTTTCTCCCCACTCTGTGAAGTACAATTTCGCACGAAGGAGATGGTGGTCTGATCCTGTTTGGAATTTTGGGACAACAGTGACATCGGTCAGGCAAAACCTTCGATTGAATATGATGTGGTCAATTTCATAGTGGAACTGTCCACCGGGAGACTCCCATGGATATGTCGTTCCCAACGTTCTCCCTTCTGAATTCCGACATGCCATTTCGCTGGTAAAGACGCGTACAGCACCTGGTCCGGACAAGGTCAGACCCGAACAACTGAAGAATCTGCAGCCAGTACTCATCAATACACTGGCCCGACTCTTCACACGCTACCTGTCTGAATGTAAGGTTCCATCCCAGTGGAAAACCAGTAGGACTGTTCTGTTGTACAAGAAGGGAGACATCCACGACATCAGCAATGATCACCCAATCTGCCTGCTGTCTGTAGTCTACAGGTTGTTCACTCGTGTCATCCTGAATAGAATAGGCAGAACACTAGATGAAGGACAACCATGCGAGCAAGCCAGATTCTGAGGGGATTCAGCACGATAGACCATATCCACACAGTGACCAAACTCACTGAAGTTTCTCAAGAGTTCAAGATGCCGCTCTGTCTAACGTTCACCGACTTAACGAAGGCCTCCGATTCTGTTGAGACTGAGGCAGTCATCGAAGCCCTGGCCAAACAGAGCGTTCAAACTCAGTATATCAAAATCCTCTAAGAGCTATATTGTGGATTCACCACCAGGATCTCACCATTCTACAAGGAAGTGATCATTGATGTCAAGAGAGGGGTGCAGCAGGGTGATACCATTTCACCGAAACTCTTCAGTGCCACCCTTGAGAACATCATGTGACGACTGGAATGGGAAAGAATGGGAGTGAAGATAGATGGTCGGCAATTACACCACCTCTGCTTCACTGATGACATCGTTCTCATAACACCAAACATTAGCCAAGCAGCACAAATGCTGACCAACTTCAACCACAAGTGTGGAAAGGTCGGATTGCAGCTGAATCTCAACAAGACGATGTTCATGAAAAATGAACTGGTCCCTGAAGCTCCATTTGCTCTCAATGGAATGAACATCACCGAATGCAGTAGCTATGTGTACCTGGGTCGAGAAATCAATATGAGGAACGACTTGGTGCCAGAACTGCGCAGGAGGAAGAGAACAGCGTGGAATGCATTCAAGAGCGTCGAAGAGGTGATTAAGAAAACAAAGAAGCTCCGACTCTGGGCACATCTTTTCAATTCCATCGTTCTTCCTGCACTAACATATGCCTCAGAGACCTGGGCCCTACGCAAGCAGGATGAGAATGCTAGTAGGGTATCCCAAAGAGGAATCGAAAAAGCTATGCTGGGAATATCATGTCTCACGCAAGTGAGAGAAGGAATCCGGAGTTCTGACCTCCGTCAATGGTCAAAATCAGGGATGCTGTCTCGTTTGCCAAGGCATCAAAAATCAGATGGGCCAGTCATGTAATGTGATTCAGAGAAGACTGCTGGACTAGAGCTATTACCGACTAGATTCCACGGGACGTCAGAAGACCTCGTGGCCGCCCACCAACTAGATGGTCAGATTTCTTTGTCAAATCCCTGAATGAATGATTTGAGGCTCTTTCTGTTCCTGGAGCAAGCAGATATCATTGGGCTGCACTAGCACGCGACAGGGACAAATGGAGACGTTACTGGCGCCCGCTCGAGCAAATCGAAGATCAAGGGGACTACAAGTGATACAAGTGATCTATATAGAGAGAACATTTCATTCAAAAAAAAAAACTGAATACACATTCTTCTCAAGTACACATAGGATATTCTCCAAGATAGATCACATTCTGGGCCACAAAACATACCTCCATAAAATTAAGAAGATAAAAATTGTATCAATGATCTTTTCAGACCGTGATGCACTGAAAATAGAGGTGAATCACACACAGAAACAGAAATTCAAATCAAACACCTGGAAATTAAACAGCTCACTACATCAAAAAATTTCTGGAAAGAAATGAGAATGAAGACACGAATTACCAGAATTTATGGAACATGGCAAAAGCAGTGTTAAGAGGAAAGTTTATAGCTCTACAAGCATTCCTCAGGAAGGAAGAGCGAGCCCACATGAGTAACTTAACCTCATAGTTTAGGGTCTTGGAAAGTGACCAACAAAAGGAGCTCAAACAAGGCAGGAAGAAAGAAATAATAAAAATTAGAGCATAAATTACCGACATGGAATCCCAAAAAACAATCCAACAGATCAATGAAACCAAGAGCTGGTTCTTTGGGAAAAACAAGATCAGTAAATCACTAGCAAGACTCATGAAGAAAGAGAGAGAGACCCCTAAACAGATTCACAAATGAAAAGGGGACATGACAATAGAAACCACAGAAATTCAAAGGATAATCAGAGATTACCTTGAGAATCTTTATGCCACAAAATAAGAGACCTCAAAAAAATGAATAAACTCCTTGACTCCAATAATCTCCCAAGGCTGATCCAAGAAGACTTGGAATACCTGAACAGACCTATCACTATCAAGGAAATTGATATAGTAATCAAAAGTCTCAAAGAAACAAAGGTCCTGGCCCACATGGATTCACTAGTGAATTCTTCCAAACCATTAAAGAGGACCTACTCCCAATCCTGTTCAAGCTTTTCCAAGAAATTGAAGAAAAAGAAACACTTCCAAACAGTATCTATGAGGAAAATATCATCTTAATACCAAAAGCAGACTGAGACACCACAAAAAAAGAGAATTACAGGCTGATAACCCTGATGAACACAGACACAAAGATCCTCAACACAACACTATCAAATAGAATCTAACGACTCATCAAAAAGATCATACACCATGACCAAGTAGGATTCATCCTGGGATGTAAGGATGTTTCAACACTTGCAAGTCAATCAACATAATACACCACATCAATGAAAGGAAAGATAAAAACCATATAATCATATCAATACATGCAGAGAAGGCATATGACAAAATCCAGCACCTGTTTATGATTAAAAAAACTCTCAACAAAATGGGAGTCCAAGGAACTTTCCTCAATATAATCAAAGTCATCTACCACAAGCCTACAGAAAGCATTATTCTCAATGGGGAAAAAAACTAAGAGCCTTCCCTCTAAGATCAGGAATAAGACAAGATTGTCCACTCTCACCACTTCTATTTAATATAGTGCTGGAAGTACTTCCCAGAGCAACTAGACAAGGAAAAAGATATCAAGGGCATGACATAGAAAAGGCATGAGTCAAGTTATCACTGTTTGTGGATGACATACTATACTTAGAAAATCCTAAAGACTCTACAGAAAAGCTCCTATATAAATAGGTTTATGTAGTAAAGTGGCAGGTTGCAAAATCAATACCCAAAAATCCATGGCTTTCCTATACACAAATAATGGAAAGAGTTTTTTTAAAAAAAAAATTGTAATAGTGTCTCAGAAAATCAAGTACCTTGGAATCAGCTTAACTAAAGAGGTGAAGGACATATACAAAGAAAACTACAAAACACTACTTCAAGAAATAAAAGAGGACACTAGGAAATGGAAGCACATCCCCTGCTCATGGACTGGGAGGGTTAACACTGTCAAAATGGCAATACTCCCCAAAGCATTATACAGATTCTATGCACTCCCTATAAGGATACCCATGACATTCTTCAAAGAAATAGACAAAACACTCTTGAAATTCATATGGAGCAATAACCCCCCACGAATAGCTAGAGCAATGCTTGGGAAAAAGAAGATGGGTGGCATCACCTTCCCCAATCTCAAACTGTACGACACAAAGCAGAAGTAATTGAAGCAGCATGCTTTTGGAACAGAAACAGACCCACAAACCAATGGAACAGAGCTGAATATTCTGATACAGCCTTTCAAGTATATGATCACTTAATCTTTGATAAAGGAGCAAAAAATATGAAGTGGAGCAAGGAAATCCTCTTCAACAAGTGGTGCTAGGAAATCTGAATAGCTACCTGCAAAAGAATGAACTCTGACCTCTGTCTAATGCCAGGCACAAAAGTCAGATCAAAATGGGTCAAAGACCTCAATATTAGACCTGAATCCATAAGGTACATAGAAGAAAAATGTGGTATATTAAAGTAAAAGGCATCCTCAAGGATGAAACATCACTGACCAAGCAAGTGGAAACAAAAATAAGAGGAACTACATTAAACTCAAGATTCTGCACCTCAAAAGAAAGTGACCAAAATACAGAGAGAGCCCACAGAATGGAAAAAGTTATTTACCCAATATCAATAAGATAGGGCTTAATATCCAGGATATACAAGACACTGGTAGAACTTTACAAGAAAAAATATCTTCCAACCTCATCAAAACATAAGGAGAAAAAATGAACAGAAACTTCCTCAAAAAAGAAATTCAAATGGCCAAAAGGCACATGAAATAATGCTCTTTGTTGGGGTCTCAGCAGCCAGTCTGAGACTTTGACCAAACCCCCCTGCCCCTGAAAGCAAGAGCCGGCTCTTAACAGAGAACCAGGGGCTTGCTCCAGCATTCCACACACAGGCACTCTGGTTGAAGAAACAATGGGATGAGGGATGTGACCGTTAACATTTGCCTGATCTAGGTAACCCGGCCCTGAGACTGGGAAATACAAATCATTAACTAGCATCTGTACTGAACATGATGAGATAAGTGTAATACATACGTGGAGAGAGACTGGCACATATCAAAAAGAACAAGAACAACCACTGCTGACACAGATGTGGGGAGAAAGGGACTCTCATTCATTGTTGGTGGGAATGCCAATGATCCAACCTTTTTGGAAAACTGCAGCACTGTAGCGCCTGTTGTTCCATGGTGAGACTTGTTATTGTTTTTGAAATATCAAATATGCCACAGGTAGCTTGCCAGGCTCTGCTGTGAGGGCGGGATACTCTTGGTAGCTTGCCGGGCTCTCCGAGAGGGATGGAGGAATCAAACCCAGTTTGGCCACGTGCAAGGCAAACACCCTACCTGCTGTGCTATCGCTCCAGTCCTTTTGGAAAACAATATCGACATACCTCCAAAAACTAGAAATTGAGCTCCTGTATGACCCAACAATACCTCTTATGGGAATATGTCCCGGAGATGCCAAAAAACACAGTAGAAATGACATCTGCACCTGTATGTTCATTGCAGCACTGTTCAGAGTAGCCAGAATCTGAAAACAACTCAAGTGCCCGAGAACAGATGACTGGTTAACGAAACCATGGTGCATCTACAAAATACAATACTATGCAACTATTAGAAAAGATGAAGTCATAAAATTTGCTTATAAGTGGATGGGACATGGAGAGTATCGTGTTAATCAGAAAGAGAGGGACAGACATAAAATGCACTCATTTGTGGAATATAAAGTAACATGAGACTAACATCTAAGGACAGTAGAGACAAGGGCCAGGAGGATCGCTCCACGGTTTGGAAGCCTGCCTCATGAGCAGGCGGAAAAGGCAGCTGGGATAGACAAGGGACCACTAAGTTAATGATGGTTGGAGGGATCGCTCTGGATGAGTGATGTATGCTGAAAGTAAATAAAGCTGATCGTCTGGGCGTCCCCATCTATGGGGGATACTAGAGTACTCTGTCTGGGAACAAAGAAACAAGTCATCTGGAGTGGTCTGGAGGCAAAAATCTGTTCTCCTGGAGCATCCTGAAGGTCTCTGGATGACTATTACACCTCCTATATGAGTACTATGAAGTTCTGGGACCACAACCCTGGGCTCAGTGTCCAGGGACATGTGTGAGGGCAGAGGCAAGATTAGGGATGGGGCCGGAGAGGACTGGGCGTGGCAACGTGTCAAGAGATAAAAGCAGGGTTGAGGTCAGACTACACATGGCACAGCATCCAGGGCCAGACTAAGATCCAGGGACAGGGCTTGGGTGGACTGGGCAGGGCCAGTGTCCAGGGCCAGGCTGGGGTGGGGTCATCCTGCAGGGTCCAGCGTAGCCCTCTGAACTGAGACTTCATGCCTAGCACCTAGCTAGGGAGTGCAGGAGCCTGATGCTGTTGGTTCACATCCTATAGGCAGGCCCTGAGTTCGGTCTCAGCTGAGCCCCACTTGCAGTGTGGGGAGGCGGGAGGGTCCTGGGGGAGGCTCAGGGGCGGCGAGCTGGCCTCACAGGCTCCCACAGATGTTCCGGGTGCGAGTGCAGTGCGGTGGGCGCAGACACACTCTGTCGAGGCGCTACAGCGACTTGGCAGGTGAGGTGCCCTAGGACCCCGACTGGCTCCAGGTCCGAAGCCCTGGGACAGCCTGGCCCCCACTCTCCTGTGGTCCTGAGGCTTGGGGAGGGAGCAGGTGCGTCCCAGCCCGCCCTGCCCATGGCCCCCATGGCCCCCGCTGCTGGCCGCCAGCCCCCCAGCCAGCCCCCACCTAACCTTTATCCTAGAACCTGCAGGGGTGTCTGATGGGGACCTCCTCGCAGAGAGGAAACTGTACCAAGTGCCTGACTTTCCCTCCAAACGCCTGCCTGGCTGGAGAAGCAGAGGGCTGGAGCAGCAGCGGCTGGGCCTGGAGGTGCGGGGGGTACCTGGGGGTCCACATCCAAGTGCGGGCATTTTCCTGGGGGCCGACGTCCAGGTATTGTGGGGGATGCCACTGCAGGGGGGACACTGGGCAGGGCGTGGGAATGGGGAGGGGCAAGTCACTCACTGCCCCCAGCGTCTTTGCTGGAGTGACATGGGCCTGAAAATCCCGAGTTGCTGAGACTGAGGGGCAGGCAGGTGCGGGGCAGGGGCAGCTGCCTCTCTCCAGTCTGGGTGCCCCGTGCACTGCTTTGGCAGGATGGGACAGGCTTGGCTGTCCCCATGTCAGAGTCTCAGAGGAGGATGTGCAAACTCCCTGGGCCAGATTCAGTGCTCTTGTCCTGGAAACCCTGATCCTTTAGGGTGAGGGATCACACCCAGCTGTGCCCAGGGGCTACTCCTGGCCCTGTGCTGGGTACGGACCCCCTCCTGCTCTGAGGGGCTCTGGAAGGCCCCTGTGTGAAATGGCCCAGCTGGCTGCTGACTGTCCTCCAGGGCATCCTCTACTTGAACCGGGAAGTGCCCAAGGAGCTTCTGCAATTCCTGGGTCTTCTGCAGTCCCCCGCAGACCCCGAGACCAGCAGCTGGGGGTGAGTGCCTTCTGGGTCCGTGGCTTGGCAGAGGGGCCAGGTCTTGGGGGTGGCAGGCTAGGGGCTGTTAGCTGCTCCCCTGACCTGACCTGTCCCCGATAAATCAGCAGCCCTTACAGGTGGTTCCACCACTTAGTCTTGCCCCTTTCTTGACACTCCCCCCACCCCCAGGAGCTGATTGCTTCTCCTTTTGGCTCTCTGGGGAAGTTTCTGCCTGGTGACAGCTGGCACTGTGACCTGCGCCTGTCTGCTGCTGCCCCCTGGTGGCCATCTGGGGAGAAGGCATGTCCTGCTGGCCACAACACTTTCCTGTCCCCCTTTCCTGGGTGGGTCCGGGTTAGGTCATCCCAGAGTCCAGCAACAGGAGGCCCGACCCCACCCTCTGCCCCATGACTCATGGGCTCTTGCCTCCCTAGCGCACAGCCGTGCCATCCGCCTGTGCTAGGCTTTGGCCTGGATCCCTATGTCCGCAGCCCCACTCAGGTGAGTGGGTACCTGCCCTAGGAGTCGTGTTTTAGGGTCCAGGTGCACGGAGGAGGGGGAGCCTTACATTGTGGAGGGGTTGGCACCACACTCGGCAGTGCCCAGGAATCACTCCTGGCAGGGACGGGGGACCATACGTGGTGCAGGACAATGCATGCAAGGCAGGTGCCCTTCCCGCTGTCCTATGGCTCCGGCCCGCCTTCCCGTCAGCTCCCGCTGCTCCCCTGGGTGTCAGGTCCCTGCTCCTGCGTCCCGAGCCCGCTTGAGGGTCCCCCCGAGAGCACGTGTGGGGAATGGGCGCAGCTTCCCCGTCTCTGGGTCCCAGCAGCCCAGCAGCACAAGCTGAGCTGAGTGCCAAGGCTTTGTCCAGGGTGGCCAGCTGCCCTCACCCCATGGGGCTCAGCCTCTGGGCCCCTCACGGTCGTTCCCTCCCACAGAGCCACTGCCCAGCGTGGTGGTCCGAGGCGTTCTCCAGGGCCTCTAAGACAGCCTGCCCGACAGCCAGCCAGAAGCTCGCGGCCACTGACCCCGGAAACAGGCCACCGTCAGCACCGTCACATGCCCCTGTCCTAGCAGCCCAGACAAGGGCAGGGCCACTGTCCTCTAGGTCTGGGCCTGGGGTTTAGCCCCCAAGGGCCAAGATCAGCGGCAGCCCAGGTCCTGGTGCAGGACTGGGGACAGGGTGAGGTGACAGGGTTGCTTCGAGGGGGTCCGACTGCTTCAAGTGGGGGTTACTCCTTCACCCCAAGCAGCTGGGTGAGTTGCAGCTGGAGGCAGTTTAGACGTTGAAGAGACAAATGGAGAGAGTGGAGGCTGAACCCCCAGGGACAGGCTGGGTCGGAGTGCAGGGGCACTGCAGGTCCAGGAACCCAGCCCCCACACAGGGTTTTAAAAAAACCCCACCTTTTATTACTTGCACTTGGCAGCATTTGTAGGAATGTTATAAAACCGCGCCTGGTGGGTGGGTGACCGGGCGTGGGGATGTGGGTGAGGTCTGCTCCCTGGATACCAGCAACCCCTAGTGAAACATGGCGCAGAGGCAGTCTCTGCCCTCGGAAGGACCCTGCTGGCTGCAGACACGTGCTCGCAGGAAGTGCTCCCTGCACCTCTATTCCTTGGCGATGGCAAATGGCTTCTCCACCTCGATCTTGCCACAGTCGGCGATGGTCACGTCCTTCAGGGGCCGGTCCCGCCCGTCTGTCTTGGTGCTCTCCACCTTGCGCACGACCTCCTGGAAGGGGAAGCGGAAGCTGAGCGAGGGGTCCGGAGACCCTGAGCACAGGGAGCTGGAGGCCCCTGGGCCCAGCGCCACCGTGGGCCTCAGCCTTCGGGAGGGTCCCCCAGGCGTAGGCCAGGCTGGGCTGCACAGGGATGGACACAGGCCCCAGGGGTACTCAGAAGTTGGGGTGCACCGAGAGGCTGGCTCCTTCTTCCCGACCCCTCAGCTCTGCCACCCTGCACGGGTCTGAGTGCGGGGCTGGCTGTGCGGGGTCAACTCTGGCACTGCCGGGGCCACAGTGCCCCGAGTGCCGCCCCCACCTCAACTCACCATGCCCTCGATAACCTTCCCGAACACCACGTGCTTGCCATCGAGCCAGGCGGTCTTGACCGTCGTGATGAAGAACTGGGAGCCGTTGGTGTCTTTGCCCGCGTTGGCCATGCTCACCCAGCCAGGCCCGTAGTGCTTCAGCTTGAAGTTCTCATCAGGGAAGCGTTCGCCATAGATGCTCTTACCTGGGAAGAGAGATCGGGGAGCTTGGTTCCCGGAGGAGCAAAAGCCAGGTCCTCGGTCTGCGCCGTCCTCAGCCAGCCAGGCGGGGCATGAGGCCCACACACACCTCTGTCCCCTCTGCCCTCTGGTCTGGACATCAAAGCGCTCATGGACGCGACCCTGGGCAAAGGCTGCTTGAACTTTGCCTCCGGCCATCCCTCGGTGCCCTGGAAGCTCTCACACAGCCCAGTGCGTAAGGACACAAGTCAAACATCTGTGGGACCCTGGACAGTGGTGGAGGGAAACAGTAGTAGGGAAGGGCCCGGTGCTCAATGCTCGTGCAAGACTCCCCCAAGACCAGTACTGTAAATCACAGCGCGAAATAACAGTTTAAAAAAATGAAATCTCTCCTGACCGTAAATCATAAACTCATTCTGGAAGCCTGAGTTTATGAACAGCCTCTCTGATGGCAGAACTGTGATGGCTTCTACGGAAGGCTCACGTGGGTACTTGCACCTGCTGAGCCCAGTCTGAATCCCCAGCACCACACACTGTCCCTCCCCTAAGCAGAAGGAGAGCACTGGAGAGGGGCAGGGGGCAGGTTAGGGGCTGTTACGTGGGCCCCAGAAAGCCAAGTGCCTTTTACCTAAGAATGAGCAGAAAGCGAAAGGTGGAGGGCAGAAGAGACAGTCCAGCGGGGAAGGCGCTTCCTTGCATGCAGCTGACCAGAGTTCGATCCCCAACACCCCACATGGTCCCCCAAACCCACCAGGAGTGATTCCTGAGTACAGTACCAGGAGTATGTCCTGAGCACTCACAGGTGAGCCTGTCATGAGGGCCTGGAGCGCAGCGCCCATGCTACTCCCATTTTCCTTCCCACACCCTGGCGTGTGCAGAGCGGGTGCCAGACAGACCAGAGTCTCCACCACCCACCGCAGCACACTTGCAAGAGAAGCTTTCTACAGATGGGGAAGCTGAGGCAGATACAGGCCAGGCCCACCCAGAGTCCAGAAGCCCCTACTCAGAAACCTCTAAGTTTGAGCAAAGGAGGATTCCACTCTCAGCTGTTCCTGAGTCAGCCCCAACCTATGCCTGTGTGCAAGCCTTCCCCAAAATGGGCTCAATTTCTGCTGGGCTCGGGGCAGCACAATTAGCGAACTCCCCAGGCGCTAATTCTCATTTCATTTTTAACAAAAAGATTTCTTCCTCCCTCCTGCCTCCCCCCTTCGGTTCACATCCAGGGATGCTCAGGGGTCACTCCTAGATCTGTACTCTGGAATCAGTCCTGGTGGTGCTCAGGGATGCCAGGGAGCGAACCTGGGCTGGCTGCCTGCAAGGCTAATGCTGTGCCTGCTGTATTATTGCCCAGACCCCTTCTTACTCCCTCTTTTAGAGGGTCTTGGGGTCACACCTCAGTGCTCAGGAGCTGCCAGAGGACAACACAGTCCCAGGACTCAAACTGAGGTTGGTTCCGTGCCAGTGAGAGCCTGCATACCCCACTGACTCTTGGGTCCATGACTCCACACTGTGACCTCCACACACTCCATGTCTCTCTGCTGGGGCTGAGGCACTGCTCTCACTGGCACAGACAGTGGGCTGGGGCTACAGCAAGCGTCACACACCAACCCTGTGAGCTGGAAAACGGCACAGCGGGGACTCCACACCCTGGGGCCTGGCTCTGGAATCTAGGCTTCTCCCCATGAGACCCTCTCTGGGCTCCTCACAAACTGGTCCAGCCCCGCCATCACCCAGGACACCCACTAGGACTTCGGAATGTCGCTCAGGAGGACAAGCCCCTGGTCCTGTTCCCGGGTGCTCCATTTCCAGGCCCCCAAGTCCGGCTCTTCGTTTGGGGGATGGTGGTGGGAACTCAGAGGAACGGGTGGGGGGGGGCAATCCCAGGGCCTCCCGTGGGTGACAGTCCATTAGGCTCCACCTGAGCTCACATCTTGACCTTGCCTCTCCTTTGCCCACAAGTCCCCAGCCAGGCCGGCTCATCCCTCTCCCTGCCTCGGCCTGAGGCGTGCCCTGCAGGCACCTGACCGACTCCCCCACCCCACAGCTCCGAGCACTGTCCTGGACAGTGAGTGAGATCAGAGGACTTGCCTCGGAGGCGCTGGGTCCAGTCCTCAAGCTCCTTAGATACGGGACTTGTCCACCCTCTGCACTGGCCTAAGTGCAACCGTCCAGAGACCCCCGGGGCTTCCAAGGAGGATGAAAAACCAGCAAACAGGCTGGAGGGACAGAGCGGGGAGGGCGCTTGCCTTGGGCTCAGTTAGTCCGGGTTCAGTCCCAGCACCCCACATGGTCCCCGGACTGATCTCCGAATGCAGAGACAGGAGTAACCCCACCAGGTGGGGCCCTAAACCAAACAAATTATGGGTCTGAACCTTAAATATCTCCTTGGGGCCCATCTGAGTCTCTGGGGCTGGGAGGAAACGGATCTGCTGTGCCAGGGCCGCTGTGCCCTCAGCAGGCACCTGAGTCGGCCCGCCATGTCCAGACCGGAAGGGGGCAGCTGGGAGTCCTCAAGCTCTTGGTGGAGCGTAACTGTGCATCCCCGCATCCCTGTCCCGAGGGTGCCAGAGCCGTGGAGGTCAGACAGGGCCCTGGGACCGGGCCGAGGAGGAGAGTCCAGTGGGCGGGGCCCTTGTACTGCATGTGGCCGACTCGGGTTCGGATCCCCAGCTCCACATACGGTCCCCTGGGCCCCACCAGGAGCCATGGGTTTGCGGTGCCAGAGTGAGAGCACAGCCCGCAGGGCACGTGTCGTGCACAAGTCTGACTCAGGTATGATACCAGCACCCATATATGGTCTCCAAAACACCGCCAGGAGTGATCCCTGAGCACTGCTGGGTGTGGACCCACACCCCTTCCCTGTCACCCCACCCCGAAAGTAAGTTCTAGGGCAGAGAGAGTACAGCTGGGGAAAGCGGTCCCCTCTGGCGCTCTGACCCTCAGTCGGCCCCGTCCCTGGAGCATCCGAGACAGGCCACCCTGGGTGCAGACTGGTCCAGCAGTCTGTGGTTAGGCCGGTAAGGCCAGACTCGCCAACGCTGGCCGCCTGCCCCTCCGGACTGCTGCAGCTGCGGGCCGGGGGCGTCTCACCCCTCCACACGCCTGCCCTCTGCCAGCATTACCTCCAGTGCCGTCGCCCCGGGTGAAGTCTCCACCCTGGATCATGAAGTCTTTGATCACACGGTGGAACTTGCTGTTTTTGTAGCCAAATCCTTTCTAGAAAGAAAAAAGGGGGAACAAAGGGCAGGTGAGGAGGCAGCACTGGCTGCGGGGACAGGCACACACACACCACACTGGGCTTCTCAAAGACCCCAGCCGCTGCCAGCTATGCCCTGTGCTCACCTCCGTCTTCACCCAACATGCAGTGTCAACACGAACAGATGCAAGAAAGGCAGGACAGAGCCACAGCACAGGGCAGAGTGAGGGTCGCGCAGGCAGCCCACCTAGGGTTGACCCCCAGCACCCACATGGTCCCAGAGCCCTCCAGGAGTGATCCCTGAATGCAGAGCCAGGAGTAAGTACTGAGCATTGCAAAGTTTGGCCCCCAAGCAACAAACCAAAAGAATGGCCCTATAGGATAATGTTCGTTTGCCCTTCCTCCCTGGCCACTGGGAGCTTGTGTTTGTTAATCGTCCCCCAACCTGTCAATTACCTTTGTCTCCTGATCAGACTGTGTCTTGTAAATATTGTCTTTCTCTTCTCCTTAATATCCTTCGTGTGGTTAGTTATTTCAGAGCAACTGCTCTTTGTATGGATACAGGAAGACAGTTAAAGACAAGCCTGTGGCTTGGGAGTTGATTGACTCCAGATAATATACCTCCTGGAAATCTGCTCTCTCGACTTAAGCCTCAGTTTCCCTTACTTCCTAGATTCCTGAAAACAGAGTCCTGATGGGGATTGGATGGACCCAGGGCATGCGGTGAGCTATGAGCTATCCTGGCATCAAAATGGGCCTGGCCAAAGTGCCCTAATGCTTACTCTAAGTTAAGAGCTCGGTCATGGGCAAATTCTGTCATGATCCAAAAGTATTAACTAGATTTGAACCCTGCTGGGGTTAGGAACTATTAATCTGGCCTGAGCACTGTAGCCTGAGTCTGTGGTGACATGTCCCCAGGAGACTCACCCTATAAGCCTAAAAGTGTCCTTTACTGTGTCCACACAGAATAGTATATATTAGGAAGGAGAATTAAAGATGTTAATCAAGTTGCAGGTCTAAGGAGAGGAGAAACACACTTAAGGGCTGTTTTGCCCTCAAGGGCTCCAAGTGGTTGGGAAGACTGGAAAAGCACTTTTGATTATGCTTCCCGAGGGGAGGCGTGGTGAGAGGAGAGAAAAGCGCAGCTGCGGGGAGAAGAGGGAACTGAAGGAGAGAAGACTGAAACAGAGACAGAAACAGAGACAGAAGAGGACAGGAGACTGCGAGACACTGAGTTAGAGAGAAGACTGCAAGCTGAGGGTAAGAGTGGCTGGGGAGACTTGGAGAGGAATCACGGAGAGAGTTGGAGAGCGAGTTAGAGAGAGGGTTGGAGAGAGCTGGGAGAGACCAGAGACTGAATAAATGGCAACTAATCAGTCAGCAACCATCTTGGCCCTCGTTCTTCCTTTGTTCATCCAAGGCAACCGCCGTCCCGGATGAAGAAGCGGCTCAAGAGCACCACAAGTGGGTAGTGAGAGAGGGCCCCCCGGAGAGCCCGTGAACATCGTCTCCTGTGTAATCCCCAAGCGAAGAGCTTACACGGCCCAAGTGGGGATTTACACGTGATCCCAAAATGGGGCCAGAAACAGGTCAGAGGGACATTATATAGGTAATGCCTGCCTTGGACAGGGCCAACCCTGGTTCACTCCCCCGCATCACAGAGGGTCCAAGCCAGACTAGGGGGCAATACAAAGAACAGCCCTTGGGCAGAGCTGGTATGGCCCCCAAACTCCCCTCTCCCACCTCCAGCCCCACAAAACAGAATGTGGCCAGTTCAGGGGCAACCCCTCCCTAGATGAGGGTGACCTGCAGCCCCAATAGGAACTTGAAACAGACTCCTATACAGGGTGCTCAGACGTTCTTAGTGCCTAGGGCACTCTGGGCCTCTGGCTCTTTTAAGAGAGCATTCATGGGAGTCAGGAAGATAGCCTAGTGAGCAGGGCACATGCCCTTCATATGGACGACTCAGGTTCAAATGCTTAGTGCCACATGTGGCTCCCCAACCCCCACCTGGAGTGATGGATTCGTGGAGGCCGAGCAACAGCACAGCGGGCAGGGCATTCATCTTGCACTAACGTGACCCAGATTTGATACCCAGCACCCCATATGGTCCCCTGAGCACCATGAACAGTGCTCCTCAGCGCAAAGCCAGAGTGATCCCTGAGCCCTGCCAGGAGTGGCCCAAACACCTTATAGACCTCCTCAATCACCAAGATAAAGAGTTAAGTTCTCGGGCAGAGAGATAGTACTGTAGGGAAGGTGCTTGTCATGCATGCAGCTGACCTGGGTTCAATCCATGGCACCACATATGGTTCCCTGAGCTCTGCCAGGAGTGACAGGAGTGACCCCAGAGCTCAGGGCCAGGAGGGTAAGACTTGAGCCCACTGGGTATGGCTCAAAACCAAAAAGGAATAAACTGTGATGTGTGTGTATGTGGGGCAGGGGAGATGGCAACAAAGGACAGTAGCATATGCAGATGTCCTACATGTGCAAGTTCGATCCCAGGGACACTGGGCTGAGCGGTGGGCATCTCTCCTCTGGGCGCAAACCTCAGACGGACACTGCTGGCCCTCAGACCTCTCAGCAAACGTGGAGGTCTCATGCTCTCAAAAAAGAACGTGAGCACTGGTGTTCACTCTAGTTTTTTTCCATCTTATTTTTTAGGACTGGAGGGATAGCACAGCGGTAGGGCATTTGCCTTGCACGCAGCACACCCGGGTTCTATTTCTCTGTTCCTCTCAGAGAGCCTGGCAAGCTACCGAGAGTATCTCACCCGCATGGCAGAGCCTGGCAAGCTACCTGTGGCATATTCAATATGCCAAAAACAGTAACAAGTCTCACAATGGAGATGTTACTGATGCCCATTTGAGCAAATTGATGAAGAACGGGGACAACAGTGCTATAGTGCTATTTTCTTTGCAGGGGGTTGGGGGGCGGAGGAGGTGCACAAGGCTGACTTCAGATGGGGTTTGGAAAACCATATGGGTTGCTGGGAACTGAATGGGGTTGGCCACATGCAAGGAAGCGCCCTGCCTGCTGTAATAAGGAGCTGCCCCACCTGCAGGCTCCAGCCCCTGTTTTTCTCTTCCTGGTTCTGGGGCCACACCTGGCAGTGACCAGGGTTTACTCCTGTTTCTGTGCTCAGGAGTCACTCCTGATGGGCTCTGGGGACCATATGGAATTGAGCCAGAGACTGAGTCTGGGTTGGCTGGATGGAAGGCAAATGCCCTCTCCTCTCTGCTGAGCTCCAGCCCCAAGTGTTTTCTTACAGGAGTGTTTATGGGGGACAGAGGACCCACATCTTTTGGTGCTCGAGGAACCCTGCAGCGATGTGATGCCCAGCATGCTGCATACCAGGCGAGTGACAGAGCCCTGTACCATCTCTCGAGCCCTCCACAGATATCTTTCCTTTGGTCAGTACATTCTCTTAAAGATGAAAGGTGGAAGCCGAAGAGAGAGCACAGTGGTAGGCGCTTGACTTGCACTTGGCTGAACAGGGATTGGGAAAGCAAAAAGAAGAGAGAAGAGGGGCTGGAGAGATAGCACAGCAGGTAGGGCGTTTGCCTTGCACGCGGCCGACCCGGGTTCAAATCCCAGCATCCCATATGGTCCCCTGAGCACGGCCAGGGGTAATTCCTGAGTGCAGAGCCAGGAGTAACCCCTGTGCATCACCAGGTGTGACCCAAAAAGCAAAAAAAAAGAAGAGAGAAGAGTGGAGATAAAAGGAGGGAGGGGAGAGGGGAGAGAGGACAGGAGAGGAGAGCTGAGCAGGGTGGAGGGGTGAGGAGGGGAGGAGAGGGGACAGGAAGGGGGAGGGGAGGGGGGAGGGGAGAGGAAGGCGTCCAGGGAAATCTGTGGGCTCCGCACACATGGTCCAGGCCTTGGTCCAAGAGCTTCCCCCGCTTGAGCTGACCGCCGCTCATCTCTGATGGCCACTTACCTCTCCCGTGGCTAAAGCCACGAAATTATCCACTGTCTTGGGCACAGTCTTCCCGAAGAGACCGATGACCACCCGGCCAATGTCTTCATCGCCCACGCGCAGGTCGAAGTACACCTGGGGACAGGGGTGCCTGGCACTGAGCAGGGGTCTTGCTAGAAAGGGCCTGAGAAGGGGGAGGGGCAGGGAGAAAATGGGCAGGTTGGGGCAGGGAGGGCTGGACGGCTCTGGGGAGGTCACGCAGCTCAGCCCTCCTGAACGGCACTGTCCGCGGGCCCCGAGTCCACTACCTGCTCTATAAAACACATCCCAAGGAGGCGGACCTGAACTCGCCGCGGTTTGGGGTTTTGTTTCCTGGTTCCGGGCCGAGCCCAGGGTCTGACACGCGCAAAGCGAGTATCACAGGTCGCCGCTCGCTCCGGGGCGGGCCCGTTGCAGCGAGTGTAGACTGCACTCGCCGGGCCCTGCACGGCGGCGGCGGGAGGGGTCCGGGGGCTCGGGGAGGGTTCCGCGGGGTCCGGGCCGCCCGGGAGGCGCCGCGGGTCGGGGCGCGGGCGGTACCTTGACGGTGACTTTGGGCCCCTTCTTCTTCTCGTCGGCCGCGGAGGGTCCCGGCAGCAGCAGGAAGAAGACGGAGCCCACGACGAGCGCGGCGACGAAGAGCACCTTCATGTTCCGGCCGGACAGGCGCAGCATCCACGGGCGAGGGGCGCGGGCGCGGCGCGGTCGGAAGACGTGGGGAGCGGCGGCGCGGCCCGGCGCGGCCACGGGCGCGGGCGCGGGGGGGGACGCGGGGCCCCGGCCCGGCTCGGCGCTCGCAGGCGCCGCGGGCCCCCCCCACGGCCGGCTCCGGGTAGTAGAGTCCCGCGGGGGCGGGGCCCGGCGCCGGCGCGGCGGGCGGAGACGCGGGCTCGCGCGCGGCCGCCACGTTGCTGCGGCCTCATTGGCTCGCGCCTCTAGCCACGCCCACTACTAGACACGCCCACGGCAGTGAGGCTGGGGCGAGGGGTTGCCACTGCGGAAGTGCCGCACGGAGGCGCGCGCCGCGGCTGGACACCGTCAGACCTGGGAGGCGCTGGCTCGGGGGCGGCGCGGCCTCCGGCGGGTGCCGGCCGGGACCGAGCCCCGGGAATGCGCGGCGGCAGCGGCGCCACCGGCGCGCGCTCAGTCCCCGCCCTGGTGTGATCCATTAGTGCGGGCGGCCGCGGCCTCCAAGTTAAACAAGAAAGATGCTGAACAAACTAGTAGTATGGAGCGACTCAAGCATAAATGACCACTGAGGTGGGCTTTGGGCATTGCAGCTTTCAAAACGTCGGGACACGTGTGTGTTTACCCCAGATAGGACTTTACACAACTCCCGCAGGTCGTGCAAACTTACTGGCACCCACGTCCCGACTCAGTCCCGGTCCCCCCTGTGAGGCCGGTCCCTTAAACCTGTTTTCCATGGACTTGACTGTGAAGTCTGCAGCTCGCCTCCATGTGTGTTGTATACAGATGCACGCAGGTTAAGTACGTGCGTTTTATAATATGTGCACTGAGAGTGGGTTGGGCTGTGTTCCGCGTCGGGGTCGCTCCTACAGCAGGGAGACCTTGGGGTGCAGGATGGGCCAGTCTCTCCTGCAGTCAGCCTTAGAGCTCGCCCTGTTATCTCTTTGTACAGAAACCCTCACAGCAGGATTTCACAGGTTCACACCTACAGCTGGTCGTGCTCTGTTGCAGGAGGCTACACATGCCTTCTACACTATGGAGCCATGGTATTATTAAATGTCTTTACAACTTCTTTTTCCTTGCTCATGGGCCACACCCATCAGTGCTCAGGGCTTACACCTGACACTGCACTCGGGCTCACTCCTAGCAAGGCTGGGGGAACCATATGGATGCCAAGGATCTAAGCTGGAGTCAGCCGCGTGCAAGACAAGCACCCTACCTGCAGTACTATTGCTCCAGCCCCATATTATAATTATTTTGGTCAACTATATAAAAGTTTATAATAAAGCTCACTAGGTCATACTGAAATGCCTGGGCGGGTACCAGGATCAGACAGTCTGGAATTAAATCTGATTCCTCATAAACACCAGAACATCCCGTTGCTCATCGATTTGTTCCAGCAGGCACCAGTAACGTCTCTCATTGAGAGACTTATTGTTACTGTTTTTGACATCCGATACCCCACGGGTAGCTTGCCAGGCTCTGCCATTTGGGCGCCATACTCTGGGTAGCTTGCCGGGCTCTCCAAGAGGGGCGGAGGAATTGAACACGGGTGGTCAGCGTGAAAGGCGAACACTCTACCGCTGTGCTATCGCTCCAGCCCTAAACACCAGAACATGGAGTAAATTATTTCATCTTTCATATTTTCTTCCCTTGACTTTACAATAGGGTGGCAATGCCTCTCAGTGTTTGTTGATAACTGAGAGACTATGCTTGAGGACATGAGGATTTGAAATAGACTCTGAACAAATATGTTTTCCTAGTGAGAAAGCTTCTGCACTTAGAAACCATGACACCCTCCCACCCCATTCAGTAAAAGAAAATATTTGCTCACCTATTAGACAAAACACCAATATCAACGTTTTTAACAATTTGCCAAACTTAGGGGCCGGAGTGGAGAGGGCATTTTGCCTTGCATGTAGCCTGCCTGGATTCAGTTTCCGGCATCTCATATGATCCTTCTAAGTCCACCAGGAGTAATTTCTGAGAGCACAGCCAGGAATAACTCTTGAGCATGTTTGGTATGGTTTAAAAAAAAAAAGCCAAAGGAAAAAAAGAAAAAGAAAAGAACTTAAAAAACTTTAAAAAAAAGTTATTGTCCTCAAATAAGACATACAGGAGGCCTGAGAGATATTACCAAGGATAAGGTGATAGTATCCTTGCACCTGGCAAGCCCTGATTTGATCACTGGCACCACAAATGGCCCCCTGAAGCATTGCCAGGTGTTGAAAAATCCTGCACTCCCCTCTCCAAAGGGCTCTTCATGGACTGGAGAGATAGTACAAGGATTAAGGTTACCCAGCTTGCATGTGGCTAACCTTAGTTTGAATCCCAAGCATCACTTATGGTCCCCCAAGAACTGCCAGGAATAGTGCCCAGATCCCAACAACAAAAGACAAAAGCACTTTCCACCACTTATCAGAGAAATGCAAATCCAAAGGAGAGCTGGTTCCTCACACCAGTGAGAATGGGCACATCCAAGAATGGATGAGCCAGTGCTAGAGGGAGGAGACAGGAACTCCCCAGTCACTGTTGGTGAGGGCATCATCTGACTCTCCTCCATGGGAAACACTACAGAACCTTTTCAAAAAATTAAGAATTAGATTTCCAGAGCTAGACACGCAGTTTAATGGCACACACAGAATGGTCTCCTAAGCACAACTGGCAGAAAATCTGAGCAAGGAGTAGCCTCCCCGCCCTACCACCAACACTCCACCACAGGAATATGGCCCCAAACAAAAATAATTGGATGAAACATGACCCAGTTCTTTCACTCCTTGGCATCTACCAGTAAAACACAAAACACTAATGAGAAAAGACAGTTGGACTCTATAGTTCTTTTACAACAATATTCATAATAGCCACAATCTGGAAACAAGCAGAGTGTCAAAGATCAGGTGACTGAATAAAGAAATTGTGGTGCTTATAGCTTATAGCATGTGTGTGTGTGTGTGTGTGCGTGTGTGTGTGTGTGTGTGTGTATGTACGATGAAATACTATTTGTTTATAGAGAAAGATGAAATCTTGCACTTCATAGCAACTTGGATGGAACTGCAGGTTATCACGGTAAGCAAAGTGACTCAAAGAAAGGACTAAGATGAATTATCTCTCCTATGTGGAGTATCAGGCAACCAACCGTAAGACTGCTTATAGCACAGAGCATCTGAACAGCACTGAGTTGACTAAGTGCAGCAGGGGCAGGAGGGTGAGAGAGGGGAGCTGGAGACCTGGGGAAAGGGAGGCTGATACTGGGGGGGGGGGTGTAGAATAGTAACAATATATTCCTAAAATAATGACATCATAAGTATTGTAAATCATGGTGTCTAAAAAATAAAAATAAACAACCCCCCAAATAATTTAAGATCATTTTTTGTTTGGGGGTTACTCCTGCCTCTGCACTCAGACATCAATCCTGGCAGGGCTTCGGGTACTATTTGGGGTTCCATAATTGAACCAGAATCAGCCATATGCAAGGCAAGTGCCTTAATCTGTCTACCATTTCTCTGGTCTCATTTGCTAGCTAAATTGTTCATTAATTTTTATTTTCATTCCACTAAAAAGAAAAACTGATTTACTCATCTGTTTATTAATAGATTCATATGAAAAGCTAGTTTTTCATATGAATCCATGCTAGTTTCTTAACTCTTTTTTTCTTTTTTTGCTTTCTTTTTTTTTGTTTGTTTTGTTTGGGGACCACAAATGGCAGTACTCAGGGCTTTTACCTGGCCTGTGCTCAGGGATCACTCCTGATGGGACTCTGAGGACCCTACGCTTACCCAACTTCCTCTTTTATAAGAACACAGTCATTTTGGTTATTAAGCCTTCTGAATTTTAACACTACCTGATGTATGGGCATCAGGATATAAAACATTTACGGGTAGGGACAGAGAGATTTACGGTGGGTAAGTGCGTGCCTTGTGGTGTCAGTGAACCTGGATTCGAACCTAAGCACCCCATGTGTGATGCTCCAATCCCCACCAGGAAGGATGACCGAGTACAGAGACATGAGTAAGCTGGGAGGACAGCCAGGTGTAACCCAAATACAACAAATAAACAGAAATAAATGGTTAGTTATATACTCTATTGTGTATATAAACTAGAATAGCTTTAAAAGTATATTTTGCATTTGACCCCAAAACAGAGGTAAAAAATAAAGTTACTCAAATGAAACTACCTCAAACTTGAAACCAGGTGTATAGAATGAGCATCCCTCTAGTAATAAAAGGACGAATTAAGAAAGAATATTTACAATTCATTTATCTGATAAGAATTATCCAATATTTAAGCTCACTCATGCCTTTTAATAGTTAACCAAAAAAAGTAACAAAATTGGCAGTCGATTCTTTGAAGGGCAGAGTTAGTACCACTGATAGGGTGCTTGCCTGAACTAACCTGAATTCAATCACTGGCATCCTATGTAGTTCTCTGGCACCACTAGGGTTCATTCCTGAGTGCAGAGCCTGGAGTAACCCCTAAAAATCACTGGTTATGTTTCAACTCCTCCCCCCCTGCAAAACTGCCAGTGGATTTTAATGTAGCACTGTAGCACTGTTTATTGATTTGCTCGATCGGGCACCAGTAACGTCTCCATTGTGAGATTTGTTGTTACTGTTTCTGGCATATCGAATACGCCATGGGTAGCTTGCCAGGCTCTGCTGTGCGGGCAGGATACTCTTGGTAGCTTGCCAGGCTCTCCCAGAGGGATGGAGGAATCAAACCCAGGTCGGCCACATGCAAAGCTAACTCCCTACCCGCTGTGCTATCGCTCCAGTTTGGATTTTTTTTTTTTTTTGCTTTTTGGGTCACACCCAGCAATGCACAGGGGTTACTCCTGACTCATGCATTCAGGAACCACTCCTGGCGGTGCTCAGGGGGCCATATGGGATGCTGGGAATTGAACCTGGGTCTGCTGCGTGCAAGGCAAACTCCTTACCCGCTGTGCTATCACTCCAGCCCCTCCAGTTTGGATTTTAATGAAAAAGTAAAAAGTATATAGAAATGAACAATAAGTAAAGGAGTTTTTGAAGCTCACTAAGCTCCAGGGAAATACAAAGAGAAAACTGACAATATAATAAAGACTTGCCTCTCTTTAGAGAGAGCAAACTCTAAGCATAGCTGGAATGGAAATGCCCAAAAAAGTAACAATAAAATAGGAAACAACCACTACTGGCAGTGTGGCCCCGAAACCAAAAGCAAGCATACTAAAACTCAGCAAAAAAAAAAAAAAACAGAAAAAAAACCCCACAGTGATAGGCACGTCAGATGCCTCAGGGTTCCACCGAGGGTCTTAGGGTGGTGCCAGGACGTGGAGTAAATATCCATAGGATGTCTTTTTTTTTTTTAGGGGGGGATATTGGTTTTGGGGCTATACCTGACAATGCTCAGGGATTACTCCAGGCTCTGGACTCAGGAATCACTCCTGGCAGTACACAGAGAACCATACAAGTTGCAGGGATGAAACCCAGGTGAGTCTGGTGCAAGGCAAGTGCGCTGCCCGCCATTCTGGCATCGGGCCCTTTGTCACATTTTCTGAAGCAGGCGCTCATGCTCCAGGGTCCTGCTAGGGTCCCTGCAGGTGCAGGCAGATCTGGTATGGCAGCATTTGGAGCTTTTGTTAGAGTCCATCATTGAACTGTTTGGGGGTTACCAGAAAATGCTAGGCAAAAAGGGTCATATTTCTGGAGGAAAACATTCCAGAGAGAAATTTATTGGCACAATAACCAAGAAAGTGCACTTCCTCAGCAGCCTCACCTTACACAAAGGCTGACTGCATAAAAATACATGTGTTGACAAACCTACCGATACTCTAGAAGGCACAGGCTGTGGTCAGCAGATTTTGTCTTGTTCAGAGAAATAAACTCAGTAGCCAATTAAAATTTTGCTACCTTATGGACTGAAAAAACAACTTTTTTTTTTCTTATATCAGTCCTTTTCTAATGAACTGCAACTGGAACCCTCAGTCAGGTTCAAGAGGAAACATGTTTTCTTGGCTGCAGTTGTTAGTCTTGAACCAGGTTAGTTCACTTTTTCTGAGAGCTATAAAATTTTTAAAAATTAATATTCCAGGGGTCACAGAGGTATCACAGTGTATATTCTACTTGCCTGGCAAGATGCCAAACAGGTTTGATCATTGACCTTCCAGCTTTCCCTGGTCACACTCATACAATTACATTAGGATCTAACCTGTACAGACGCCACTTCATCTCTAAAATGATGGTTCCCTCATAACTGCCATGAGTGCAGAGTCAGAAATAATTCCTGACTAGGTGTAGTCAGAAAAATAAAATAGTGGGTAGGGTGTTTGATTGAGATTCTCATTCTCACCCTCCAGCACCAGCAGGAGTGATCCCTAAGTGCAGAGACAGTAGTTAGCCCTGAGCAAGCTAGACATGGCCTAAAGCATAAATCATGGCAGTTATGAGGGAACCATAAGGGGTGCCAGAAATAGCACCTGGCTTGGCCACATGCAAGGCAAGCATCTCACTCCCTGTACTATCACTCCAGTCACTATAATAAATCTAATTTTTTTAAGTAAGCACATTAATTTTTGAAATCAGAAGATTCAGGCAATCATAACCTGATTTAGGGAAGCAAGAATGTGAATTTGACAGATCACAAGCCTTAGGAAGCTGGCATCACAATGGTTGGTGGTCTTAACTACTGCAGCATCTTTGGCTTCAAAATTTTGTTTGCGGTGGTTTTCTGAGAGTGGAAGAGAGTTCAGTTTTCATATCAAAAATCAATGGATAAGGGATGTCTTTATCAACCCAAAAGTATTTCAAACTTCCATTGCATAAGGTAGCCATTTAATATAGTTTTTTTTTTGTCATCTGCAGAGATAGGCACAGCAGATTAATATTGTTAGGGCATGGATTGAGATCTCCCTATAACGACAAAGAGACTCCAGAGACTGCAAACAGCAAGCAGGGTTTATTGTAAGACTGGCTAGCCAGGGTCCAGACGCCTATGCGGACACGCAGGTCCAGCATGTTGGGCAAAGACCCCGAGCTTCTCCAAAGAAGATCTTATATAGGCCTTCCCCGGCCGTTACAGCAGAGCCCACACATTTCATAGCCAATAGATTTGTAATATTACAAACTTTCTTAACCAATCCATTTAAAAGGACATCACTCCTTAGCCTATGGTTTTAGAGATCAGTATTCGTGCCAATATTCAGGAATGTCCCGGTTCTGGGGGCAGTCCTGGGTCTTGTGATATGGGTCTTGTGATATGGGTCTAGTTATCTGGTCTGACCACCACCCTTCTTGCGACCCGGGGTGCATGTATCCAAATTCCTTGCTCAGGGGCAGAAAATCAACTTATTCTGCCATGCAGGCTCCTGTAAAAAGAGTCTTGAGAAAGCTAAATTGATTCCTGTGGTCTGTTCTGGGCCAGTTCCTCACAATATCTCGGTGAGGTCTGTCTTGAGCTGGTAGAGTCCAGCTGGGACATGGTGGTGATTTTGGATTGTGGGAGCAAATCACTGCCAGGGGGTCTACTTGGGCGGACATTGGAAAACCCATCCATCTCTGATGCACACCATTTGTACAGCCTTGCACAGGTCCAAGATTAATTGCGGCTTCTGATCTCTTTGAAGATTTATTTATTGTTTTCATCACTTGGTGATGCTCAGGCCTTGGGGATTACTCCTGACAGGTCTCAGGGACCATATGGGATACTAGGGATCAACCAAGGTCAGCTGCATTCAAAGCAAGTGCCTACATGCTATACTGGCACTTTGATCCAAACACTTTAAGTCTGTATGATCCTTAAAATGATCTCTCGTACAATTTATTGTGTGAATTGAATTGTTTTTGTTTTTGTTTTGGGGACACACCTGGTGGTGCTCAGGCTTACTCCTGGCCATGCTTGGGGGAATTTATGGGATGCCAGACATTGAACCCAGGTGGGCTGTATGTAAGACATATGCCCAAAGCGCTCCAGCGCAGAATTGAATGTTTCATCAGAACACATACTCTCTCTGTGTCTCTGTCTCTCTCTCTACCTCTCTCTCTTCCTGTGCCTTTACAAAGTTGATTTGTTTCTTAATGGCTTTGGGGTGACCTTTGGCAATGCTCAATGCTTACTCCTGGCTCCACACTTAAGGGTCACTACTGGTGGTGCAGCTCAGGGAATATGTGGGATTGTGGGGTGGCAGGGACTACCTGCTGTATTATCTCCCTAACCCTTCCAGGACTATTTCTGACTCTGCTCAGGAGTGACCCTTGGCAGTACCAGGGATTTGAACCAGAGTCTGCACAATGCAAAGAAATGCTCTTAACTCCTGTAGTACTGTAACAGCAGGCACAGGTATTCAGGTTCTCGCCTTCAAGCAGTCGAGATTCAATACCAGGGACTGGACTGCAAATGTCTGAATTCAGAACAGGACTATAAAGGAAGGGAAAGAAAGCAGGGATTATGGGAGGGGTTTCCGGAAGAATTACAGATTATGGGAGAGTCTCCCAAAGGAATCTAGAGAAAGGCAAACATCTTGCCTTGTTTATACCTTTTTAACAAAGGGGATTAGGTGAGAATTTCTTTATTGAGTTTAAGGGCTGGTTAAATGCGGAGGGACATCCCCTCTGGGAGAAACTGGCAAGCTTCTGAGAGTTTCCTGCCCACATGGGACAGCCTTGCAAGCTTCCCATGGTGTATTCATATGCTAAAGCCAGTAACAAGCTGGATCTTATTCCCCTGACCCTGAAAGAGCCTCTAGTGCGACATAGTTGGGAGGGCCCAGAGACTTCTAAGATCTTAGGGAAAGGACAAATGGAGAGGTTACTGAGCCCGCTCAAGAAATCAACGATTAATGGGATTTCATGATCGTGATCGTGATCTGCCAAATTGCACATTGTCAAGTGGCCCTGCAATGCAGTGTGGAAGATCTATTTTAGAGTAAAAGAGATCTAACAAGACAAAAGAAAGCAGGGCTGGAGCAATAGCACAGTGGGTAGGGCATTTGCCTTGCACGAGGCTGACCCGGGTTTGATTCCCAGCATTCCATATGATCCCCTGAGCACTGCCAGGAGTAATTCCTGAGTGCAAAGCCAGGAGTAACCCCTGTGCATTACCGGGTGTGACCCAAGAAGCAAAAAGAAAAAAAAAAGACAGAAGAAAGCAAAAGAAAGAAAAGCTACTGAAACTATGCCTTGTGAATATAAAGGACAGCTTAGTCAGTGCGGCACAGTACAATTCTAGTCAAACATGGTCATGAGGAATACACAATCAAGATAACCCAAACAATAGCAGGCTGTTCTCAGATACTATTGTGATGTGGTATTCATAATTTAGCGATAGACACTTCAGACTATGTGTACTACATTAAGCAATTTATAGGAATAACCTGTATCCCACTTAAAAGAGCTGCATGATGATTAGCCCTATTGAGTCAAATAAGGATTGATAACTTTTCATGAGTTTCCACAGCTGATAAGTGTCAGAGCCTAGATATAAAGCCTGTGTTCTAATGCCAAAACCAATGAGACTTGGTATATTGTCCTGACTGCTGGTCATGGGGTTGTACAGATACTGCTGCAATCATGCAAGGAACACTTTCTAATCTTGTGGGATTATAAATTATTTCTTCAACCTGTACGTTCATGTTTCTACGAAAAATGCTCTTCACATTCTGCCTTCAAGGTGTAGCTCAGTGGCAGGTTCTCTAGCATTGAAGCCTTCTCAGAGGTGAACTAGCAACCAGTATAATGAATAGCTCCCTCCTCCATGCTCCCAGAGCCAATCACATTTACCAAATAACTCTCATAGTATCTACCACAACTTCTGGTTGGTATTATGGGCAATGGTGTACATATCTACTTTTCCTCTTGGAAAAAGGGCACCATGGTGTAATGGACTTTGGAGATCAGTTGGGCATTAAACTTACTGTCACCCTTTCAGATACTATTTGTGCGACTTTGAGCAATCAACCAATTTAACTCCTGTGAGACTAAGCTTCATCCATTAACTATTAGAAATAATAGACAAAAAATGCGGAGGGACATTAAAATGATAACCTGGGGGCCAGAGTGATAGTACAAAATAAAAAAAAAGAAATGGTAACCTCCTGGTGTCTG
Organism: Sorex araneus; assembly: GCF_027595985.1. NCBI lineage: Eukaryota > Metazoa > Chordata > Mammalia > Eulipotyphla > Soricidae > Sorex > Sorex araneus. Next base: position 104,078,604 of record NC_073304.1, read on the forward strand.
CTCATCTGGATTGTTGGGCCACCCAGTTATCAGGTAGGTAGGGCATTCAGTTATTAGACAACTCTTAGGCCCACCCTTGTGCAATAATTTGTTTCTCTCTTTATTTTCTTTTTGGGTCACACCTGGCAAAGCACAGGGCTTATTCCTGACTCATGCACTCAGAAATTACTCCTGGCAGTACCCAAGGGACCATATGGGATGCCGGGGATCAAACCTGGGTCAGCCTCATGCAAGGCAAATGCCCTCCTCACTCCAGCCCAATAATTCATTTCTTAAAGCCATATTCCTAATTATCCATGCTTGTTCCCCTTTGTCTCTATCATCCTCCTCTCTTAAGCAGAGACTTAAAACTGCGACAGGGGAATAAGGACCAAAAAAAGTGGGGGTGCTGAAGCCATAGCACACTGGGTAGAGTGTTAACCTTGCACACAGCCGACCAGGTTCAACCCCTGGCATCCTATATGGTCCCACGGGCACCTCCAGGAGTAATTCCTGAGTGCAGAGCCAGGAGTAAACCATGAGCATTGCTGGGTGTCACCCAAAAAGCATTAAAAAAAGGGCCCTCTGTGGAAGTCAGATGGAATGTCCAGTGTGGGATGCACCAGCATCTGTAATCTAAAGGACTCTAAAGAAGAGACAAGTTTAGGTGTTTAATAAATATGGACCAAGTTTTTTTTTTTTTTTTTGCTTTTTGGGTCACACCTGTCGATGCACAGGGGTTACTCCTGGCTCTGCACTCAGGAATTACCCCTGGCCGTGCTCAGGGGACCATATGGGATGCTGGGATTTGAACCCGGGTCAGCCGCGTGCAAGGCAAACGCCCTCCCCGCTGTGCTATCTCTCCAGTCCCTGGACCAAGTATCTTAATGAGCGTAAGAAACAGAAAAACTCAGAACTTTTTAAAGTGCTAAACCTCCATCTGCAAAGAACTTCATTTGGTCTCTTAATAAAGCGGGATCAGACCAGTAGTTGAGAGTTTTCATTCCCTTATAATGTGACTTATGATGGGGGGCAAAGCTGTGGATATCTATTTAGGAAGGACAGAAAAGAAGGGGCTATGAGAGACTGGAGACTATTTGAGGTTATTATCTTTTTAAAAAAATTTTATTGAATCACCTTGAGATAGTTACAAGCTTTCATGTTTATGTTACACACACCCACAAACTGCTCCAAGCACCTGTGTAATCCCATCAACGGCCAAGATCCAGAGACTATAAAACAAAGCTCCTGGAAGCGTGTGGCCGCATTTGTGACTGCGCAACCTCTTACAGCCTAATTCTTCCTCTCAGAGAACGTGGCAAGGTACCGAGATCATCATGCCTGCATGACAGAGCTTGGAAAGCTCTCCGTGGTGTATTCAATGTGCCAAATACAGTAACAATGATGGGTTTCATTCACCTGACCCTGAAAAAGCCTCCAAAGTGGCACCACTGGGAAGAACGAGTAAAGAGAGGCTGCTAAAATCTCAGGGCTAGGATGAATGGAGACGTTACAGGCGCCCACTTAAGCAAATCGATGATCAACAGGATGAGAGTGATACAGTGATACAGTGATTTTTTTTTAAAGTTTTATTTTTATCACCATGTGGAAAGTTACAAAGTTCTCAGGTTTATGTCTCAGTTATACAATATTCAAACACTATCCCTTCACCAGTGCCCATATTCCACCACCAAAATCCCCAGTATACCCCCCGCCCCCCACTCCCAACTGTATAACTGATGAATTTCACGTCATTTTCTCTTTACCTTAATTACGTTCCATATTTCAACACAAAACTCACTATTGTTGTTGGAGTTTCCCCCGAAGAAAGACAGCCCTACTAAGGAAGCATTTGATAATTAGTTTTCCATTAAAAGATTGTATGTTTTCAGTTTTTAGAAAAGGTCACGCGGCCACGTTAGCGGCCGCGTGGTTCGAATGTGTCCCAGTCCCGCATCCTGGAGCCGTGTTAGTTGCTGCTCCGTGTCACCAGGGCTCCATCTGGAGAAGGTGTGTACAGTGATCTTTTAAAGGGGTGTTTTTCAGTAAGAACTATGCAGGTAAGTTCCAAGACCTTAGCAGGACCTAGAACCAAACCCACTGCATGCTTTAAAAGGTGTGGCTGATACTACTTTGGATTTTAACCGTAAATATTACAGGCATAATAATATTTACCCTCCATTGGACTAGAATTAGATTTTTACACAAAGAAAGATGTCCCTGAAGGACAGTTTCCTCTCTACCTTTACAAGGAAAGTAATAGAGAGTATAGTAAAAGTGGCAGATGGTTTTTGTATAGATGCAGTAAGAAAAGGGGTAGAAACTTGTAACTTTAGATTTAATTAAATTAGAGCACAACAGTTTTACCCAGGATTTGGCCATATTTTTCAACTACAGACAGTTTTTGTTGTTGTTGGTATTGTTTTTCCAGTCCAACAGTAGAGAGTCCTTCTATGTCTTGGAGGAGAAAAAAATGCCATTTTCTGTTTCTAAACAGAAACAGAAACAGACAACTTAAGGTTGTCTCCTTAAGACATTGCCCTAATACCAATGTACTTTTTGAGCCCTTGGGTTCTCCCATAAATAGCTGGACTGGTACAAAGTCTGCCCCAGGTCCATCAGGTTCCTCAGTGGAACATTTACTTGGGGGCCCTAAGAATTACGATCAATCTCAGGGCAATTGAAGCTTAAGTTTAGCCAACAAGGGATATGTCCAGGATCAGAGCCACATTACAGTGGGTAAGTCATTTGCTTTGCATGTATCCAACCCAGGTTCCATCCCTAGCATTCCATCTGGTCCCCTAAGCACAGCCAGGAGTGATTCCTGAATGCAGGGCCAGGAGTAACCCCTGAGCATCTCAGGGTCTACCCAGAAAACAAAACAAACAATGAAAACAAAAGAAATATGACCAGGATTCTATAAGATCCATCAGCAGCATTTGTATTTGGGAGATTATCACAGCCTAAGAAGGTTTTGAAATATCCACTGGCTACTATGTTACCCTGTTTATAGAATGGAACTTTTCACAAAGCTTTAGTAACATCACCATTTCCCCCTGTATATTCAAACAAAGAAATAAAATACTAAGTAAGTTAAAAAGTTGTTGGGCCAGAATGCTAGTACAGAGGATAGAGTGCTTATCTTGTCAATCCTGGCACCACATATTGGCCCCAAGTCCTTTCAAGAATGATTCCTGGGTGCAGAGCCTGGAGTAAGCCCCAAGCAACTCTGAGTACAAATCCAAAACCAAATGTTTCCAAGAAAAGCAAGCACTTCATTCTCATAAGATGCAGTCATAAGTTATGACCTTATGATCATAAGATGCATAAGGTCCATTGACTATGGACCACATATCAGAGGAATACTTATTAAAATTTGTAAAACATAACTGGTTCTAGAAATAGAAACTCTATGCTTTATTCTAGTTTCATATAAAAATGTCTTTTGTAGCATTTTTTTGGAGGGGAACACCCAGCAGTGCTTGGGGCTTACTCATGGCTTTGTGATCAGGAATAAGTCCTGGAAGGGTTGGGGGGTACATATGGGATGCTGTGGATTAAACCCAGGTAGACCGTGTGTAATCAAGTGCTCTACCCACAGTATTATCTGTCTGTCCCTGTTTATCTTTACTGTGTCTAATTTTTCTAAGAATGTGACAATACAGTTCTATGAGGAGAATATACTTTGGACTATCTTAGAACCTTTTTTCCATAGACTTATCAAAAATTTGTTAGAACAATTGCAGATAAAATTTAAAGTTCTCCTTATAACAATCCTGTTTGACCATAGTTTCTTTCCAAAAATACAACCCTTAAGTTTTCTACACATTTCTTTACATTCTTTGTGTCTTTAATTTTTCATCATTCTATGTCCATAGATATTATGAGATAAAGTACAGAGAGGACAGTTTATCAAATAGTAAGGTAAATCTCTGAATTCCACTGCAGTTACAAGAATAAAATTACTTGGAATAATTAAACACTGTGAGTGAATTATAATTAAAAAATAAAAGGAAAGTCACTTTGTTACCTCTATGATGGAAATAAACTTAATTATATTTATGTTACAAATACATGTTTAAATGCTTAGACATTTCATCCTAGGGATGCAAGGATGGTTTAATATTCACAAGTCAATCAACATAATTCATCATATAAAAGAAATAATAAAAACCATATGATCATATCAATAGACACAGAGAAAGCATTTGACAAGATCCAGCACCCATTTGTGATGAAAACTAACTCTCAGCAAAATGGGCATCAAAGAAACTTTCCTCAATATAGTCAAAGTCATCTACCACAAACCCCTGGTAAGCATTATTCTCAATGGGGGAAAAACTAAAAGCCTTCCCCCTAAGATAGGGCACAAGTTGCTTTCACCACTCCTATTCAATATAGTACTGGAAGTCCTGGCCATAGCAGTTAGGCAAGAAAAAGATATCCAGAGCATACAGATAGGAAAAGAAGAGGTCAAGTTATCACTATTGGCAGACGATATGATACTATACTTAGAAAATTCTAAAGACTACAGAAAAGCTCCTAGAAACAGTAGCTCTGTATAGTAAAGTGGCAGACTACAAAATCGACACCCAAAAGTTCATGGCTTTCTTATATACAAATAACAAAAGAGAAGAACGAAACATTAAAAAAAATCCTGTTCACAATAGTACCTCAGAAAATCAAGTACCTTGGAATCAGCTTAACCAAAGAGGTGAAGGACCTATACAAGGAAAATTACAAAACAGTACTTCAAGAAATAAAAGAGGACACTAGGAAATGGAGATACATCCCCTGCTCATGGATAGGGAGGATTAAAATGATCAAAATGGCAATACTGTCCAAAGCACTATACAAATTTAATGCAGTCCCTATCAGGATACCCATGATATTTTTCAAATAAATAAAAAAAACACTCCTGAAATTCATATGGAACAATAAACCGCCATGAATAGCTAAAGCAATCCTTGGGAAGAAGAAGATGGATGACATCACCTTCCCCAACTTCAAACTGTACTACAAGGCAGTAGTAATTAAAACAGTATGGTACTGGGTTAGAAACAGACCCGCAGACCAATAAACAGAGTTGAATATTCTGCTACTGATTCCCAAATATATGACCACTTATTCTTTGACAAAGGAGCAAGATAGGAAAAAGAAAAGCCTCTTCAACAAGTGGTGCTGGGAAAACTGGATAGCTACCTGCAAAAAAATGAACTCTTACCTTTGTCTAATGCCAGGCACAAAAGTTAGATCAAAGTGGATTAAAGACCTCAATATCAGACCTAAATCCATAAGGCACATGGAAGAAAATGTAGGCAGAACCTCCATGACATTGAAGCTAAAAGCAACACCACTGACCAAGCAAGTGGAAGCAAACATAAACAAATAGGACTACATCAAACTAAAAAGCTTCTGCATTTCAAAAGAAACAGTGACCAAAATACAGAAAGAGCCCACAGAATGGGAAAGAATATTTACCCAATACCCATCTGATAAGGGGTTAATATCCAGGATACACAAGACACTAGTAGAATTGTCACAAATCACGAATCACAAAATCCCGTTAATCACCGATTTCTCAGGCGGGCTCAGTAACATCTCATTTCGTCCTTTCCCTGAGATCTTAGAAGTCTATCTCGACTCAGCCCTCCTAAAGATGTTGCACTGGGGGCTCTTCAGGGTCAGGGGAATGAGATCCAGCTTGTTACCGGATTTTGCATATGAATACACCATGGGAAGCTTGCAAGGCTGTCCCATGTGGGTAGCAAACTCTCAGAAGATTGCCAGTTTCTCCCAGAGGGAGAAGTAGGCTAAAGATATCGCTTCTGAGAGCTTGCTTTTAAGTCTCTCTCTGGATGATGGCCGTTGATGGGATTACACACACCTGGGTTCCTCTGCCGGTACCTTCATGCATGAGGCCTGTCCGAACGTGTGGAGAGGGGCCTCCAGCATGGCTGTAGCTAGGTTCCGGTGGTCTTCGGCCACAGGGAGCTCTGCTCGGGGTGGGGACGGAAGCTGGAACCCATCCCCTCCGAGGGGCCCTGGGGAAGACAGCCAGGCGTGTGGGCAAGAGACTCGCTGCATAGTAGAATTGTACAAGAAAAAAAACTCCAAACCCATTAAAAAATGGGAGAAGAAATGAACAGAAGCTTTCTCAAAAAGAAATACAAATGGCCAAAAGGCACATGAAAAAATGCTCCACATTGCTAGTCATCAGGGAGATGCAAATCAAAATAACAATGAGATATCATCTCACACCACAGAGACTGGCACACATTCAAAAGAACAAAAACAACCAGTGCATGGATGTGGGGGAGAAGGGTCGCTCTTTCACTGTTGATGGGAATGCCAACTGGTCCAGCCTTTCTGGAAAGCTGTAAATCACAAAGTATTCCTCGGGGGCTGCTTCTGCTGCTTCACACGTGTGTGCATTTGGTGGAATGGTGAGATCCTGGTGGTAAATACAGTTAATGGAGGAACCTGATGTACTAAGTTTGAATGCCCTGTTTGGCTAGGGCTTCGATGACCCCTTCAGTCTCAACAGAATCAAAGACCTTCTTTAAATCAATGAACATTAGACACAGCAGCATCTTGAGCTCTCATGAAACCTCAATGAGCTTGGTTACTTTATGGATATGGTCGGTTGTGCTGAATCCTTTTCAGAACCCGGCTTGCTTTGCATAGTTGTCTTTTGTCTAGTGTTCAGCCAATCCTATTCAGGATGACTTGAGTGAATAATTTACAGAGAACGGAAACAGGCAGATCGGGTGATAGTTGACGATTTCGTGGATGTACCCCTTCTGGTACAACTGAAGTCCCACAGAAACCAGTTTGTAATGCGGAAATTTGTGACTTTGGACTCTAGGCTCAACAGAACCTGGGAACAGAGATCCTCTGCCTGCTTTGCCGAGTCCCTGGCGACCCAGGGGTCACACCCTGCCAGTGCCAGACAAATTCCTCATCAGCAACCTCTACTACCCTACTGCTGCCACACTCTAGGCTGCTTTCTGGACTGTGTGGCTGGAAAAACACTTCCTACCCATTTTCCATAATTACTGCACCATATTTGATGGGGTTCAAATATGGTGTGAACCATAGGAACACCTGTAATGGCAATTGGATGCCGCCCTAAATGCCTCCATCCCTCTCAGAGAGCCCAGCAAGCTACCAAGAGTATCCTGCCCACATGGCAAGCCTGGCAAGCTACCTGTGGCATAATCAACATGCCAAAAACATTAAGAACAATGGGCCTCATTCCCCTGACCCTGAAAGAGCCCCCTATATGGCAGCATTAAGAATGATGAACAAGGAGAGACTGATAAAATCTCAGGACAAAACTAGGCTGCCAAAACGAAGAAAGACTAAAATGACTGTTTGCACTTATAATGCACGTACGCTGGCATCAGAAGCATCCATCGAGGACCTGATGGTGCAAGTGTAGAAGATCAAGTACGACGTCATTTGATTGACTGAGATGAGAAGGCATCGAACACATCATGCCGTTTTCGACACTGGAGAAGAACTATTCCTTGGAACATGCGACAGTAGAGGCATAGGTGGTGTCACTGTCCTTGTAAACATGAACTTGGCCATGAGCATTGATTTGTTTAAATGCCTAACAACCTGAATTGGATGTTTACGTTTGAATAGATGTGGCTCATTGTCAGCAGTTTCTATCTTCGTAGTCTACACACTAACATCCAACTATGACAAAGAAGAAATTGAGAAGTTCTACATGGAGCTGGAGAAGTTCTATAAAGAAGACCACACCTTCTACAAGGTAATTATTGGTGATTTTAACGCCAAGATAGGACCTAGAAGGTCACCCGAAGAACTCGACATCAGGACCTATGGCCTAGAATGGAATGAACAGGATGAGAGACTGAGTTCGACCAAGAACATCTATGGCAACTCACAGTTCCAGAAGGCCGAATCTAAATGTTGGACATGGGAGTCTCCTGGTGGACAGTTCCACAATGAAACTGATCACATAATATTCAATCAACAGTTTTGCCTGACCGATGTCACTGTTGTTCCAAAATTCCAAATGGGATCAGACCACTGTCTCCTTTGTGTGAAATTCTACTTCACAGAGAGGGGAAAAAGGACTGCAAAGTTTAAGTAGAGAACTCCCAGAATGGCCACCAACTGGGAGCTCTTTGGCACTATTGCATCAATATGGGAAGATGCCTTCTTTGACAACATTGATGAGGAATACAATCGACTGGTTCAGCACCTCCATAATTATGCAAGGAATGCAGAGAGAGAGAGAAAGCCACAAAAAGTCTCCTGTCTTCGGAAACTCTTGAGCTCATTTGCCAACGTGGTCTGGTACAAGCCTCAGGCAATCACAAGCTAACATCCGAGCTCGCAAAGCTATGCAGAGAAGCAATAAAGGAAGACCTTAAAGAGAGAAGAGCAGCAGTGTTGGCCAATGTGGCAGAAGCCAGGAAAAGAATTCGCAACACCTGCCTGTCCTTCGCCAACTATAAGACCAGATGACTGCCCTCCAAGGTCGTAATGGATCTATTACATTTTCCACAAAGGCAATGAAAAGGTTATATATGACTTCTACTTGGATCTCTTTGATAGCCGTGTCCACCTGTCCACATACCAAATTCCGCAGGATGTCATTCCCATCTTTCTCCTTTCCGAAATCCGACATGTCATTTTGTCAGTAAAGAAGCATACAGCACCTGGTCCAGACAAGGCCAAAGCCGAACACCTGAAGAATCTGACACTAGTATTCATCAGTACAGCTGAGTACTGTACTGATGGCTCAGCTCTTCACATGCTACCTGTCTGAATGCACAGTTCTGTCCCATACATATGTGTGTGTGTGTGTGTGTGTGTGTGTAGAGGACATTCAATTCAATGAACTATTATAGGAATAGTTAAAGAAAACCACGAGTTTAATCAGTAGAGCTAAATTTCAGTTACACTAGAAATTGATGACCCTGAATACCACTTTGGGAATATATCCCAAGGGTGTAAAAAAGCACAGTAGAAATGACACCTGCACCTGTATGTTCATTGCAGCATTGTTCGCAATATCCAGAATCTGGAAAAAACCCAAGTGCCAAAAAATATATGACTGGTTAAAGAAACCGTACATCTACACAATGGAGTACTATGCAGCTCCATTGTGCACGGAAAGGTGAAGTCATGAGATTTGCTAATAAGTGAATGTTCATGGAGAGTATCAGGTTAAGTGAAATGAGTCAGAAAGAGAGGGACAGACATAGAATGAGTGCACTTATTTGTGGAATAAAAAATAACATAATGTTTTTTATGTGGAATAAATAATATAATATGAGACTGGAGTGATAGCACAGCAGGTAGGGTGTTTGCCTTGCATGCGACCAACCCAGGTTTGATCCCTCCGTCCCTCTCAGAGAGCCTGGCAAGCTATGGAGAGTATACCTCCCTCACAGCAGAGCCTGGCAAGCTACCTGTGGCATATTCAATATGCCAAAAACAGTAACACAAATTCTCACAATAAAGACGTTACTGGTGCCCGCTCAACCAAATTGATGAACAACGGGATGACAGTGACAGTGCTACCTAATATGAGACTGACATCCAGGGACAGTAAACACAAGGGCCAGGAATATTGCTCCATAGTTGGAAGTCTACCATATGAGCTGGGGGAAAAAACAGCTGGAATAGAGAAGAGATCACTAAGTCAACGATAGTTGGAGGAATCATTTGGGATGGGATATGTGTGCTGAAACTAGATAAGGGCCAAATGAAATAGTTTCTCAGTGTCTATATTGCAAAACATAATTCCCCAAAGTAGAGAGAGAGTATGGGGGAAACTGCCACAGAGGCAGAAGGAGGGTGGAGATGGGGAGGGGGGATACTGGCGACATTGGTGGTGGAAAATGTGCACTGGTGGAGAGATGGGTGTTCGATCATTGTATGACTGAAACTCAAACATGAAAGTTTTTTAGCTGTATCTCATGGTGATTCAATAAAAACAACAAAAAAGAAATTCTTATACAAGGACTTAACATCCTCATGATTAGATATAACAATTTTCACATAAAAATTCTGTTTTAGGGGCTGGAGTGATAGCACAGCGAGTAGGGCATTTGCCTTGCTCGTGACCAAGCCCGGTTTGAATCCCAGCATCCAATATGGTCCCCTGAGCACCACCAGGAGTAATTCTGGAGTGAGAGCCAGGAGTAACCCCTGTGCATTGCCAGGTGTGACCCAAAAAGAAAAAAATCTGTTTTATACTCATTGCCTTTAATATTGGAGCTTTAGTATTTAATAAGTTTCAACTCTAGAACTGTATCAACGATGGGACTTTTGTCAACATTAAAATGAATATTTAAGAAATTTCGGTTACACACATAATACACACAGACACACACAGATACACACACATACACACACACTCACACATGACAGTGTCTTGTAACAAAAGATTAGGAGACTGCATTGACCAGAAAATGACTTTCTAAGTAATGGGCTTGAATCTTTCATGTTATGTAATGGATTAAAGTAGGTAGGCAGACAGGTCTCTCGATAATAAATTTCAAAAGTTCATTAAATTAAGATATATTCTGGTTTTTGTTTGTTTGTTTGTTTTTGTATTAGGAATTTAACTCAGGTCTTCAACCATGCAAGGAAAGTGATCTGTTGGCAAGCTTTATCTATGGCCCGAAAGACATAATCTGAAAAGAAATTTCTGCTGCCTATACCCAACACCTTGGTCTATACTGAGATGCTCAGAATAGGATTCAGTATCCTGAATCCTATTCAGGATGAATCCTAAGAACAAAAGGCCCAGATAAAATTGAAAGGAGACCCCTGCACTCATATCAATTTTCTTTGACAATGCCTGGCAATGAGTTCTTATCTACATAGATATTCCCAAGTGAGAGAAGCTTAGGGAAGATCAGTATGAGCAGCTCTGCAAAGAACAGCACTCCGCTGATCCCCACGCGCCTCTACTCTGGCTGGGAAACTTCTTGCCTTCACGTTCTGTGCACTTCATGCTGGGGTCACCTGAATATCCCAAATGGAATGCAAGTCATTTCTTTGACTTTATGGGATCCCCTCTTTTATTTATCTCCTATAACATGGTTCTTCAACAAAACTACTTTACTTCAGAAATGATCTTGTCATTAAGACAAGAATCTGTATCTACCTGAAGATTGGGACTGGTGTCATCAGTTCCTTTTCTTTTTCTTTTTGGGTCACACTGGCGATGCATAGGTGGTACTCTTGGCTCTGCACTCAGGAATTACTTCTGGCGGTGATCAGGGGATCATTTGGGATGCTGGGAATCAAACCTGGGTCAGCTGCGTGCAAGGCAAATGCCCTACCCACTGTGCTATTGCTCCAGCCCCATCAGTCTTATTTTTTAATGATCAGTTTATTTGTTTTTATTTTGTTTTTTGGGGGAGGCCAGATCACATCCAGCGATGCTCAGGAGTTACTCCTGGTGCTGTGCTCAGGGATTACTCAACGCTTAGGAGTTACTCCTAGCTCTGCACTCAAGAATTACTCGTGGCAGGACACCAGAGACCATATGGGATACTAGGAATCAAGCCCAGGTTGTGGGCATGTGAGAAAAACGCGCCACCAGCTGTACTGTCACTCCAGCCCCTCATCAACCAGTCTTGCTCACTTTTACTCACTTTGGCCATGCACAACAACCTCAGGATCTCAACTACCTAACAGCAGCCTGTAAACGGTCACTTTTCTAAAGGCAGGGAGACTTTATGTAAAATGTTTCTAAAATATTGATGCTATTTTCTTAATACTGAAGAATATAGATTTCAAATAAGCACATGTCTGAGTCCTTGCCTTCCTGTCCTTCCCAAATCCTAAGGTGAGTGAAGAAGTTACAGGAAAGTGCTCAGAGGAAAACGGCTTTGGCTGGAAAAGCGCCAATCAGCAGACTGCAAGACAAGGATTCCAAGGCATTTTTCCAGTTATGAGCCAACAGACTTGTTCCTAAAACGCTCAGACCCTCCCCTTGTCCTGATTCCGGAGACTAATGCTTGCTTGAGCAGGCCCTGATCCCAGATGCCTAGAGAAGCTCTCTTCAGTAAAGCAGGGGCCACTCCCATCGTGGACCCAGGCTCCTTGCCAGTGTGCCTCCTACTCCTACTTACAGGGACCCACTGAGAAATGGCCACAGGGGAGGACTCTGGGGTCGCGGGAGCTCTCTGCTGTGCTCTCTGGGCACCAACATCTGGTGGCAAGGGGAAGTTCAGAGACAGGTAGAGGGGGTGGGACTCCTGTGATCACCACCCTTGGGGACCAAGCCTTCAGCTAGTCATTCCCGGGCCCCTCTCCCCACACATGCTCCCAGGGCAAACTCAAGCACAGGGCCTTACTCCTGATTTCTCCTCCCATAGGAACCCTGACTAGCTATTATGGGTGGTGGCAACAACCAATGAGAGTGGTCTGAAACCTCCTGTCATTCCAACACACTTTCAATATTTTCAACACAAAAACCAGAGCTAAGTAGATGTCCATTCTATACAACTGGGCTTTTAATTTGAGATTCAAGAAAAAATGAAACTCTGGATGGTCTAGAAAGGCTGATATGGAAAGAGGGGGAACTCGGGTGAGTTATTTTGAGTTTTCTTCATCAAAGGTGTTTGAGAACTCTTCAGTTTCAGAGAAAAATCCCACACTTACTCCTTTGATTTGTAGCTGCTTGAATTTACTGACCTCTCATTAGTTTACAATTAGTAGACTTGGATGCAAATATGGTCATAAACTTTAATTAATGCTGGTGCCATTAAAGATAAACTAATTTGAAAAAAAAGCTATTATCTTTAACATAGGGATTCTGAAAATAATACAGATTTAATTAGTGTTTTTCTATGTGCCTAGCACTATGGAAACATCATGTATTAGCTTGTTTCAATCTTCTGGAGTCATATGGGGTGAGTCTACTATTATCCCCATTTGTGCCTGAGGTGGGCAGAGGTCTAGTCATTTGTCCAAGTTATGAAGTAAGGTATTAAGGCAAAGAATCTGCATCCTGGTCTAGACCTGGAATTTTTTTTTTTAGTGCACTATTGTCTTTTTTATTTCTCAGCGCCAATTTAATTTTCCTCATAGTAAAAATAGTATTAGTTCAAATTGCAAAGGGGAAGAACAGCTTGTTAGAACTGGGTGCGTGACTTTTATAAAAAAGAGTAGGTATCTGTTTTAGATATAATTAAATATAGTAATTGATTATTTGGTTCTGTATTTTCTAGCAATTATATCATATCCACTATTTTCCATCTAGGTGCCATGAAATTTATTTATTTTTAATTAATTTATTCTTTTATTGAATCACCATGTGGGAAGTTACAAAGCTTTCAGGTTTAAGTCTCAGTCATACAATGCTCAAACACCCATCCCTTCACCAGTGCACATATTCCACCACCAAGTAGACCTGGAATTTTTGCTTTCTAAAATTGACTTTTATATCTTTTAAATTGTTATACATTTTTTAAATGTAAACACTGTGATTTAAAAAGTTGTTCATAATACAGTTGTTTCAGGAATTCCATTTTCCAACATCAATCCCACTATCAGTATGACCTTCCTCCACCAATCCCCATTTTCCACTCAGTACCAAGTCTTAGCAGGCATAAATAATCTTACGTGATACTGCTGGTTGCAGAAAAATGGCTAATGAAATTACCAGAAAATAGATCAACAAAAGTCGACTTATAATCATTGTTGTATCTCAGAATGATGTTTCAAATGTCATAGTCTGAAAATTACTGAGCTGATTGGTGCTGGTTGAGATTTGTGCTATTCCTTTTGCCCACCCAAGTTAGTAGGCTCTATGCAAATTCCCCATCAAAGTTGCTGTGTTCCTACCAGGTTGTCAGTACTGTGAAATTTGAGTGTTCCATGACTCCATTGGTGGTCTCTAGTTCTAGGAATTGTGGAGCTGAGCTAGAGAATATGGGGGTAGGGGGGCTGTGAGGGTGGAGATGCTGGACCCACCCACAGGGAAGGGAACTCAGGCCGATCCCATTCCCAGAAGGGCAGTTTTGAGCCTCGTCCTTGATCTACCACAGATGAGTTGAAGCTAGGTGACTTCTTCAAAAATCAATCTTGTCCAGATAAATCCGGAGCCGCTGAGCACGAATTGGACCCTCTGCGCCTAAAGACTTTGACTCCAAAGATGTAACACATTCGGGCATCCAGCGCAGCATCCGATAGCGATGCACTGGGACACCGAACTGGGCTACAACTCTGTGCTGCCGGGGGTGGATTTTTTTTCCTCCCCACCCTGACTTCCTGCATGGAAAGCAGCGGGCTGGCAGCACCCATGTGGCAGGCGCCATCTTCTGTGACTCCAAACCCACAGGTATTCGGATTTTACTGTTGGGGCTCCCAGGAACTCATGGGAAGGGGGCGTAACCGGCACGCCCTCGGCCCAGATAAATCCGGAGCCGCTGAGCGCGAATCGGACACTCTGCGCCTAAAGACTTTGAATTCAGAGACTTCTTACAGCAATGCACTGGGACTGTGAGCTGGGCTATGTAATTTCTGGCAGAATTTTCCCTGGACTTTATACAGAAATCCAAAACCGCGCGGACGCTGCCGAGTCCGCGCGACTTAACATTTATAATTGTCAGCAATGTGAAACGGCTCCATTTGAACAGGTCTGACTTGGGGGGGAAACTCCAAATAATAACAGTAAGTTTTTGTTGAAAAACTTACTTACTTACTACAACAAAAACCTTTTGTTGAAGGTTTTTAATGTAGCAGCCACCTCTGGACTGTGAACTAAGCAAAAGCCCCACGCTGGCCGACGCGGCGTGGCGTACACCATACTATGAGGCACAGGAAGGGGGATGAGGGGGAAAAAGGAAAAAAAAAAAAGGAAAAAGGAAAAAAAAAGAGAGAGCGAGAGAGTTATGTACTTGTAGCAGTGGGGCTACATATCTCTTCATTTCCAGCAATGAAAAACTAATTATCAAATGTAGTAGGTCTGTCTCTCTTGGTTGGAAACTTCAACAACTATAGTGAGTTTTGTGTTGAATTATGGAATGTAATCAAGGTAAAGAAAAAATGAAGTGAAATTCATTAGTTATACAGTAGGGGGTAGGGGGTGGGGGCAGGGGGTATACTGGGGTTTCTGGTGGTGGAATATGGGCACTGGTGAAGGGATGGGTGTTTGAATATTGTATAACTGACATATAAACCTGAGAACTTTGTAACTTTCCACATGGTGATTTAATAAAAATTTAAAAATAAAAAATAAATAAAAAAATAAAAATGTTGTTCATTACTAAAAAAAAAGAAAATAAATCTTTTTTTTTTTTTTTTAAGAAAGTCTCCTTATAGGGATCTCGTTGAATCTGTATGATGCTTTGGTGAGTATTGACATTTTGACAATGTTGATTCTCCTTATCCATGAGAGGGGATATGTTTTCATTTCCTCATGTCCTCTTTTATTTCATGGAGTAGCGTTTTATAGTTTCCTTTGTAGAGGTCCTTTACTTCTTTAGTTAAGCTGATCCAGAGGTACTTGATTTTTCTGGGGCACAATTGTGAATGGGGTTGCTTTTTTCATGTCCCTTTTGTCTGTCTCATTGTTTGCATATAGGAAGGCCATGGATTTTTGGTTACTGATTTTATAACCTGTGACTTCACTATACAAGTCTATTGTTTCTCAGAGTTTCTTAACAGAGATTTTAGGCTTCTCTAGATATAGTTTCATACCATCTGCGAATAGTGAGAGTTTGATTTCTTCCTTTCCTATCTGGATGCCATTAATCTCTTTTTCTTGCCTAACAGCTATTGCAAGTACTTCCAGTACTATACTGAACAGAAGTGGTAAGAGTGAGCATCCTTGTCTTGTCTCTGATCTTAAAGGAAAGGCCCTTAGCTTTTCTCCATCGAGAATAATGTTTGCCATACGTTTGTGGTAGATGGCTTTGACTATCTTGAGAAAAGTTCCTCCAAAACCCAGTTTGGTGAGAGTTTTCATCATGAACGGATGTTGGATCTTGTTAAATGCTTTCTCTGCATCTATTGATATGATCATATGGTTTTTATCTTTACTTTTGTTGATATGATGGATCATGTTGATTGATTTCCGAATGTTAAGCCATCCTTGCATCCCCGGGATGAATGCCACTTGGTCATGGTGTATGATCTTTTTGATGAGTTGTTGGATTCTATTTGGTAATATTTTGTTGAGGATCTTCGCATCAGTGTTCATCAGAGATATTGGTCTATAGTTTTCTCTGTTATTGGTGTCTTTGTTTGCTTTTGCTATTAGGGTGATATGTGCCTCATAAAAATTGTTTGGGAGGGTTACTGTTTTTTCGATTTTCTGTAAAAGCTTGAGAACTGGCAATAGATCCTCTTTAAATGTTTGGAAGAATTCGCCAGTGAAATCCACCTGGGCCTGGGCTTTTGTTTTGGGGGAGACTTTTGATTACAGTTTCAATTTCCTTGATATTAATGGGTCTATTCAGGTCTTCTTGGTTCAGTCTTGGGAGATTGTAGGAATCAAGGAATTCATCCATTTCTTTTAGGTTCTCTTGTTTCGTGGCATATAGACTTTCAAAGTAATCTCTGATGATCTTTTACTTCTCATTGGTTTCTGTTGTGATGTCCCCCTTTTCATTTCTGATTCGGTTTATTAGGGTTCTCTCTCTCTTTCTTTGTGGAGTCTTGCTAGCCATTTATCAATCTTGTTTATTTTCTTTTTTTTTTTTTTTTTTTGCTTTTTTTTTGGGTCACACCTGGCAATGCACAGGGGTCACTCCTGGCTCTGCACTCAGGAATTACCCTGGCCGTGCTCAGGGGACCATATGGGATGCTGGGATTTGAACCCGGGTCGGCCGCGTGCAAGGCAAACGCCCTACCCGCTGTGCTATATCTCCAGCCCCAATCTTGTTTATTTTCTTAAAGACCAGCTCTTGGTTTCATTGACCTTTCGGATTGTTTTTTGTGTTTCCATGTCATTAATTTCTGCTCTAATTTTCATTATTTCTTTCCTTCGGTCTGGTTTGGATTCCTTTTTCTGGTCTTTTTCTAAGAATTTGAGCTGTGAAGTCAAGCTGTCTATGTAGGCACTTTCTTCCTTCCTGAGGAATGCTTGCAGAGCTATAAATTTTCCCCTTAACATGGCTTTAGCTGCATCCCATAGATTTTGGTAGATTGTGTTTCATTCTCATTTGTTTCAAGATATCTCTTGATTTCTTCCTTGATCTCCTTCCTGACTCACTCATTGTTCAACATAGAACTGTTTAATTTCCAGGTGTTTGCTTTGGTTCTCTGTGTCTGTGTGTGATTAGCTTCTATCTTCAGTGCATCGTGGTCTGAAAAGACAGTTGATACAATTTCTATTTTTCTGATTCTATTGAGATATGTTTTGTGGCCTGTACATGGTCTATTTTGAAAATGTTCCGTGTGTGCTGTAAAAGAGTCTTTTGTCCATGTGCCTGGCTGTCTTCCCCGGGGCCTCCTCGGAGGGGATAGGCTCCAGATTCCCTCTCCACCCCGAGCAGAGCTCCTGGTGGCTCAAGACCTCTGGAGCCTAGTCACAGCCATGCTCAAGACTCCTCTCCACACTTCCGAACGAGCCTCACGTATGAAGGAACTGGCAGAGGAACCCAAGTGTGTGGGACCCGGGGCTAAGACTGCCAAGGCTGCTTGGATCTGGATTGGGCCTGCTCTGCCCAGATTTGCCATTTCCCAGTAGCTAGGCGGTTACACATAGGGACTTCCCCTGGCACCATGTAATCCTGTCAACGGCCAGCATCCAGAGACATAAAAGCAAGTCCCCATTTTGCTTATAGCCCAATTTCTTATAGCCTACTTCTCTCTGGTAGAACCTGCAAACTACTGGGAGTTTCCTGCCCACATGGGAGAGCCTTGCAAGGTCCCCATGGTGTATTAATATGCCAAAACCAGTAAAAATCTGGGTCTCATTCCCCTGACCATGAAAAAGACTCTAGTACGGAATAGTTGGAAGGACAAGTAGAGAGAGGCTTCTAAAATCTCAGGGCTTGGACAAATGGAGACGTTACTGAGACCGATTGAGAAATTCGATGATCAAAGGGATGATGATGATGATGATGATGATGATGATGATGATGGCGATTCTTTCTTTTTGGGGTGTAAAGCCCTGTATAGGTCTATTAGGCCTCTCTCCTCCATTTCTTCTTTCAAGTCAGTGTTTCCTTGCTGAGTTTTATCTATCCAGAGGTGATAAGGTGGTGTTGAAATCTCCGACTACCAATATGCTGCTAGCAATGTCCTCTTTAAAGTCTGCTAGGAGTTGTTTTAAGTATTTAGTTGGACAGGCAACTGACCAACCAAATGGAAACAGAGATAAACAAATGGGACTATATTAAACTAAGAAGCTTCTGCACTGCAAAAGATACAGTGACCAAAATACAAAAACAATCTTACAGAATGAGAAAGGATATTAACCCAATACCCATCCGATAAGGGGTTGATATCAAGGGTATATAAATCACTGTTTGAACTCTACAAGAAGAAAACATTCAACCCCATCAGAAAATGGGGCGAAGAAATGAACAGAAACTTTTTCAAGGAAGAGATACGAATGGCCAAAAAACACATGAAAAAATGCTCTGCATCACTAATCATCAGATTAAAACAACCACGAGATACCACCTCACAGAACAAAGATGGCACATATCCAAAAATAAAGCAACCGCTGTTGGAGAGGATGTGGGAAGAAAGGGACCCTTCTATACTGCTGGTGGGAATGCCGACTAGTTCAACCCCTTTGGAAAACAATAGGGACACTTCTCAAAAAATTAGAAATTGAGCTTCCATTTGATCCAACAATACCACTTCTGGGAATATATCCTGAAGAAGCAAAAAGTAGAGTCAAAACGACAGCTGTTAGAAAAGATGAAGTCATGAACTTTGCATATAAGTGGATAAACATGGAAAGTATCATGCTAAGTAAAATGAGTCAGAAAGAGAGGACCAGACATAGAAAGATTGCACTCATCTGTGGAATATTAAATAATAGAGTAGGAGACTGACACCCAAGAATAGCAGTATATAATACCAGGTGGTTGGGTCCATGGCTTGGAAGCTGGCCTCACATGCTATAGAAAAGGCAGCCCGGATAGAGAAGGAAACACAAAGTAAAATGTGATTGGAGATCCCACGCGGGAAGGGAGAAGCATGCTGAAAGTAGACAAGAGACTGAACATGATGGCCACTCGATACCCTTATTGCAAACCACAACCACCAAAAGGAGAGAGAGAACAAAAGGGAATACCCTGCCACAGAGGCGGGGTGGGGTGGGGGGGATAGGATTGGGGAGTGGGAAGGATACTGGGTTCATTGGTGGTGGGGAATGGGGAATGGACACTGGTGGAGGGATGGGCTCTCAAATATTCTATCAGGGAAACTCAAGCAAGAAAATGTGTAAATCTGTAACTGTACTCTCACGGTGACTAATTAAAAAATAAATTATTAAAAAAATAAAAAGAATGTCTCCTTTCTTTTGTGGACTAAATGGATTCTCAGACTTTTTGCTGAGATGCCACCCTGAACTCATCAAGTGAATTTTAAGAATAAGAAAAACAAGTATGGGGCTGGAACAGTAACACACCGGGTAGGGTGTTTGCCTTGTACACGGCTGACCAGGGTTTGATCCCTGGCATCACATATGGTCACCCAGCAACACCAGGAGTCATTCCTGAGTGCAGAGCCAGGAATAATCCCTGAGCATCGCCAGGTGTGACCCAAAAAGAAAAAATAAAGGAAAAAAGAAAAGCAAGTATTTAAAAGATAATAAAGAAGTAATAAAAATTTTCTATCTTCTAGACATAAATTTATAATAGATTATACTTATATTTATACAAATATAACTTCGCATTTGTAAATTGTACTTGTTTATACTTTTATTTGTTTATATTTTTACTGTACTGAATTTGTATTTCTGTAAGCACATTTAAAAATTTCTATTATAATATGCATTTATATTCACGTATAACAGGTCTATCATAAATATGATGTGTAATAAGGACTTGTATCACTTGTCATCCCATTTATCTTTGACTTGCTCAAGCGGGCGCCAGTAATGTCTCCATTTGTCCCTGTTGCATGCTAGTGTAGCCCAATGATATCTGCTTGCTCCAAGAACAGAAAGAGCCTCAAACCGTTCATTCAGGGTTTTGACGAAGAAGTCTGACCATCTCTGTGGTGGGTGGCCACGCGGTCTTTTGACGTCTTGTGGAATCCAGTCGGTAACAGCTCTAGCCCAGTGGTCGTTTCTGAATCGTATTACGTGTCTGACCCATCTGATTTTTGATGCCTTGGCAAATGAGTCAGCGTCCCTGATTCTTGACCGCTGACAGAGGTCGGAAACCAGATTCCTTCTCTCACTTGAGTGAGATGTGAAACTCCTACATAGCTCTTTCAATTCCTCTTTGGGATACCCGAATAGTGTTCTCATCTTGTTTGCGTAGGGCCCAGGTCTTGAAGGCATAAGTTAGTGCAGGAAGAATGGTGGAATCAAAAAGATGTGCCCAGATTCGGAGGTTCTTCATCCTCTTAACCACTTTTTTGATGCTCTTGAAGGTGTTCCACGTTGCTCTCTTTCTCCTGCGCAGTTCTGGCGCCAAGTCGCTCCTCATGTTGAGTTCTCGACACAGGTACACATAGCTGCTGCATTCGGAGATGTCCGTTCCATTGAGAGCAAATGAAGTTGTCCATTTTTCATGAGCATCATATTATTGAGGTTCAGCTGTAATCCAACCTTTCCACACTCATGGTCAAAGTCGGCCAGCATTTATGCTGCTTGGCTAATATTTGGTGCTATGAGTCATGTCTCAGTGAAGCAGAGGTGGTGTAGCTGCCAACTGTCAATCTTCACTCCTATTCCTTCCCATTTCAGTAGTCGCATGATGTTCTCAAGGTGGCACTGAAGAGTTTCGGTGAAATGGTATCACCCTGCCGAACCCCTCTCTTACATCAATGATCACTTCCTCGAAGAATGATGAGATCCTGGTGGTGCATCCGTAATATAGCTCGCAGAGTATCTTGATGTACTGAATTTGAATGCCCTGTTTGGCTAGGGCTTCAATGACCACTTCAGTCTCAACAGAATCAAAGGCCTTCTTTAAGTCGATGAATGTTAGACAGAGGGGCATCTTGAACTCTCTCAAAACTTCAATGAGCTTGGTCACTGTGTGGATATGGTCAATCGTGCTGAATCCTTTTCAGAACCTGGCTTGCTCACATGGTTGTCCTTCATCTAGTGTTCTGCCTATTCTATTCAGGATGACATGGGTGAACAACTTGTAGATGACAGACAACAGGAAGATTGGGCGATAGTTTCTGATGTCCTGGATGTCTCCCTTCTTGCACAACAAAACGGTCCTGCTGGTTTTCCACTGGGACGGAACCTTGCATTCAGAAAGATAATGTGTGAAGAGCCGAGCCAGTGTATTGATGAGTACTGGCAGCAAATTCTTCAAGTGTTCGGGTCTGACCTTGTCCAGACCAGGTGCTGTACGCATCTTTTTTTTTTTTTTTTTTTTTTTTTTGCTTTTTGGGTCACACCTGGCGATGCACAGGGGTTACTCCTGGTTCTAAACTCAGGAATTACTCCTGGCGGTGCTCAGGGGACCATATGGGATGCTGGGATTCGAACCTGGGTCGGCCGCGTGCAAGGCAAACGCCCTACCCGCTGTGCTATCGCTCCAGCCCCCCCCTTTTTTTTTTTTGTACGCATCTTTACCAATGAAATGGCATGTTGGATATCAGAAGGGAGGACGTTGGGAATGACATATCAAACCTGCAGAATTTGGGATGTGGATAGGTGGATGTGGCTGTCAAAGAAATCTGAGTAGAAGTCGTGAATAATCCTTTCCATTGCCTTTCTGTAAGATGTGATAGATCCATCGGGATGTCGGAGGAAAGTCATCTTGGTCTTGTGGCTTGTGAGAGACAGGCAAGCATTGAGAATAATTTTCCCGGCTTCTGTTGCACCAGTCAACACTATTGCTCTTCTCTTGAGGTCATCCTTTATCGCTTTGCTGCACAGCTTTGCGAGCTCGGACGTTAGCTTGTGGTTGTCTGAGACTCACTCCAAACGACGTTGACTAATGAGATCCAGAGTTTCCAAAGACAGGTGTCTGTTTGTGGCTTTCTCACTCTTGGCATTCATCGCGCAGTGATGGACAAAAAACCAAAAAATACTGGTTCGATGTAAGAGAAATGATAGAGAAATCCAAAGTCAGCACATTCAAATGGAATAAGGTGGTTAAATAAGAAAGAAAGAAAATGAAATAAAGTGTGTTTCTTAACTCTGTGCATTTTACACAGCCTCTGAAGAACACTTGGAGAAAAACACTTGTCAGAAAAAAACTTGGAGAGGGCAAGGAGCTCTTGCATGAAAGACACAAGGAATAGGCCCAGGAGCGACAGCATGATGGTAGAGCATTTGCACTGCATGAGGCTGGTTGACCTGGGTTAGATCCGCGGCAGAGTCGGTGATGGTCAGGTCCTTCAGGGGCTGGTCCTGCCCGTCTGTCTTGGTGCTCTCAACCTTGCGCATGACCTCCTGAAAGAGGGAAGCAGAAGCTGAGGGAGGGGTCCAGAGACCCCGAGCACAGGGAGCTGGAGGCCACAGCCTCCTGGAGGGTCCCCGAGGTGCAGGCCAGGCTGGGCTGTGCAGGGATGGACACAGGCCACGGGGGTACTCAGAAGTTGGGGTGCACTGAGAGGCTGGCTCCTTCTTCCCGACCCCTCAGCTCTGCCACCCTGCACGGTCTGAGTTCTGGGCTGGCTGTTTGGGGTCAACTCTGGCGCTGCCGGGGCCACAGTGCCCCGAGTGCCGCCCCCACCTCAACTCACCATGCCCTCGATAACCTTCCCGAACACCACGTGCTTGCCATTGAGCCAGGCGGTCTTGACCGTCGTGATGAAGAACTGGGAGTCGTTACTGTCTGCCCACGTGGGCCATGCTCACCCAGCCCGGCCCGCAGTGCTTCAGCTTGAAGTTCTCACCAGGGAAGCGTTCGCCATAGATGCTCTTACCTGGGAAGAGAGATCGGGGAGCTTGGTTCCCGGACGAGCAACAGCCGGGTCCTCGGTCTGCGCCATCCTCAGCCACCCAGGCGGGGCATGAGGCCCACACACACCTCTGTCCCCTCTGCCCTCTGGTCTGGACGCCAAAGCGCTGATGAACGCGGCCCTGGGCAAAGGCTGCTTGAACTTTGCCTCCGGCCATCCCTCGGTGCCCTGGAAGCTCTCACACAGCCCGATGCATAAGGACACAAATCAAACATCTGTGGGACCCTGGACAGTGGTTGAGGGAAGCGGTAGTAAGGGAGGGTCTGGTGCTCGATGCTCGTGCAAGATTCCCCCAAGACCAGTACTGTAAATCACAGCGCGAAATAACAGTTTAAAAAAATGAAATCTCTCCTGACCGTAAATCATAAACTCATTCTGGAAGCCAGAGTTTATGAACAGCCTCTCTGATGGCAGAACTGTGATGGCTTCTACGGAAGGCTCACGTGGGTACTTGCACCTGCTGAGCCCAGTCTGAATCCCCAGCACCACACACTGTCCCTCCCCTAAGCAGAAGGAGAGCACTGGAGAGGGGCAGGGGGCAGGTTACGGGCTGTTACATGGGCCCCAGAAAGCCAAGTGCCTCTTTCCTAAGAGTGAACAGAAAGGAAAGGTGGAGGGCAGAAGAGACAGTCCAGCGGGGAAGGCGCTTCCTTGCATGCAGCTGAGGCACTGTTGTCCCTGACACAGACAGTGGGCTGGGTCTGCAGCAAGCGTCACACACCAACCCTGGGAGCCTGGAAACGGCACAGCGGGGACTCCACACCCTGGGACCCGGCTCTGGGATCTCGGCTTCTCCCCACGAGACCCTCTCTAGGCTCCTCACAAACCGGTCCAGCCCCGCCATCACCCCGGACATCCACCAGGGCTTTGGAATGTCACTCAGGACAAGCCCCTGGTCCAGTTCCTGGGTGCTCCATTTCCAGGCCCCCAAGTCCGGCTCTTCGTTTGGGGGATGGTGGGAACTCAGAGGAACGGGTGGTGGTGGGGGGCAATCCCAGGAACACCCGTGGGTGACAGTCCATTGGGCTCCACCTGAGCTCACATCTTGACCTTGCCTCTTCTTTGCCCACAAGTCCCCAGCCAGGCCGGCTCATCCCTCTCCCTGCCTCGGCCTGAGGCGTGCCCTGCAGGCACCTGACCTACTCCCCCACCCCACAGCTCCGAGCACTGTCCTGGACAGTGAGTGAGCTCAGAGGACTTGCCTCAGAGGCGCTGGGTCCAGTCCTCAAGCTCCTTAGATATGGGACTTGTCCACCCTCTGCACTGGCCTAAGTGCGACTGTCCAGAGACCCCCAGGGCTTCCAAGGAGGATGAAAAACCAGCAAACAGGCTGGAGGGACAGAGCGGGGAGGGCGCTTGCCTTGGGCTCGGTTAGTCCGGGTTCAGTCCCAGCACCCCACATGGTCCCCGGACTGATCTCCGAGTGCAGAGACAGGAGTAACCCCACCAGGTGGGGCCCTAAACCAAACAAATTATGAGTCTGAACCTTAAATATCTCCTTGGGGCCCATCTGAGTCTCTGGGGCTGGGAGGAAACGGATCTGCTGTGCCAGGGCCGCTGTGCCCTCAGCAGGCACCTGAGTCGGCCCGCCATGTCCAGACGGGGAGG
Organism: Sorex araneus; assembly: GCF_027595985.1. NCBI lineage: Eukaryota > Metazoa > Chordata > Mammalia > Eulipotyphla > Soricidae > Sorex > Sorex araneus. The sequence continues at coordinate 104,103,261 of NC_073304.1, forward strand.
GGGCAGCTGGGAGTCCTCAAGCTCTTGGTGGAGCGTAACTCTGCGTCCCCGCGCCCCTGTCCCGAGGGTGCCAGAGCCGTGGAGTGAGATGGGGTGCTGGGACCGGGCCCAGGAGGAGAGTCCAGTGGGCGGGGCCCTTGTACTGCATGTGGCCGACTCAGGTTCGGATCCCCAGCTCCACATACGGTCCCCTGGGCCCCACCAGGAGCCATGGGTTTGCGGTGCCAGAGTGAGAGCACAGCCCGCAGGGCACGTGTCGTGCACAAGTCTGACTCAGGTATGATACCAGCACCCATATATGGTCTCCAAAACACCGCCAGGAGTGATCCCTGAGCACTGCTGGGTGTGGACCCACACCCCTTCCCTGTCACCCCACCCCGAAAGTAAGTTCTAGGGCAGAGAGAGTACAGCTGGGGAAAGCGGTCCCCTCTGGCGCTCTGACCCTCAGTCGGCCCCGTCCCTGGAGCATCCGAGACAGGCCACCCTGGGTGCAGACCGGTCCAGCAGTCTGTGGTTAGGCCGGTAAGGCCAGACTCGCCAACGCTGGCCGCCTGCCCCTCCTGACTGCTGCTGCTGCGGGCCGGGGGCGTCTCACCCCTCCACACGCCTGCCCTCTGCCAGCATTACCTCCAGTGCCGTTGCCCCGGGTGAAGTCTCCACCCTGGATCGTGAAGTCCTTGATCACATGGTGGAACTTGCTGTTTTTGTAGCCAAATCCTTTCTAGAAAGAAAAAAGGGGGAACAAAGGGCAGGTGAGGAGGCAGCACAGGCTGGGGGGCACGCACACACACATACACCAGAGCTGTTGGGGTCCTGGAGACCCCGGTGGCTGCCAGCTAAGCCAAGGCCCCATCCTTCCCCTTTACCCAGGGCAGAGGGCAGGGTGCGGGCCGTGCAGGCAGCATACCCAGGTTTGATCCCCACACCCACCTGGTCCCAGAGCCCGCCAGCAGTGATCCCTGAATGCAGAGCCATGAGTAAGTTCTGAGCACTGCCAAGAATGGCCCCAAGGAACAAAAAGTGACCCCCCCAATGGGGCTGGAAACAGGCCAGAGAGACAAAACATGAGTAAGGCGTCTGTCTCTCATAGGGCCGACCCTGGTTCACTCTCCAGTATCACAGGGGTCCCCCAAGCCATACGGGTCATTTCTGGACACAGAGCCAAGATGAGCCTAGGAGGCTCTGGGCCTCTGGCTCCCTAAGAGTCAGGTTGTGGGACTAGCCCGTGAGCAGGGCACTAGCGCTTCAGGTGGCTGACTCAGGATCAAATCCTCAGCACCTCATAGGGTCCCCCGAGCCACACCAGGCAGGATGGGTTTGTGGAGGCCAGACTGATACAGTTCAGCAGGCAGAGGACTTGCCTTGCTCGAGCTTGACCCAGGCACTCCCATATGGTCCCCTAAGACCCAAAAGAAATGCTCCTGAGAACTGGCAGGTTGGCTCAAGCACCCACCCCACCCCCATGTCAGCCCCCATAAGAATAAGTTCTTGGGCAGAGAGATATTGCAGTGGGGAAGGTGCTTGTCTTGCATGGGGCTGACCTGGGTTCAATCCCTGGCCCCACATGTGGTTCCCTGAGCTTTGCGAGGAGTGAGCCCTGAGCTCAGAGCCAGGTGGGTGATACCTGAGCCCACTGAGTGAGGCACAAAACTGAAAACCAAAAGAAAAGGAATAAGTGGTCGAGTGTGTACAGAAAGATGGTGACGGGACAAAAAGCTTTAGCACGTGCATTACATGTGCAAGTGTGATCTGGTACCTCATCTCTGGGTACAAACCTCAGGCAGGCAAGGAGGGCCCTGGGCCTCGAGCACCCGGGGAACCTGTGCCCTCAAAACAGAAAGTGAGCTCACACCAAGGTGTGCAGACATGTCTATCTGAGGGAGCGGAGGTGGGGTGCATATCTGGCAGTGCACAGGGCTGACTGTGGGGCTTGGAAAACCATACGGGTTGCTGGAAAGTGAACCAGGGTTGGTCACATGCAAGGCAGTGCCCTGCCTGCTGTAATAACGAGCTGCCCCACCCGCAGGCTCTAGCTTCTGTATTTTCATTTTAGTTCTGGGGCCACACTGGCAGTAATCAGGGTTTACTCCTGGTTCTGTGCTCAGGGATCAGTCGGTGGGCTCTGGAGACCATATGGGATGCCAGAGATTGAGTCAGGCTTGGGTGGATGGAAGGCAAATGCCCTCTCCGCTCTGCTACAACTCTAGCCCCAAGTGATTTCTTTTTTTTTTAATTTATTAATATTTTAATTAGTGAGTCACCGTGAGGGTACAGTTACAGATTTACACATTTTCGTGCTTGTGTTTCCCTCACACAATGTATGAGAACCCATCCCTCCATCAATGTCCATTCTCCACCACCAATGAAACCAGTATCCCTCCCACCCCCAATCCCTTTTCCCCGCCACCTCGCCCTACCTCTGAGGCAGGGTATTCCCTTTTATTCTCTCTCTCCTTTAGGGTATTGTGGTTTACAATAGGGATATTGAGTGGCCATCATGTTCAGTCTCTAGTTTACTTTCAGCGCGCATCTCCCTTCCCGAGCGGGATCTCCAACCACATTTTACTTGGTGTATGCTTCTCTATCTGAGCTGCCTTTTCCCCCAGCATCTGAGGCCAGCTTTGAAGCCATGGAGCTAACCTCCTCTACTATTCTTGGGTGTTAGTCTCCTACTCTGTTATTTTATATTCCACAGGTGAGTGCAATCTTTCTACATCTGTCTCTCTCTTTCTGACTCATTTCACTTATATGCAAAGTTCATGACTTCATCTTTTCTAACAGCTGCATAGTATTTCATTGTATAGATGAACCAAAGTTTCTTTAATCAGTCATCTACTCTTGGGCACTCGGGTTTTTTTTTCCAGATTCTTAATATTGTAAACAGTGCTGCAATGAACATATAAGTGCAGATGTCATTTTGATTCTACTTTTTTGCTTCTCCGGGATATATTCCCAGAAGTGGTATTGCTGGGTCAAGTGGAAGCTCAATTTCTAATTTTTTAAAAATTATTTTTATTGAATCACCTTGTGGAAAGTTACAAAAGTTTCAGGTTTAAGTCTCAGTTATACAATGCTCAAACACCCATCCCTCCACCAGTGCACATATTCCACCACCAAGAATCACAGTCGTGATTTCTAATTTTTTGAGAATCGTCCATATTGTTTTCCAAAAGGGCTGAATCAGTCGGCATTCCCACCAGCAGTGTAGAAGGGTCCCTTTCTCTCCACATCCTCTCCAACAGCGGTTACTTCTGTTCTTTTGAATTTGTGCGAGTCTCTGTGGTGTGAGGTGGTATCTCATGGTTCTGTGATCTGCATCTTCCTGATGATTAGTGATGAAGAACATTTTTTCCTGTGCTTTTTGGCCATTTGTATCTCTTTGTTGGGAAATTTTCTGTTCATTTCTTTGCCCCATATTCTGATGGGGCCCAAGTGTTTTCTTACGGGAGTGTTTATGGGGGACAGAGGACCCACATCTTTTGGTGCTCGAGGAACCCTGCAGCGATGTGATGCCCAGCATGCTGCATGCCAGGCGAGCGACAGAGCCTGTACCATCTCTCGAGCCCTCCACAGATATCTTTCCTTTGGTCAGTACATTCTCTTAAAGATGAAAGGTGGAAACCGAAGAGAGAGCACAGTGGTAGGCGCTTGAATTGCACCTGCCTGAGCAGGGTCTGATCCCCAGCATCCCATATGATACCCCAAGCACCAGTAGGAGTAATTCCAGAGCCAGGAGTAACCCTTGAGCACCACCAAGTGTGGCCCAAAAACAATTAAAAAGAGAGAAAGAAGGAAAAAAGAAAGGAAGGAATAAAGAAAAAAAGAAAGGAATAAAGAGAGAAAGAGAGAAAGAAAGAAAGAAAGAAAGAAAGAAAGAAAGAAAGAAAGAAAGAAAGAAAGAAAGAAAGAAAGAAAGAAAGAAAGAAAGAGAAAGAGAGAGAGAAAGAAAGAGAGAGAGAAAGAAAGAAAGAAAGAGAGAGAGAAAGAAGAAAAGAAATGGAAAGGAAATAAAAGAGAAGAAAAGAGAAGAGAAGAGAAGAAAAGAAAAGAAAAGAAAAGAAAAGAAAAGAAAAGAAAAGAAAAGAAAAGAAAAGAAAAGAAAAGAAAAGAAAAGAAAGGCGTCCAGCGAAACAGCTCTGTCGGCTCTGCACACATGGTCCAGGCCTTGGTCCAAGAGCTTCCCCCGCTTGAGTTGACCGCTGCTCATTCTGACAGTCACTTACCTCTCCCATGGCTAAAGCCACGACATTATCCACTGTCTTGGGCACAGTCTTCCTGAAGAGACCGATGGCCACCCGGCCAATGTCTTCAACGCCCACGCACAGATCGAAGTATACCTGTGGACAGGAGTGCCTGGACTGAGGAGGGGTCTTGCTATAAGGGGCTTGAGAAGGGAGAGGGGCGGGGAGAAAATGGGCAGGTTGGGGCATGGAGGGCTGACGGCTCTGGGGAGGTCACCCCAGCTCAGCCCTCCTGAACGGAAAGGTGGTGACCATCTTCATGGGCACAGTACACGACTTGCTCTAAAAAATGAACCCGAAAACTAAAACGAAAAGCTAGCAGTTTTTGTTGAACTAGCTAGTATGGAGCCACTCAAGAATAAATCACCACTGAAATGAGCTTTGGGCATTGCAGCTTCCAAAACGTCGGGACACGTGTGTGTTTACCCCAAATAGGACGTCATACAACTCCCACGGGTCGTGCAAACTTACTGGCACCCATGTCCCGACTCAGTCCCGGTCCCCACCCTTCAAGACCGGTCTCTTAGACCTGTTTTCCATGGACCTGACTGTGATGTCTGCAGCTTGCCGCCATGTGTGTGTTGTATACAGATGCACGCAGGTTAAGTACGTGCATTTTATAATATGTGCACGTACATAATATACATGTCCTGCAGTGTTCAGGGGCTGCCCTACCCTGCCTCGGGTTGCTCCTACAGCAGCGGGACCTTGGGGTGCAGGATGGGCCTCCTGCAGTCAGCCTTAGAGCTCACCCTGTTATCTCATTTTAACAGAAACCCTCAGGAAGGTCGAGACTAGTATTCCTGTGTTGCAGCACGATTTCACAGGTTCACACCCACAGTTGGTGGTGCTTTGTTGCAGGAGGCTACACGTGTCTTCTATACTACAGAGCCTTTATTTTTTTTTGGGTCACACCCGGCAGTGCACAGTGGATATTCCTGGCTCTGCACTCAATAATCACTCCTGGTGGTGCTCAGGAGACCATATGGGATGCTGGGAATCGAACTCTGGTTGGCTGCATGCAAGGAGAACGCCCTACCCACTGTGCTATTGCTCCAGCCCCATGGTATTATTAAACATTTTTAGAACTTCTTTCCTGGTTTTGGGCCACACCCATCTGTGCTAAGGGCTTACACCTGACTCTGCATTCAGGGAACACTCCTGGTGGGGCTCGGGGGACAATATGGAATACCCGGGATCCAAAGCGGGGTCAGCCACGTGCAAGACAAGCATTGTGCCCCGTGTCCTATTGCTCCAGGTCCCATTTATCTATGATTTTTTTTGGTCAACCATATAACAGTTTATAATAAAGCTTGTAGGTCATACACAAATGACTGCATGGGTACCAAGATCAAGCAGTCTGGAATTAAACCTGGACTCTGATAGACATGAGAACTTGAAGCAATTATTTCATCTTCCATATTTTCTTCCCTCATCTTTACAACAGATTGACGTCTCTCAATGTGTGGTGAAAACTGAAAGATGGTGCTTGAGAACATAGGGACTTGAAATATGCTCTGAAGGAACACATTTTCCATTTGAAAAAGATTCTGCACTTAGAAACCATGCCGCCATTCCCCACCCACACCCACACCCCCACCAACTCTGTAAGAAAATATTTGCTCTCCTGTTAGACAAAGCACTAATGTTAGAATTTTTAAAGAATTTGAAAAACTTAGAGGCCAGAGTGATAGTACAGTAGTAAGGCATTAGCCTTGCATGTGGCCGACCCAGTTTGGTTCCCTCACATCTCATATGTTCCCCGAGCCCAGCAGGAGAAATTCTGGAGAGAAGAAACCAGGACTAACTCTTGCACAAGTTGTGTGTGCGCCTGCCCCCCCCACCGCCAAAAATCCAAGAAAGAAAAAAGAAAAAAATTAAAAAGCAAATGAATTTGCAAAAGTGAAAAAAAAAACTTATAGAACTAAATAGACACTTCCTCAAATCAGACATACAGGTGTTATATTACAAAGTGCTCATTTGGGGCCGAGAGAAGTCACCAAGTTTAAGGTGATTATACCCTTGATTTGATCCCCTGAGCACAGAGCCAGGAGTAGACCCTGAGCATTGCCAGGTCTGAACAACCCCACAACCCCTTCGCCAAGTATTCTGGAGAGATGGTACAAGAATTAAGGCCCTTACCTGGCATATGACTAACCCTAGTTCGCATCCTCAGCACTTATGATCCCCCAAGCACTGTCAGAAGAGGACCCTGACCACAGAGCCAGGAGTGGCACCCAACTCTTAACAATAAAAAACAAAAGCACTTTCCACCACTTATCAGAGAAATGCAAATCCAAAGGAGAGCTGGTACCTCACACCAGTGAGAATGGGCACATCCAAGAATGGAACCAACCAGTGCTACAGGGAGGTGGTGAGACAGGAACCACCCAGACAGGTGGGCATCATCTGACTCAGCCCCAGTGGGAGACACTACAGCAGAGCCTTTCTCAAAAGTTAAAATTAGACTTTCAGGGCTGGACACGCAGTTTAAAGGAGCACAACGTGGTCTCCTGTGCACAACTGCCAGACAGTCTGAGAGACGAGCAGCCCCGCACCAGAATATGGCCCCAAACAAAAAGAGTGGCTGAAACATGACCCAGCTCTTTCATTCCTTGGCATCTACCCGCAAAGCCCAAAAACACTAATGTGAAAAGACATTTGGACGTGAGTTCTTCTGCAGCAGTGTTCAGAATAGTCACAATCTGGAAACACCCGACTGTCGAAGAACAGGTGACTGAATAAAGAAACTGTGGCACATACATATACACACAATGGAATTCTATTTATCTATTGGGCAAGAGGCAATCTTGCACTTCACGGCAACTTAGATGGAACTGCATGTTATCGTGGTAAGCAAAGTGACTCAAAGAAAGAACTAAGACGAATGATCGCTCCTATGTGGAGTATTGGGCAACCAACCACAAGACTGCTTACAGCACAGAGCGTCTGAGCAGCACTGAGTTGACTACGGGCAGCGGGGGCAGGTGGGTGAGAGAGGGGAGCTGGAGACCTGTGGGTAGGGAGGCTGATTCTCGGTGCGTGGCTGTGGGGTGGCAACTATACATTCCTGAAATAGTGATATCATAAGATTGCAAATCATGGTGCCAAGTTAAGAAAGAGAAAAAGCCTCCCCACCCAATTTAAATCACTTTTTGTTTTGGGTCTCTCCTGGCTCTGCACTCAGGGATCACTCCTGGCAGGACTTATGGGTCTGATTCCAGGATTGAACCTGGGTCGGCCATAAGCAAGGCCCGTGCCATAACCTGTCTACCACTTCTCTGGTCCCACACTCTAACTGTTTATTAGTTTTTGTCATGCCACTAGAAGTATAATGTTCTCTCCTACTGATTACTCATCTATTATTAGATTTAAATGAAATGATAGTGTCTTAATCCCATCTTTTTTTCTTAACTTGCTTTCTTTGTTATGTTTGTTCGTTTTCTTTTGTTTTGGGGTCAGCCTGGCAGTACTCAGGGTTTATTCCTGGCCTGTGCTCAGGGAGCACTCCTGATGGGACTCTGAGGACCCTATACTTACCCAATTTCCCTTTTTTATAAGAACACAGTCCTTTTGGATATGATGCCCTCTAAATTTTAACGTTACCTGACGTGTGGGCATCAGGATATAAACACTTATGGGTAGGGACAGAGAGATTTACGGTGGTTAAGTGCGTGCCTTGTGGTGTCAGTGAACCTGGATTCGATCCCAAGCACCCCATGTGTAATGCTCCAATCCCCATCAGGAAGGATGCCTGAGTACAGAGACATGAATAAGCTGGAAGGACAGACAGGTGTAGCCCCAGTACAATAAACAGCAATAAGTGGGTTCAACGAGTAAGTGGATTATTGTATATATAAACTAGAATTGTTTTAAAAGTATGTTTTGTGTTTGACCCCAAAAGAGGTTAAAAGCAAACTTACTCAAATGAAACTACCTCAAACTTGAAACCAGGTGTATAGAATGAGCATCCCTCTACTAATGAGAAGACAAATTAAGAAAGAGTATTTTAAGTTAATTGATCTGATAAGGATTAGCATCCAATATATAAACTCTCTTTTTTTTTTTTTTTTTTTTTTGCTATTTGGGTCATACCCAGCGATGCACAGGGATTACTCCTGGCTCTGCACTCAGGAATTACCCCTGGTGGTGCTTGGGGGACCATATGGAATGCTGGGATTTGAACCCGGGTTGGCCGCGTGCAAGGCAAATGCCCTACCCACTGTGCTATCGCTCCAGCCCCCTCATTTATATCCTTTAATAGCAAGCAAAAAATAACAAAACTGGCAGTGTATTTTTTGAACTGGAGAGAGTACCGCAGATAGGGTGCTTGCAAGTGACCTGATTTCAATCACTGGCATTCCACATGGGTCTCTGACACCACCAGGGCTCATTCTGGCGTGCAGAGCCAGGACTAGCCCCTAAAAATCCTTGAGTATGGTCCAACTTCCCTCCACCCCATAAATTGCCAGTGGATTTTAATGAAAAAGTAAAGAATATATAGAAATGGTGAATAAGTAAAGGATTTTTTGAAGCTTACTAATCTCCTGAGAAATGCAAAGAGAAAACTGACAACATAATAAAGACTTACTGCTCAGTGAGAGCAAACCCTGAGCACAGCTGGTTGGAAACACCTGAAAAAATAACAATAAAATAAGCAGCAATAAAATAAGCACACACTACCGGCAGTGTGGCCCCCAAACCGAAAGCCAACAAACTGAAACTCAGTACATAAAACACAGTGATCGGCACAGATGCCTCAGGGTTCCACTGAGGGCCTTAGAGGGGTGCCAGCACATGGAGAAAATGCCCTTAGGATGTGGATTCTTCCGGTTTGTCTGCTTGGGGGTCACAGCTGGCAATGCTCAGGGATTACTTCAGGCTCTGGACTCAGGAATCACCCCTGGCAGTGCACACAGAACCACACAGGATGCCGGGATGAAACCCAGGTGAGTCTGGTGCAAGGCAAGTGCGCTGCCTGCCGTTCTGGCACCGGGCCCATTGTCACATTTTCTGAAGCAGGCGCTCATGCTCCAGGGTCCTGCTAGGGTCCCTGCAGGTGCAGGCAGATCTGGTGTGGCAGCATTTGGAGCTATGCCTTGTTAGAGTATGTCGTTGAACTGGTTTTGGGTTCCCCGAAAACCCAAAAAGGGTCACATTTTGGGAGGAAAGCTTTCCAGAAGGAAATCTTGTCATGGTAACCAGGGAGGCGGTCTCCTTAAGACATTGCCCTAGTAGCAATATTTTTTTAAATTTATTTTTAAATTAATTCACTATGAGGTAGAGTAACAAAAATGTTATGTTTGAACTTTGATCATATGGTCATCAAACACCCATCCCTTCACCAGCACACATTTTCCACCACCAAAATTCCCAGTATCACCCCCAACCCATTCCACTGCATTTCTAGCATTAGAAACCTAATGCTTTACTTAATTTCACATAGGAAATGTCTTATTTTCTTTTTGTTTGGGGGGGCCACACCCAGCAGTGCTCAGGTTCACTATTGGCTTTGTGTTCAGGAATAACTCCTGAAGGATTGGGGATACATATAGATGCTAGATCTGTGCAAGGCAAGCACTTCGCCCACTGTATTATCTCTCTGGCCCTGTCTATCCATCACAATCACAATCACAATATCCCGTTAATCACCGATTTCTCGGGCGGGCTCAGTAACATCTCATTTCGTCCTTTCCCTGAGATCTTAGAAGTCCATCTCGACTCGGCCCTCCTAATGATGTTGCACTGAGGGCTCTTCAGGGTCAGGGGAATGAGATCCAGCTTATTACTGGATTTTGCATATGAATACACCATGGGAAACTTGCAAGGCTCTCCCATGTGGGCAGGAAACTCTCAGAGGATTGCCAGTTTCTCCCAGGGGGAGAAGTAGGAAAAAGATATCTTGTATCTTCTGAGAGTTTGCTTTTAAATCTCTCTCTGGATGTTGGCCATTGATGGGATTACACACACCTGGGTTCCTCTGCCGGTACCTTCATGCATGAGGCCTGTCCGAACGTGTGGAGAGGGGCCTCCAACATGGCTGCATCTAGGTTGCATCTAGACCACCGGGAGCTCTGCTCGGGGTGGGGAGGGAAGCTGGAGCCCATCCCCTCCAAGGAGACCCGGGGAAGACAGCCAGGCGTGCAGGCAAGAGACTCTCTGCCTGTCTCTCCATATTGTGCCAAATCTTTCTAAGAGCATGACAATATGGTTCCATGATGAGTTTATATGCTGGACTATCTAAGAAACTTTTTCATAAACTTATCAAAAACTTGTTAAAATAATTGCAGATACAATTTAAAGACCTCCTTGTAACAATCCTGTCGGACTGTACAGTTTCTTTCCAAAAATACAATCCTCAAATCTTTGATACATTTCTTTACATTCATTGTGTCTTCAGTTTTCCTTCATTCTATGTCCATAGTCATTTTGAGATAGTACAGAGAAAATAGGTTATCAAATAGTAAGATAAATCTCTCTGCTGAATTCCACTGCTATTACCGGGTATAATTACTGAATACTATTCTTGAGTCATAATTTAAAAAGAAAAGGAAAGTCACCCGTTACATCTACGCTGGGAATAAAATTAATTATATTTATGCTATAAACCCATGTTTAAATGCTTAGACATGACATGCTTGGATTTATTTCCTAATGTGAACAGATCTTTTGCTGTTGTTGTCGCTCACACCTGGTGGTACTAGCGTTGTTGCCTGGCTCTGTATTCAGGAATAACTCCTGGCTGGCTTGGGGACCACACGAGGTGCTACAGATCTAAACCAGGTCAGCCCCGTGGAAGGGGAGCATTCTACCCACTCTAACACCGCTCGCCCTAGTTCCTTTTAGAGTCAGCTAGAGGAGAGTTCTCCTTCACAGGGTTTTTCTCCTCTGTGATTTTTCTCGTGCTTATGAGGCTTGACTTCGATGAGAATATTTTCCTACATTCTTTACAGTCACAGGCTTTTCTACGTGGATTCTCATGCTGACTGAGGTTTGATTTCCATGAGAAAGTTTCCTTACATTCTTGACATTTATAGGGCTTCTCTCCTTGTGGATTCTCCTGTGCTGTGAGGCTTAGCTTCTCTGAGAATGTTTTGTTACATTCGTAGGGCTTCCCTCTATGAATTCTCTCACATTGGAAGAGAAGGGACTTCCAAGAGAAAGTTTTGTGCCTTTTTTTACATCCATACGGCCTCTCTCCAGGAGTCATAAAGCAGTTCGTACATGCATCATACTTATCAAACATAACAAAAGAATAGTCTCCTCCATTATGAAACTTCACTTCTGAAACCTGGGTAGAGTTCACACATTTAAAGTAATTTTGGAATCCTGTCTCTCTTTATTGCTCCCAGCTTGCTGAAATTGTCTATAAGGACTTCTCTCTTTCGTTCTTTTACTTTTTTGGGCCATACCCAGCAGTACTCAGGGCTTACTCCTGGTTCCGTACTCAGGAGTCACCCTGGTATGCAGGGAACCATATGGGATGCTGCGGATTGAGCCTGGGTCGACCATGTGCAAGACAAACGCCATCACCTGCTGACTATATCGCTCCATTTCCTGTCTACAGGGATGTCTCTGGATATGCTCAATCAAGTCATACTAAGACTGAGTATGTAAAATTAGAAAAAATGTATAAAGAAATAAGATGAGGTAGATATATTCACAATGATAAGCCTACCTAAGCATGTTTTGTGGGATTATATATTATAAAGAAGGTTCTTCCAAACACAGAGGGACCAAGGATCTCTTTAAAGATGTATTTAGTTTTGCTTTTTGTATCACACTTGGTGGTGCTCAGGATTACACCTGGCTTTGTACTTGGGGATCATTCCTAGAAGTGCTTGGGGGACAATATAGGGTACTGGGGATAGAACCTCTCTTGGTTGCATTCATGACTAATGCTTTACCTGAAGTGCTGTCTCTCTGACCCTAAAGGTGTATTCATTTTAAAAACATTATTCTGGGGGCTGGAGTGATAGCACAGCGGGTAGGGCGTTTGCCTTGCACGCGGCCAACCCGGGTTCGAATCCCAGCATCCCATATGGTCCCCTGAGCACCGCCAGGGGTAATTCCTGAGTGCAGAGCCAGGAGTAACCCCTGTGCATCGCCAGGTGTGACCCAAAAAGCCAAAAAAAAAATAAAAAATAAAAACATTATTTTATCACTTGTGAATTAAGGCAACGAATAATATAAAAGGCCTAGTGTCAAACTGTCCTTATCATTTTCTTTCTCAATCATGAAAAGATTCATAGACACGTTATTAATTTTATCTGAGAAGTACAGCAGAGATTTTAACCTACCATTTTATTTTGTATGTTTTTTCTATACTTTAATAATATCTAAGAACTTCTTATTACCATTTATGTTCAAAAATGGCAGTATTTTCTGGATCACTATATAATGGGTGCAGAGGATCCCTATCTATTTGTCACTAAAGAGATGCTGACATAAAGGCGCAGGCATTTAAAATCTATGTTTATTTTATTATGTTACTTCCTTATAGTGCTTGGCTAGAGTATCTAGGGTTTACACAATGGCCTAGTATCTTTTTCTTCATGTTAAGCAAAGTCATCTTTCTTCAGATCCCTTATTAACTATCACACCACTGACTTTATTTTAGGGGACTGGAGAGAAAGTACGGTGGATAAGGCTCTTTCCTGACATGTACTAATACAGTCTGCTCCTTTTGTTTGCTTTGGTTTTAGTTTTGGTCACACTCGGTGATACCCGGGTTTACTCCTGGCTAAGCATTGAGGAATTACTCCTGCAGATGCTGAGGGACCATAGAGAATGCCATGCACTAAACCTGGGTTGGCTGCATGCAAGGCAAGCGCCCTACCCACTGCACTATCTCCCCACCCCGAACATAGCCCTCTTATGGCAAATAAGAACTACTAGAGGTACATATGGTCCCCTGAGCCCTGCCAGGAGGGGTCCCTAAACGCAGAGCCAGAAATAAGCCTTGAACACTGGGTATGCCGATATGTACCAAACCACACTAAGACAAATGATAAAGCAGGTCCAAGGCTGTAGAAAGTACTGGTGGAGCGTGTCAAGTAGACCTGGAAATGCTCTCAGAGCTTGGGCTGGCATTTGGAGGCTGAAGGAGTTAGAAAGAGCCTCAGACCAGGTACCTGAAAGCCACATGGAACTGGGAATGTCTCTTGAGCTTTCAATTTTGTTTCCTTGAAGCAAGCACCCTAGAGATGGGAAGAGCCTGTCTGAGTCCTCCTCTTCCTGTCCTTCCCAAATTCTAGGTGAGTGAAGGAGTCACAGAAAATTGCTCAGAGGAAAACAGCTTTGGCTGGAAAAGCGCCAATGAGCAGACTGCAAATCAAGAATTCCAAGGCCTCTTTCCAGTTATGAGCCAACAGACTTGTTGCTGAAAGGCTCGGACCCTCCCCTTGTCCTGACTCCGTTGACCAATGCTTGCTTGAGCAGGCCCTGATCCCAGATGCCTAGAGATGCTCTCTTCAGTAAAGCATGGGTCACTCCAGTCGTGGACCACGTTCCTTGCTCGTGTGCCTCCTACTCCTCCTTATAGGAACCTACGGAGAAAAGGCCACAGGGGAGGACTCTGGGGTCGCGGGACCTACCTCCTGTGTTCTCTGGGCACCAACACCTGGTGCCGAGGGAAAGTTCCGGGGACAGTTAGAGGGGGTAGGACTCCTGTGATCACCACCCGTGGGACCAAGCCTTTAGCTAGTCATTCCCAGGCCCCTCTTCCCACACACACTCCCAGGGCAAACCCAAGTACAGGGCCTAACTCCTGATTTCTCCTCCCCTAGGAACCCTGCCTAGGCTATTATGGGTGGTGGCAACAACCAACGGGAGAAGAGCAGTGCTGAGTGCACACAAGACAGTGGCAAGAGTCTATGAGAGACCAGCAGTGCTGAGTGCAGATAATATCGGCATAGCCAATGAGAGAAGAGCTGTGCTGAATGCAGACAATAGACAGCGGCAGTAGCCAATGAGAAAAGAGCGGCGCTGAAAGCAGACGATAGACAGTGGCAATAACCAATGAGAGAAGAGCGATGCTGAAAGCAGCCGATAGACAGTGGGAATAGCCAAGGACAGAAGAGCAGTGCTGAAGCAGCCAATCAACAGTGGCAATGGGCAATGAGAGAAGAGTGTGCTGCGTGTAGACGATAGACAGCGGCAATAGCCAATGAGGGAAGAGCAGTGCTGAAAGAAGGCGATAGACAGTGGCAATAGCCAATGAGAGAAGAGCCGTGATGTGTGCAGATGATAGAGAGGCAATAGCCAATAAGAGAATATTAGTGCTTAATACAGACAATAGACAGAGGCAATAGCTTAGTCGCTTTGCAGCCCAGATCTCAAGGATCTGGGTCCTTGAGAAAGTCTGGGGAGTGTTTCTTATGACACACCTTGCCCTCTGTTGGCCCTGCTCCCCAGGTCCCGTAGTGCCATCACTGAGGTCCGTTAAGTCTTCCTGGGGCGTTGAAGCAGAAGCTTGTGCATGGTACTTCTGGACTTTCTCTAACTGCAGTTGCTTTGGGCGGTTGAGTACAGGATTCTGAAGAGTCCAAAGGCTGAGATGCCTGTTGCCCCAGCCTCTCCTCCTTGCTCCTAGTAATTATCTCCATCAGAATTGACTGAATTACAATGTGTGGTACCCCCAGCTTGTTGCTCTCTTTTGGCCATATCCCACCCAACCCGTTTTTTTGTTGTTGTTTTTTTCCTCTCCTAACAGTGGGAGATCTTGAATACTAAAAAGAGGACAGAAATCTGTTTGTCAATTTCTTGTTAAATTGCTTTAAAAGTTTGTCCTTCTAAGTCAAGAATTTTGTAGTTAAGTGGATGGGCATGAAAAGTTTCATGCTGAGTGAAATGAGTCAGAAAGAGAGAGACAGACATAGAAAGACTGCACTCATCTATGGTATATAGAATATCAGAGTGGGAGACTAATACCCAAGAACCGTAGAAATAAGTACCAGGAGGTTGACCCCATGGCTTCGCGGCTGGCCTCACGTTCTGGGGAAAGGGCAACTCAGAGAAGCGATCACCAACTACATTGTAGTTGAAGGCCATGTGGGGGAAGGGAGTTGCGGGCTGAATGAGGGCTAGAGACTGAGCACAGCGGCCACTCAACACCTTTATTGCAAACCACAACAGCTAATTAGAGAGAGAGAACAGAAGGGAATGCCCTGCCACAGTGGCAGGGTGGGGTGGGGCGGAGATGGGAGTGGGGAGGGTGGGAGGGACGCCGGGTTTACGGGTGGTGGAGAATGGGCACTGGTGAAGGGATGGGTTCCCGAACTTTGTATGAGGGAAGTATAAGCACAAAAGTGTATAAATCTGTAACTGTACCCTCACGGTGATTCTCTAATTAAAAATAAATAAATTATTAAAAAAAAAGTTTGTCCTTCTCTAGAATTTAAATTAGGCTATTTCAAGTTAAAATTTCACTTGAGGGCTTATGGGGAGACAGTGTTTTGGGCGCTGCTTTGCTCTTGACCTGCTGGGTCTGATCACTAGCACTCCCAGTGGTCGCCCGAGCCTGCCAGGAGTGATCCCTACGCACAGGCAGGAGTAGGCACTGAACACTACAGGGTGTGTCCCCAAAGGAAACAAAAAAACTTGGGAGTAGTCCTTGAGCAGAGATCCAGCCTGGGCACAGTCAGGAATGCCCGTTCCAGGACCTCAAATATTTAAATTGGGCTGTCTCAATTTGAGGGAAAGGTGTACATCTCAGTTTATCTCAAATTAAGCGTATGGGGCTGGTGCAATAATGCAGCAGATAGGGTGTTTACCTTGCACACTGCCTAGCCAGGTTAAATTCCTGGCATCACCTATGGTCCCCTGAGCACCACCATGAGTGATTTCTGAGTGTACATCCAGGAGTAACCCCTGAGCAATGGCCTGCTGGGCTCAAAAAGACACAGAAAAAGATTTGGTTGGGCAGCTTCAATCTCTGATACTTCAACTGCCACAAATAAGGAATTAACAGCTTAGATTTATGCGGATACTTAGTTTATGTTTGAATTTTAAATCATTTGTGAACTTAGTCACACATCAGGGAGAGAGCTTCGAGGGCAGGCAAGAGACCCCAACTCCCATTCCAGGTTCAGCTTGACCCGCCTCTCCTTTCGGCATTGCTGGGGAGGCCCTCGGTCTCAGCAGTGCCACACATGGCCCTGTGCCCCCAGCACTGAAGAGCTCAGGGCTCAGGGTGAGAAGAAAACCTTTGGGTCTACAGCTTGGGTGAAGGTTGGGGAGAGCAGACCCTGCAGGGGCTCCGATGGGAGCTCCTCCCCCCTAGCAAACTGATAAAAATAAAATCTTGTTACAAAAGAGGTGCAGTGGAGAAGACTTATTTCTTCTCTCATCAGGTTTTATGTACGTGGGACTGTGCTCATGGAAGCAGTTCACTGTCCATTTCCCTCCCAAGGAACCGTAGTCTACACTGACGGATACACACGCGGAAGAGGCAGGGAAGGGAACAACACTAGAACGTTCTGGAGGTTTGGGTCAGCAGCGTGCACTCTCCATCTTAGGTGAGTGACAGACAGTAGATCTCCCGGGTACCAGATGGTTTCAGTGACTCTGATTTGGGGTTGGAGTAGGGGGTGAGGAGGAGGTGACTTCTATGCATTATCAAATAAAGAGCTGCTTTCATGGGAAAGAATGATGAGAATTAAAAAGAGGGAATATAAAGCTATCCCTTTACCTTTGGGTTTTAAAATAAATTAAAAACCCTTTGTCTCCTGGTTGCAGGACTTTTTTTTTTTTACTTTGGCTGTTTAAGTTGAAAATGGATGTCAAAGAGGATATCCAACTGTCTCTTCTCCTAGGTGAAGGGACTGCAGTGTCTATTTGTTTATTTCTGCTTATCTTCTATCCCTATGCTGAGAGGCAATGTGAGGTGTCTCTGGTCTGGATTCAGGTTATTGTGTTTAGTGTTTTTGATGAAAGAAATTGCTTTCAGCTTCAGTATAAATATCTCTTAGTGTGAAGCATAAAATCTACACTAAAGAGTGGTCTGAAATCTCCTATCATTCCCACATACTTTCAATATTTTCAACACAAAAACCAGAGCTAAGTAGGTGTCCATTCTATACAACTGGGCTTTTTATTTGAGATTCAAGAAAAAATGAAGCTCTGGGCAGTCTAGAAAGGCTGATATGGAGAGAGGAGGACTCGAGTCAGTTACTTTTAGTTTTCTTCATCAGCGGTGTTTGAGAACTCTTCAGTTTCGGGGTAAAATCCCGCACTCAATCCTGTGACAAATCCCACGGTTTATTTGTAACTGCTTGAATTTACTGACCTTTTGTTATTTTACACTTAATAGACTTGGATGTAAATATGGTCATAAACTTGAATTAATCCTGGGGCCATTAAATATAAACTAATTTGAAAAAAGCTATTATTTTTAACATAGGATTTCAGAAGTAATACAGATTTAGTGTTTTTCTCTGTGCCCAGCACTATGGAAACAACACGTATTAGCTTGTTTCAATCTTCTGGAGTCATATGGGGTTAGTCTACTATTATCCCCAATTGTGCCTGAGGTGGGCAGAGTTCTAGTCATTTGTCCAAGTTATGAAGTAAAGGCATTAAAGCAAAGAGTCTGCATCCTGGTCTACACTTGGAATTTTTTACTCTCTAAAATTGACTTCCATCGTTATATATTTTAAAAATGTAAACATTGTGATTTAAAAAGTTGTTTGTAATACAGTTGTTTCAGGAATCCAATTTTCCAACATCAATCCCACCACCAGTATGACTTTCCTCCACCAATCCCCATTTTCCATCCAGCACCAAGCCTTAGCAGGCATAAATAATCTTACTTGATAGTGCTGGTTGCAGAAAAATGGCAAACGCAATTACCAGAAAACAGATCAATAAAAGTCGATTTATGATCACTGTTGTATCTGACTATGGTGTTCCTACTGTCCTGGTCTGAGAATTTACTGAGCTGATCGGTGCTGGCTGAGGTTTGTGTTGCTGCTTTTGCACATGGAGCTTAGTATGCTCTATGCAAATTTCCCATCAAAGTTGCTGTGTTCCTGCCAGGCTGTCAGTACTGTGAAATTTGAGGTGTCATCATCACTATACTGGTGGTCTCTAGTTCTAGGAATTGTGAAGCTCAGTTGGAAGATGCTGGGGGTGGGTGGAGGCTGCTGGTCCCACCCCCGGGGAGGGGAACTCAGTCCCATACCATTCCCAGAAGGGCAGAGTTTTGAGCCTAGTGTTTGATCTACTAGAGAGGAGTTGAAGCTTGGTGACTTCATCAAAAATCAATTTTTTTTTTAAAAGAAAGTCTTCTTTCTTCTGTGGACTAAACGGATCCTCAGACTTTTTGCTGAGACGCCACCCTGAACTCATCAACTAAATTTTAAAAATAAGAAAAATAAGTATGTGGCTGGAGTGGTAACACACCAGGTAGGGTTTTTGCCTTGTACACGGCTGACCAGGGTTTGATCTCAGGCATCTCATATGGTCCCCCAGCACCGCCAGGAGTCATTCCTGAGTGCAGAGCCAGAAGTAATCCCTGAGCATTGCCAGGTGTGACCCAAAAAGCAAAAAAAAAAAAAAAAAAAAAGGAAAAAAGAAAAGAAAAAGAAGAAAAAAGAAAAGCAAGTATTTAAAAGATAATAAAAAGTATAAAAAATTTCAGTTTTTAGACATAAATTTATAATAAATTGTACTTATATTTATAAGAGAGTCTCTTGCCCACATGCCTGGCTGTCTTCCCCAGGGTCCCTCGGAGGGGATGGGTTCCAGCTTCCCTCCCTGCCCTGAGCATAGCTCCCAGCAGACGAAGACCACCAGAACCTAGCCACAGCGATGCACAAGGCCCCTCTCCACACATTTGGACAACCCTCACGCATGAAGGTACCAGCAGAGGAACCCAGATCTGTGTAATCCCATCAACGGCCAACATCCAGAGACTCAGAAGCAAGCTCCCAGAAGCGATATTTTATAACCTACTTCTCCCTCTGGGAGAAACTAGCAAGCTACTGAGAGTTTCCTGCCCACATGGGAGAGCCTGGAAGCTTCCCATGCCGTATTCATATGCTAAAGCCAGTGACAGGCTGGATGTCATTCCCCTGACCCTTAAAGAGCCTCCAGTGCAGCATCACTGGGAAGACTGAGTGGAGAGAGGCTTCTGAAATCTCAGGGACAGGACGAATGGAGAGATTACTGAGCCCGCTTGAGACATCGACGATCAACGGGATTTCGTGATTCGTGATATTTATATGAATATAACTGTACTTATAAACTTACACTTATTTATACCTTTATTTGTTTACATTTTTATTGTATTGAATTTGTTTTTCAATAAACACATTATTAAATTTCTATAATATAAATTTATATGCATGTATGACAGATCTATTCACAAATATAATGTGTAATAAGTACAGGAACCAAAAAGCTACTGGTTTGATATAGAAATGATGGAGAAATCCAAAGTCAGCACATGCAAATGGAATAAGATGGTTAAAAAGATAAAGAGAATGAAATAAAGTGTGTTTTGTAACTGTGCATTTTACACAGCCTCTGATACTCGTCTGTCAGCAAAACACTTGGAGATGGCAGGGACCTCTTGCATGAAAGACACAAGGAAGAGGCCCGGGAGCAGTAGCATGGTGGTAGACTGTTTGCTTTGCATATGGCTACTGACCTGGTTTGGATCCCTGGCATCCCATATGGTTCCCAGAGCACAGCCAGGAGTGATTCTTGAGTGCAGAACCAGGAGTAACCGTGATATTTGCAGGGTGTGACCGCAAATGCAAAAGGGGAAAAAATGCATGTAAAAAAATAAAAGACACGTAAGTAAAGAAAAGGGGGAAAAAGACAGTGAGTCTCTAGGGCACTGGGGAGTTCAGTCCAGACTCATGCTCCTGACCACTCAGGGACTAACGGAGCCTGGGTGTGAAGGCTGCCGGGCCGGCACGTGAAAAAGAGCAACAGACCCAAAGATAGTTGATTCATTTCACATCTAATAAAACTCATGTATAATAAATTTGTTGTATGTTCATAGTTAGATTCATATATACATCTATAACTTTGCATTTATATCTAGCATAAACTTAAATTATAGAAATATATATTAATAAATTAGTATTTATTATAAAGTATTGTTAGATTCATATTATACTTTATATTGCTGTATAATAGAATATCATAAAATTCGTGCATAGATGAAAAGAAAAACAGACTCGATGGACCAGAAGGTCAAGATGGCCAAAGTCAGCATGTTTCAAAAGGTTCAGACAAAAACACACATAGACTCACACATAGACACACATATAGACACAGATAGATACATACACACAAACACAGAGTGCCTAAACATGTGCGTTTTATGCAATGACGAGAACTGGCTGTCAGGAAAAAACCAAACCAATCAATGGCCTCTGTATGGACACGTGGAACAGACCTAAACCCAGTGGAGAAGGAAAGAAAGTCCCTGGATGAACAGACCCTTGGAACTGAAGAGAAGCAGGACCTGAGCCTCCGCGCGGGCGCCCCCTGGCGGCCGTCTGCAGGGGGCGCGCGGGTCAGGAAAGGACCAAACTCGGTGAGGATGTGAGTGATGCAGAGGCCGGAGCGGGAGGGAGGGGAGGGCGCTGGCTCCCAGGGTTCGATCCCCGGCATCCCGCACGGTCCCCTGGCACGGCCACGGGAGATTCCCGAGTGCAGAGCCAGGAGGAACCCTTCAGTGCTGAAGCCGCCGCCGCCTTTCTGCAGCGCCTCCCGGCCCGACCGGGGCGAGCTGGCGGGGCTGTGGGGAGTTCCGTGGGGTCTCCTCTGTGCGACCCACCGGGAGGGAAAGGCGCAGGGGCAAAGGCGTCGGGGCGCCTGGGGCGCAGCCCAGAGGGGCCCCGGGGGTGCGGACCCCGCCTGGCCGCGGCTCTCCGTGTCCTGGTCTGTCCTGGAGCCGCCCGCCCTGGGCTCTGCTGCAGACGCCCCCAGCCCCGAAACCGTTTCTCCGGCGGGACAGGCGAGGGTGGAGGCCGCGGGACTCGTCTGGCCAAGTCCGTCGTGGCCTCCCCTGGCCGTCCCTGCTGGCCTCCTGTCCCCCTTTTCTCCTGTGCCCTTTCCTGCGGACTCGGCCCCCAGGGGTGCTGGGTGCCCCCGAGGCGGCAGCCTCTGCCAAGGGCAGTTCTGGGCTTGTTTTGGGCCGCGGGTGGAGGCTTCTGTGGGGTGGGGGCGGGGAGGAGCCCGGGCGCGCCGCTAGCTGTCTCTGTCCAGAAGTTTTCTATACATACGTATATATTCCTATATAATTTTTTACATAAATATTTGAAATGAAAATTCTACACCAAACTGAACAAATGGTCTGATAACAATGGAATGGCAGTGCTTAAGGTAGATTACCCCTAAAACAGTTCAATAATAAACTTTTTTCTGAATTACATTGAAGTGACATTTTTTTAAAAAAGTGACACCAATTAATAATACCAGTCTAAATGCATGCTGTCATCTTACGAATTATAAGCTAAATCTGGGGCTCTACTACTCTCAAGGGCCACAGCACAAAAAAAAATAGGGGAGAGCAACATCACCTTGATTTCAGTGGGCACTTAAGAAAGTAACAGCCATTCATTAAAAATTTTTTATTTTTAATGCCTCACTGTGAGATAGTTGCAGATTCACAAATTTGCATGATTACGTTTCAGTCATACAATGTTGAGTACCATTGTGTTATTAAATATTTTGAAATTCTAGACAACTTGTATGTTCTTTATATTCATAAAGTTTTACTTCTGTGTGAATTCTCTCAGGCTTATAAAATTTCTAAATATTTTTCCTACATTCTTAATATTCAGAGGGCTTCTTTTCTGAGTGAATTCTCTCATGTCTGGTGACGAGTGACTTCACTGAGAAAGTTGGCCTACATTATTTAGATTCATAGGGTTTCACTCCTGAGTGAAGTCTCTCATATTGATTTAGAGACAAAATGCTTAAGAAACGTTTTGCACATTCTTTACATTTATAAGGTTTAATTTCTGTGTGAAATCCCTCATGTCTTCTGAGGCCTGTATTCATTCACAAAGTTTTACATTTTTTACATTCAAAGGGTTTCACTCCTGTGTGAATTCTCTCATGTCCAGTCAGTTGTGACTTTATTGGGAAACTTTTTGTACATTCTTTACATTCACAGGGATTGACTCCTTTGTTCAAAAAGCAAAATTTAAAAAAAGTATAAAAAAGGAATGGAGTTTACCTTGCAAAGAGCCGACCCAGGTTTGATTCCCAGCATCTATATGGTCCCCTGAGCACCTCCAGGAGTAATTCCTGAGTGCAGAACCAGGAGTAACCCCGGAGCATCGCCATAGGTGACCCAAAAAGCAAAAAAAAAAGGGGGGAGCTTGACTCCTGTTAAGTCTCTCATATGCTGTGAGTTCTGACATTCTCAAGAAACTTTACCTTCATTCGTTGCATTCACAGGGTTTTGCTCCTGTTTGTATTCTCTCATGATTAGTAAGGACTGCCTTCATCGACAAAGTTTTGTTTTATTCTTTACATTCATAGTGTTTCAATGCTCTGTGAATTCTCTCATGTGTAGTGAGGTTTGTCTCCGTTGAGGATTTCTTACATTCTTTTCTTTCATAGGGTTTCACTCGTGTGTGAATTCTCTCATGTGCTTTGAGTTGTGACTTTGTTGAGAAACTTTTTGTACATTCTTTACATTCATAGGGCTTGACTCCTGTGTGAATTCTCTCATGTGCCGTGAGTTTTGTCTTTCTTGAGAAACTTTTCCTACATTCTTTACATTCATAGGGTTTAATTCCTGTGTGAATTCTCACATGTGTAGTGAGGCCTGTCTTTGTTGTGAAACTTTTTGTACATTCTTTACATTCATAGGGTTTGACTCCTGTGTGAATTCTCTCATGTGTAATGAGGGTTGTCTTCGCTGAGAAAGTTTTCCTACATTCTTTACATTCATAAGGTTTGACTCCTGTGTGAAGTCTCTCATGTCTAGTGAGGCCTGTCTTCATTGAGAAAGTTTTCCTACATTCTTTACATTCATAGGGTTTGACTCCTGTGTGAATTCTCTCATGTGCTATGAGATATGACTTTGTTGCAAAACTTTTCATACATTCTTTACATTCATAGGGTTTGACTCCTGTGTGAATTCTCTCATGTGCAGTGAGGTTTGTCTTCGATGAGAAAGCTTTCCTACATTCTTTACATTCATAGGGTTTGACTCCTGTGTGAATTCTCTCATGTTCTACGAGATAAGCCTTTCTAATGAACCTTTTCCTACATTCTTTACATTCATAGGGTTTGACTCCTGTGTGAAGTCTCTGATGTCTAGTGAGGTATGCCTTCATTGAGAAACTTTTCGAACATTCTTTACATTCAAAGACTTTCTTCCTTGCGTGAATTGTCGTATGGTGAGTGAAGTATAAATCCTGTGAGAAAGCTGTCCTATAGTCTTCACAGTTATAGAATTTTTCTCCTTTGCAAAGTCTTTGGTGCTGAATGAGGCTTAGATTCCCTGAAAAAGGTTTTTGACATTCTTGACATTCATAGGATTCCTCTCCTGTGGAAACTCTCTGATGTTCAATGAGTCTTTGTTGTTTGAATAAAGTTTTGCCATATTGCTTACAGGCATAATTTTTCGCTGAAAGGTATGTGCTTTCATATTTACGGAATTCTGAAAGCTGCCTGTCTGCTTGAAATTCATGATGTATTCCACTGGCACATATTTCTGGATGTTTAGTGATATTAGCTATTTTACAGAGATTGTTGTGATCCTCAAGTATCCGTACAGGGTATACCTCATCGTGTTCAACAGTCAGAGGTATATTCTTATTACCATGAATCTTCTCAGACAGCTGGGTAGAATAGATTCCCTTACTAATCACTGCCTTTGAGATGGAGGTACTGCTGAAATTAGAAGTGTTTTTGACGTCCACTCTCTGCTTTGTTGTTTCTCTGCTCTTGGTCTTTACACCTTGCAAATAATATCTACTCTTATCTTTCCAATTATGTTCAATCAAGTCATCCTCTGGCTGAATATCTAAAAGTAGAGAAATGTTCTTATTATAAAGACTATCTAAGCATATATTCTGGATTGATAGAGGAGTATAAAGAAGTTACTTTCAATATCAAGGTATGCTTAGAAGAGTATTCATTTTTAAAACATGGTTTTTATTTCTCAGGAATTAAAATGTTTAATAGTCTCATGAGGAAGGGGGGGGTCACTACAACCCACCAATGCCAGGGGTTACGCCTGGCGCTGCACTCAGGTGACGCTTGGGATACTGAGAATTGCACCCAAGTCAATCAGGTGCAAGGCAAGAGCTCTACCTGCTGTTGCTCTGGCTCCAAAGTGTTTCATAGTCTAATGTAAAATTCCCAGACAGCAGAGACTAGCAAGCTCCCCGTGGTGTATTCATATGCCAAAAACAGTAACAGTGATGGGTCTCATTCCCCGAACCCTGAGAGCTTCCAATGTGGCACTGTTGGGAAGGATGAGAAAAGAGAGGCTGCTAAAAATTCAGTGCAGAGCTAAACACAAAACTCAGTTCAGAGCTAAGCCCTTTATTAACAAGGTTTGATGGAACAGGGCAAGGGATATTATATTTAAGGCTCTGAAGCAAAGCAAGAAAATTAGAGACCTTGCAAAGAGTCATCCTTAGCTGCCAAATGGCAACATAGAATTCAAATCCCAATCTGTAGCTGCGGGAGAGCTACAAAATGGGCCCTGGAAGGAATAACTTTGGAAGAAAATAAGGAATAAAACTGAGTCCTCTCTATGTGAGTATGACCTAGACCAGGAAAGCCTGGAGAGGGATAAATGGAAAATGAAAAGATTTTTGCAGCTGAGGACTTAGAAGCGACTGTGCCTCTTCCCAATTCCTAAGAAACTTCAAAGAGATGTCTCCCAGTCATAACTAAGTCTCGTGCAAAGTCTGATGGGGAAGAAAAACAAGTGATGCTCACAACTGGCTTAGAGCCTGAGAAAACCTGCCTCAGGTCATCACAAGTCCTCTCTGCCACCTGATCTGGCAGATAACGTCTGACGTCCTGCTGAGACAAATTTGTTCACGTCAGACTCAGATTCAAACTCTCCCTCGAAGGAGCTTCTGACGGCCAAGGAAACTCCTGCTAGGAAAATGCAGCTGCATCCCTTGCGGGCCCGTCAGTGCCCTCTCCCGCTGCATCCCAGGGGCTGTCAGCAGGCTGGGCCACTGATGACATCTCCTACTCAGGATAGAAGGGCTGCCTGCCTGTTAGGGCCCGTGGTTTGATCGGAAAATGTTAGTTCTAGGGGCTGGAGTGACGGTACAGGGGGTAGGTATTTGCCTTGCACACAGCAGACCCACGTTGCTCCTCAACATTCCATATGGTCGGCCAAGCACCGCCAAGAGTAACTCCTGAGTGCAGAGCCAGGAAAACCCTTGAACATCGTTGGTATGACCAAAACAGCCCCTAAAACCAAAACTTTAAAAAAAAAATAAAGAAGAAAGAAAATATTACATTTCTACTATAGAGTAAGGAAAAATGAATACGGTAACATCTCACTTAGGTTTCCAGTGCTTTGACCCTGATTTTACTTGCCAGTATAATCCCAGCAGAGCTCTTGATCTCTTTCCCTGAGAAACAGACCAGGAGCAGCAGCGTCTGAGGGTCAGTGAACACTGACAGGGTTTATCTCGCCCTGGACACAGCCTGTCTCTTGACCCACCTCTGCTGCCATCCTGTCACCCTTAGGGATAGGAGTCAGAAAAATAGCAAACTGATGACTCGGGCATGTGTGAATGGTGTATGTGTGGTGAACTATTTTGTTGAACTCAGGCAAAATGATTCCTACCACCTTTGGACTGTCCAATGCCATCAACCAAGATACAGAACAGGGGCCTACACCCTCTTACTTTAGGTGCAGGAAGGGGTTATTGATTAGAATAAAGCCAGTCTTCCCTATGACTTAGGATTCTGCCTCTTTGACCACATATAGTCCACCACAGCACAGGACAATACCCACCAAAGGATATTTAATTTTATCACTGCTAAAGGCACATTATTAAATCTTCCTCAAAAACATCAATGAGGTTTTAGAAAGAATAAACCCCAAAAGAACATTCAATGACAATGTCCAAAAGTATAGTAACAGAGAATCTAGAGGCAGTAAATCCATAAAAACATTTCACGAAAACAAAGACAAAGATTTCATTTGAAAGTAACTATCCATTTGGAAAAAAGGGCTTATAACTCCAGTAGGCTCTGGAGACCAATAACATAGGAAGACTAATTGCTATTAAGGTACGAACAAGGGGAAAAACTCGTGGCAAACTGCTCAGCACAACAAACTCTGTAGTTTCCCGCTTTTCCAGCTTCCCTGCCAATACGTACGGACTGACCTGAGAGGCTCAGCACTGGGGGACTGACCATCCATGGCTCTGCTCTCTCCTCCAACTTGATGATCAGTTCAGGTTTGGTGACTGAAAGATCTGTTGAAGGAAATGAAGGAAGAATGCTGTTCATTTTGTCAAACTACTTAAAATCATTGAAGCTTTATACTGGTAAAATCTTTAAGGGTTGTACACTAATCAGTGAACAATAAATATATGAAAAAGCGTCTGGATTTGCTTCTTTGGCCTGTGTCTGCTGAGATGGGTACTCTCTAACTTGAGCTTACGGTTCCCCATTCTGAGGAATGACCCACACATCCACACTTGGATACGCACTTGTGCTTTTATCCACTCTGGGAAGTCTGTGTTCTCCCTTGAGTACCTGTCTCTTGTTGAAGTCCTTGCTGCCACAGCTCCCAAATCATTTTTTTCTGTGACCCTCTGGGAACGTCCCAGATCCCAGCTTATAGGGACAGACTGGCACCAGGGATCTGGCATTCTCGGGAAATTAGTATAGATTGATGATTGAGGGTTGGGGCTTGCAACTCATGACTCTGACATATAGCTTTGTCTCAGATTTGTGTAAAAACACAAAAAAGGAGGGGGGCACATTGGGCACAGGGCAGCGGTACTCTATTTCTCCCGCTGCCCGCGTTTGGTAGTCTCACGCCTCCTCCCCCACCGAGGGGAGGTTGATGGCGATGATGAGGCAGGAGAAGGAAGGAACAAGGGCCAGGCTGGTTGCTCTCAGTTGCAGTTTATTCCATTCCCATCTCCATTCTCCTCTGATTCTCCTGCTTCTTCCTCCCCCATGCTACTTCATTCTCCTTCTCGCTCTGGATCTGGATCTCGATCTGGCTTCTCCAGATCTGGCACTGGGACTGGCCCCTAGCCCACTCTTTCAGCATAGTTAAATCCCCCAGCATGAAGTGTTGGGGCTTACACACAGGTGTGGTCACAATCAATAGGGGTAAAGTTCTTTCCCTCAGGGGATGCTTCTTCTAGGACAAATTCTCTTTCAGCAGGACGACCCACCCAAAGCAGAATCCCATGGGTGTGTTTCTCCTCTCCTTGTCCAACTAACATATACACTTTCATAACATCAGTCATTTTGTATGGGCACAGCAAGAGATGCATTAAACTTATAGAATTGCTCTCCTGGAGTCATCTCGATCTCAGACTACAGTGCTCAGGCCAGATTAGTCTTTCCTATCCCTAGCAGGGTCCTAGTCTCATCGTTACCTTTGGATCATGACAGCATTTGTCCATAACCAAGCTCTTAACTTATAGTTAAGCATTAGGCACTTTGGCCAGGCCCATCTCGATGCCAGGGTAGCACATAACTCACCGCTTGCCCTCGGTCCATCCCGTCCCTCGCCGGGACCCTGCTTTTGGGGTAAGAGGAAGTAGGGGCAGCTGAGGCTTAAGTCGAGAAAGCAGATGCCCGGGAGTGAATAATATTCGAAGCCAATTAAATCCCATGTTACCAAAGCATATTAACAACTGTCTTTCTTTGTCCATACAAAAAGGACATTGCTTTAAAGTACACTATTCAAAAGACACAAGGAGAGGAGAAAGGCAATATTAACTTATAATACAAGTTCAGTGTCCTAGAAAGGTCTGACCTTACGAATTAACAGAGTCTGATTAGGGGGAAAAGTTGATTAACTGGTTGGGGAAGAGAGCATACAGAAGTGGTTACAGATAGACAAAGGAATGGGAGTGACTCAGGAGCACTTTGTTGGGTGTGACCCGATATACCTACGCTCCTTGTGGCAAGGAGAGCAGGACATACCAATGGTGTCTTAAGATGTTTAGAGATTATTACCAGATAAAGCCAAACTCTTTGTGACAAGGGAGAAAGGACAAACAATTGATATCCTATAGGTTTAGGCCAGAGAGACTCTGTACCATTTCTTGCCACATAGCCACAAATCTGTCGTCTCTTACCCCCTTATCACCTGCCCTCTCTTCCTACAAGTTCTGCACAGACTGCATTCCTTCTGCTCAATATGATCATTGTTCATCCTGAATAAACTTTGTCAATGGAAGGCTACATTCTCTTTCTCTCTCTCCTCTCCCTTTGGTTTCCAAATAACTTGCTTCACTTCCAAGACGAAAAAAATAAAGCGTTCAATGTCAATTATATGTATTATTTGGGAAATGCATGCAAAACAACCGTGAGATATCAACTCACACCAGTGAGACTGGTAAATTTTTTTCTTCTTTTTGGAGTAACCCAGTGATGCACAAATGCCCTACCCGCTGTGCTATCCCTCCAGCACCATATTATTTTTTTAAGTCTTGGTACAACTCTGATACTGGATTAGATCATGTTAAAATGGAACCATCATTCACTGTTGGTGTGAAGGTCATCTGGTCGGTCTCTATGGAAAACAATATGGTGATTCCTCAAAAAGGTAATAACAGAACTGCCCCTCTGAACCAGTGATGCCACTCTTGGTATACACTCACAAAAAACACAAAAAAATCTCACATTGGAAGTATTACTTATGTACACCTCTGTTTAGTGCATAAGCCAGAGCCGAAGACCAATAGAACATAGGATCTCACTCTGCAATACAGAGATCAAACAACGGAATCATCTGTGCTGAAGAATTACAAGCCCTTGGCCTTAGACTGTACAATTTATTAAGAAAGAGTGGGACCTGGGGGAGCGAATGTAGACCAGATCGGAGTCACAAAAAAAAGTTTGTGATCTCTCTTATCTCTAGGACCTAAAGACACACAGCAAGTACAAACAAAGGTCCAAAGGCAACAAATGGGAGAACTGACCCATAGCTGAATTGGGGGGTGGTTGTTTGAGAGGGAGAGGTGTTGGGGCCCGCGGGAGAGGGAGTTGAGTACACCTATGGTGGGTGTGGTGCTTCAACTGTGTGCATGAGAAGCCATTATTAGTAGTATTGTAAACCACAGTATCTCGATGACTAAAAACTTTTTTTTAAAGGATAGTGTTGCACATCAAAAAGAACAACCAGTGCTGCCATGGATTCAAGAGAAAGAGAGTCTCACTCATTGTTGGTGGGTATGCAACTGGTCCAACTGTTTTGATAAACGATATAAACATTCCTAGAAAACCAGAAATAAAACAATAGAAATGAGGACCAGGAGGACTGGTCTGTCGGGGACTAACTTAACAGGGGTAAAAAACAGTACAGGTAACCCCTCCAAAGGAGCAGATGAAGAAAAGAGACCTGAAGCCGCTTCAGGAAATTCCCACAAATAGAATCTCTAAGGCAAAGAATTCAGACATGAAATGCTGAGGATGTTCAACGAACCAAAGAAACGGAGGAATAGACATCCAGTAAATTAAAGGAGGACATGACAGAAACAGTGGAATGGACAGCCAACAAAATAAAGCAAGAAATGAGAGCAGAAAAAACAAAGCTACAAACAGAAGTATTATGAATAAAGGGTTCAAGAGATGAAATTTAAAAAATGAGTGGGTGCCCTCAACAATATATTGACTACAGCCGAAGACAGAATCAGTGAGCTTGAAGGTGAGCTGCGGGAAGCTTCCAGGCAACAACAATCAATGGGGAAAGACCCCAGAAGAGCTCTAGGGTGAAACAGAGACCTAGAGGATGATTCCAATGAGGAACAACATTAGAATCATTTGAATACCAGAAGGGCAGGGAGGCAACCT
Source organism: Sorex araneus (assembly GCF_027595985.1). Lineage (NCBI taxonomy): Eukaryota > Metazoa > Chordata > Mammalia > Eulipotyphla > Soricidae > Sorex > Sorex araneus. Next base: position 104,133,509 of record NC_073304.1, read on the forward strand.
CAATGAAAAAGCCACAATTAAAGAAATCATTGCTGAAAAGTTCTCAGAGCTGGAGAATGCACGCATCCAGATTCAAAGAGTCCAAAGGGTGCCAGCTAAAAGAAACCCTAATGAAAAGATTCCAAGACATATCATAATCAGAATGGATGCCATGGATAGAGATACAATACTGCAAGCAGCATGGTCAAAGAAGGAAATCACATGCAAAGGAGCACCTCTTAGATTTACAGCAGACCTATCAGTGGAAACCTTCTAAGTTGGAAGACAATGGTGGGATATAGTGAAAAAAGTCAATGAACGACTCACCAAGAATACTTTATCCGGCTAAACTCTCAAACTTGAAGGAATGATACACGATTTCATGGATTAACAACAACTCAGAAACTTCAAAGACTAAAAACCAAACTTAAAAGAAGGACTAAAGGGGCTACTCTAAGACAAGAAAAACCCCTACAATCACAACAAACCCCTGCAGAAAGATGGCACACGCCACGATAATAATGTGTCTCAATGTCAATGGTCTAAATGCACCAATGAAGAGACATCTCTTGTATTACTTGTCATCCTGTTGATCTTCCATTTGCTTGAGTGGGTGCCAGTAACGTGTCCATTTGTCCTTATTGCGTGCTAGTGTGGTACAATGGTATCTGCTTGCTCCACATGAACAGGAAGAGGCTCAAACCGTTCATGCAGGGTTTTAATGAAAAAGTCTGACCATCTCGTAGGTGGGCAGAATGTAGTCCAGTAGTATCTACTCTCCCCAGGAATAGGAAGAGCCTCAAACCTCAAAATTCACCCTCAAGCCTCAAAATTCAGGGTTTTGACAAAGAAGTCTGACTATCTCACAGGTGGGCGGCCACGTGGTCTTGACGTTCCATGGAATCCAGTCGGTAACAACTATAGTTCAGCAGCCATTTCTGAATCACATTACGTGTCCGGCCATCTGATTCTTGACACCTTGGCAAATGAGACAGTGTCCCTGCTTCTTGACTGTTGATGGAGGTTGGAATTCTGGTTCTTTCACATGAGTGAAACATGATACTCCAAGCATATCTCTTTTGATTCCTCCTTGGGATACACGAATAGTGTTTTCATAAGCCCAGGTCTCTGAGGCATGTTACTGTAGGAAGAACAGTGGAGTCAGGATGTGCCTGGAGCCAGAGGTTCTTTGTTCTTTTAACCACATCTTCGATGCTACTGAAGGCATTCCACGCAACTCTCCTTCTCCTACACAGTTCTGGTGCCAAGTCATTCCTCATGTTGAGTTCTCGACCCAGGTACACATAGTTGCTGCATTCAATTTCGTTCCATTGAGAGCAAAGGGAATGTCAGGGACTAGATCGTTTTTCATGAACATTTTTTTACTGAGATTCACCTGCAGTCTGACTTTTCCACACTCAAGGTCGAAGCTGGCCAGCATTTGTGCCGTGTGGCTAATGCTTGGTGTCATTAGAACGATGTCATCAGCGAAGTGGAGGTGGTGTAGCTGCCAACTGTCTATCTTCACTCCCATTCCTTCCCATTCCAGTTGTCGCATGATGTTCTCGAGGGTGGCACTGAAGAGCTTTGGTTAAATGGTATCATCCTGCCGAACCACTATCCTTACATCAATGATCACTTTCTTGTAGAATGGTGCGTTCCTGGTGGTGAATCCGTAATCCAGTTTGAGAAGGATCTTGATGTACTGAATTTGAATGCCCTGTTTGGCTAGGGATTCGATGACCACTACACTCTCAACAGAATCGAAGGTCTTCTTTAAATCAAAAAATGTTAGACAGAGCGGCATCTTGAACTCTCGCGAAACTTCAATGAGCTTATTCACCCTGTGGATATGGTCGATTATGCTTAAGCCTTTTTGAAACCCGGCTTGCTCGTATGCTTGTCCTTCATCTAGTGTTCTGCCTATTCTATTCAGGATAACTCGAGTGAACAACAGGCAGACTGGGCGATAGTTGCTGATGTCCTGGATGTCTCCCTTCTTGTACAACGGAACGTTCCTGCTGGTTTTTCATTGGGATGGAACCTTGCATTCAGACAGGTAGTGTTTGAAGAGCTGAGCCAGGGTATTGATGAGTACTGGCAGGAGATTCTTCAGGTGTTTGGGTCTGATCTTGTCTGGACCAGGTGTTGTACGCCTTTAACGATGAAATGAGGTGTTGGATTTAAGAAGGGTGGACGTTGGGAATGACATATCCATCCTGTGGAAATTTGGTATGTGGGCAGGTGGATGTGGCTGTCAAAGAGATTTGAGTAGAAGTCGTGAATTATCCTCTCCATTGCCCTTCTGGAAGATGTGATAGATCCATCAGGACGTTGGAGGGCAATCATCTTGGTGTAGTTGGTGAAGAACAGGCAAGTGTTGCGAATACTTTTTGCCCGCTTTTGCCACATCAGCCAACACTGCTGTACTACTCTCTGAGACCTTCCTTTATCGTTTCTCTGCACAGCTTTTTGAGCGTGGATGTTCTTTTTTTTTTTTTTAAATTTTTTATTGAGTCACCATGTGGAAAGTTACAAAGTTTTCAGGTTTAAATCTCAGTTATACAATGCTCGAATACCCATCCCTTCACCAGTGCTCATATTCCACCACCAAGAATCCCAGTGTAGCTCCACCCCGCTCCCCCCACCTCTAACCCCCCCACGCTCCTAGCCCCCCCCTTAGCCCCCCCCACCGCCTGTGTAACTAATAAATTTCACTTTACTTTCACTTTGATTGCATACAATATTTCAACAAAACTCACTATTATTGTTTGGAGAGTCTCTCCCCTAAAGTCAGACCTGCTGAAAAGGAAGCATTAGATAATTTGTTTTCCATTGCTGCGGATGAAGAGGTATGAGGTCGAGTGACCACACTTAGCGGCCTCTCAGTTTTGGGTTTCTGTAATTTAGTATTTTAGTAACTAAGTCCAGAGAGATATCTGCCAGAAGTTGCATCATTGCAAGCTCGTACCTCTTTGCTACTTTATATTCCACATATGAGTGCAATCTTTCTATGTCTGTCTCTTTCTTTCTGACTCATTTCACTCAAAATGATACTTTCCATGTTGATCCATTTATATGCAAATTTCATGACTTCATGTTTTCTGACAGCTACATAGTATTCCATTGTGTAGATGTACCAGAGTTTCTTTAACTAGTCATCTGTTTTGGGGCACTCTGTTTTTTTCCAGATTCTGGCTATTGTAAACAGTGACGAGCGTGGATGTTCTACTTGGCCTGGCATCCAACTCCCAGAGACTGGGTCCCTGTAAAAAACTTTACGTCTCTGACTAATTTTATCTAAATCATTTTTAATTCTATTAGAATTTATTTCTTCTGAGCTATCCTGAATTTCTCAATGTTTTTCCGCAGATGTCACTTCATCAGAGCAATTCAAAAAATTCAAGGTGAACAGTGCCCTGAATATCTGCTGTCTGGGAGAATCTGTATATATTCCCATTTGTCTAAGTAACATATCTTTAAGCAAGCGATTTGCTTGTTCAATAATGGCTTGTCCTATGCTACTATAAGGAATTCCCGTAATATGATTGATACCATAAGCAGAGAAAAAAATCACACAGAGGTATAAGCAAGCGCATTATCAGTTTTCATTGTCTTAGGAACGCCCATAACAGCAAATGCTTCTGACAAATGAGTAATCACAGCTCCTGCCTTTTCTGAAGATAACGCAGAAGCCCATCAAAAATGTAGACAGGTATCAATTGATCGATGAACATATTATTGTTTACCAAAAGCTAGGACAAGAGTTCCATCCCTTTGCCAAATTTCATTTGTCTTTATACCTCGAGGATTAGCTCCCAAAGGCATATGAGGTATATTGATTGCCTGATAAGTAGGAGGATATTGCTAATAATGTCTTTAGCTTGCCACCAAGTAAGGGCATATTTGGTTTTCAACGCACGAGCATTTTGATAACGTAAATCATGAGATTTTTTCTGCAGTTATTACTAAAGCAACCAACTTATCAGCTCATTCATTGCCTTGAACTAATGGACCAGGAAGACCCGTATGAGGTCACATATGAATAATGTATAATGGATGTTTACGGTCTCTCAAACTTGCTGCAAATTTTTAAATAAAGAAATAAGCTCATTGGGGCTGGAGCGATAGGACAGCAGGTAGGGCGTTTGGCTTGCATGCAAGCCGACCCGGGTTCGATTCCCAGCATCCCATATGGTCCCCTGAGCACCTCCAGGGGTGATTCCTGTGTGCAGAGCCAGGAGTAACCCCTATGTGTGGCCGGGTGTGACCCAAAAAGAAAAAAGAAAAAAAAAAAGAAAGAAGCTCAGAGTCACTGAAAGGCAAAGCAACAGTAAATATATGATTGACAGTCCAAGCTGCATATTGAGACTCCATCACAATGTTTACTGGTTCAGAATAATTTTGTAAAAGAGAAATGACTGCAGACAATTCATTCTTCTGAACTGACTTTTATGGAGTCTGTAAAACCTTATCATTTTGCATATCAGTATAAGCAGCTTTTCCTTCTTTGCTAGCATCTGTGAAGAACGTTAACATCGGATTCAATAGGTTCCGCTTGGTAGGAGAATGTGGATTTGCAACACTATCAGATTTAAACTTTCTGAAGAATCAATTCTCTCCAGCTGAGCCATATTAACAATTTCCTCAATTATTTCTAATTCTTTTTCAGCTGCTGTTCTAAGGCTAAGTTGCCTTGGACAATTTAAAGAGGGATGACCTTCCAATGTTTGAAACAAACTTTGTAGGGCATAGGTTGAAATACTCAGAGAAGGCCATAGCCAATTTGTATTTACTAATAGTTTTTGAAAGTCATTCAAAGTTTTTAATTTATCTCTCCGAATTTGAAACTCTTGAGGTGTAATTTTACTCTCCCATATTATTTGTCCAAAAACTCCCAAGGAACCGGACGTTGAATTTTGTCTTATGCAATTTTTAAACCTCATGACTCTAGTTCATAAGTTATAGCTTCATAAACCTTCTGCAAATTTATTTAAGGTGGAGCAGTGATTAGAATATCATCCATATCGTGAATAATTTTAACTTCAGGGTACTGAGCCCTAATAATGGTTGATTAACAAAATACTGACACATCGTGGGACAACTGATCATCCCCTGAGGCAAAACAGTCCAGTGATATCTTTTAGCAGGAGTTTCACTTACTAAGGAATGCACAGTAAAAGCAAATTTTTCTCTATCCTCTTCTCTCAAAGGGATGGCATAGAAATAATCCTTTAGATCAATTATAGTAATATTCCACTGTTCTGGAAGAATGGCCAAATTAGGTAGGCCCATTTGCAAAGGGCCCATTGGCTCCATGCAGTCACTAACTTATCTTAGATCACTCAACAATCGCCATTCACCAGGCTTTTTCTTTTCCTTTTAGCTTTTTTTTTTTTCTTTGGCCTTTTGGGTCACACGCGGCCCAAATATGCACAGGGGTTATTCCTGGCTCTGCACTCAGAAATTACCCCGGCGGTGCACAGGGGACCATATGGGATGCTGGGAATCGAACCCGGGTCTGCCGCGTGCAAGGCATACGCCCTACCCGCTGTGCTATTGCTCCAGCCCCCACCAGTCTTTTTCTTGATAACAAATACAGGTGAATTCCAGGGACTAGAGCTGAAAATAATATGTCCCAATTCAAACTGTTCTGTAACTAATTCATGTAAAGCCTAAGTTTTTCTTTTCTGAAGGACCACTGCTCAACACAAACAGGCTGAACCTTTCTCCAGACTATGGGGAGAGCTGTTCTTCGAGCAGCGGCCCAAATTTAAAAGGCGACTGCTGAGACACCCCTTTCTCTTTAATATATTTCACACCAAGTTTTTGCAACAAATCTCGTCCCTATAGGGTGATAAGCTATTGGAGCAATATATGGCCGGAGGACTGCTGTGTCTCCATCAGGATCACTACAATGAAGAGGTTGCACACTCTGTTGAACATCAGTGACCACTCCCATACCAGGAAAAGTAACGTCCACACAACGCTTTTGCCAAACCACAGGCCAATGATGAGAGGGGACGACAGTAACATCAGCACCTGAATCTAACATACCCTCCAGTTTTGTCCCATCCTCAACGGTCATAACTAAAGTAGGCTTATCATCAGTAATCTTTTTTGCCCCAAATATTTCTGCATTAGTGCTTCCAAAAATCACCTTTTCTTTTCATGCCTGTATTTTGTCCCAGTACGCACAAAAGCAGTTGAGCAATATGTTCCCCTTTCAATATTCTGATATCCGTTTGAACAGTGACTAGAATTGAAATTTCATTCCCAAAAATCACTGTCAATGAGTCCCACTTTTACGTTAACACCTCACAAAGTCATGCTGCTTCTCCCTAGGGTCAATCCTGCTGTTCCTTTTGGAAGGGGGCCATAAACATTTGTTGGGATTTTATAAATTTCATTAGGAGTCAGAAACAATTCCTGTAAAACTGAAATATCAGCGGCTACACTTCCCTCCGTTGCTCTCACAAGGTCAATAAGACAGTTTTTTGTCAATGTTCTGGGTTTAATAATTATTATCATCGTAGAAGATGGAAGACTCTTGAATTTAACTTGAGGTTTTACTGACAATTTCCCATATTGTTGAAGGGGCCCTGGGTCGAGCCCCGACTCCCATTTCCCGATGGCTCATTGACTTTTCTAAATTTTTCAGTTTTGTAAAGACATTCATTAGCCCAATGCTTCCCCTTCCCACATCGTCTACAGATGCCTGCTTCTTTCCTTATCCCAGATTTAACACGAGTACAATCTCGTCTGAAATGTCCAAAAGTTCCTCAGCCGTAACACTTTGCCTGGTTCACTCTTTAAAAAGCAGCGGCTATGATTTGGGCCTGATGGGTTGGTGTTCCCACTTCCCTACAGACATTAATAAAATCATGCAGAAGGTCACTCTCACCACTTCTGTTCAGTATAGTACGGGAAGTACTTGCAATAGCTGGTAGGCAAGAAAAAGATATAAAGGGCATCCAGATAGTAAAGGAAGAATTCAAACTCTCACTATTCACAGGTGATATGATACTATATTTAGAGAAGCCTAAAGCCTCTACTAAGAAACTCTTAGAAACAATAGATTTGTACAGTAAAGTCGCAGGCTATAAAATCAATACCCAAAAATCCATGGCCTTCCTATATGCAAACAACGAGACAGAGGAAAGGGACATGAAAAAAAGCAATCCCATTCACAATTGTGCCCCAGAAAATCAAGTACCTCGGAACCAGATTAACGGAGGAAGTAAAGGACCTCTACAAAGAAAACTATAAGACGCTACTCCATGAAATAAAAGAGGACATGAGAAAATGGAAACATATCCCCTGCTCATGGATAGGGAGAATCAACATTGTCAAAATGGCAATACTCCCCAAAGTATTACACAGATTCAACGCGATAACTATAAAAATAGACATGAAATTCTTCCCAAAAAATGGGTCAAGCAATCCTGAAATTCATATGGAACAACAAACGCCCACGGATAGCTAAAACAATACTTGGGAAAAAGATGAAGGGAGGCATCACCCTCCCCAACCTTAAACTTTACTACAAAGTGGTAACAATTAAAACAGCATGTTACTGGAACAAAGGCAGAGCCGCAGACCAATGGAACAGGGGGGAATATCCCCACACACATCCCCAAATGTATGATCACCTAATCTTTGAAAAGGGAGCAAGAAATGTGAAGTGGAACAAGGAAAGCCTCTTTAACAAATGGTGCTGGCATAACTGGACAACCACATGCAAAAGAATGGGCCTAGACCTCGACCTGACACCATGCACAAAAATCAGATCAAAATGGATTAAAGACCTCAACATCAGACCACAATCCACAAGGTACATCGAAGACAAGGTCGGCAAAACCCTCCACAATACTGAAGCTGAAGGTACCTTCAAAGATGACACGCAACTGATCAACCAAATGGAAACAGAGATCAACAAATGGGACTATATTAAACTAAGAAGCTTCTGCAACAGAAAAGATACAGTGACCAGAATACAAAGACAATCTACAGAATGGGAAAGGATATTCCCCCAATACCCATCCGATAAGGCGTTGATATCAAGGGTATATAAGGCACTGGTTGAACTCTACAAGAAGAAATCATCCAACCCCATCGGAAAATGGGGCGAAGAAATGAAGAGAAACTTTCCCAAGGAAGAGATACAAATGGCCAAAAAGCACAGGAAAAAATGCTCTTCATCACTAATCATCAGGGAGATACAGATCAAAAGAACCATGAGAAAAAAAAAAAAGAAGAAGAACCATGAGATACCAGCTCACACCACAGAGACTGGCACACATCCAAAAGAACAAAAGCAACCACTGTTGGAGAGGATGTGGGGAGAAAGGGACCCTTCTACACTGCTGGTGGGAATGCCGACTGGTTCAGCCCTTCTGCAAAACAATATGGACGCTTCTCAAAAAATTAGAAATTGAGCTCCCATTTGACCCAGCAATACCACTGCTGGGAATATATCCCGGAGAAGCAAAAAAGTAGAGTCGAAATGACATCTGCACTTATATGTTCATCGCAGCACTGTTTACAATAGCCAGAATCTGGAAAAAACCCAAGTGCCTGAGAACAGATGACTGGTTAAAGAAACTTTGGTACATCTATACAATAGAATACTATGCAGCTGTTAGAAAAGATGAAGTCATGAACTTTGCATTTAAGTGGATCAACATGGAAAGTTTCACGCTAAGTAAATGAGTCAGAAGGAGAGAGACAGACATAGAAAGATTGCACTCATCTGTGGAATATCAAATAACAGAGTCGGAGACTAACACCCAAGAATAGTAGAAATAAGTACTAGGAGGTTGGCTCCATGGCTCGGAAGCTGGCCTCAGAGCATGCTGGGGGAAAAGACAGCTCAGATACAGAAGGATACACCAAGTAAAATGTGGTTGGAAATCCCGCGTGGGAAGGGAGATGCATGCTGAAAGTAGACTAGAGACTGACCACGATGGCCACTCAATACCCATACTGCAAACCAAAACACCCAAAAGGAGAGAGAAAACAAAAGGGAATAACCTGCCACAGAGGCGGGGCAGGGGGAATGGGATGGATGGGTGTGGGTGGGGTGGGTGGGATGGATACTGAGTTCATTGATAGTGGAGTTTGGACACTGGTGGAGGGCTGGGTTCTCGGACACTGTGTGAGGGAGACACAAGCACGAAAATGTGTAAATCTGTAACTGTACCCTCACGGTGATTCACTAATTAAAAATAAATATATTAAATTTAAAAAATAAATTTAAAAAAAATCATCCAGCGAGTGTTTACCCATTAATTTAGCACTCTGAATTGCCTTTTGGCAATCTGCTGTAGCATTTTCCACCGCTAAAGATAGCATAAGCATTTCACGAAGGCCTTCATCAGGCATAGCCTTTTCAAGAGATTCCTGGAGTCTGGCAATGAAATCTGTGTAAAGTTCATTTACCTCCTGAAAGATTTTTGTGAATGACATAGTACATTTTGCAGAGGTCTCAAGATGTTTGCCTCCAAACGGACTTGTTTTTCCACTAAAGCCCACTTGCCAGTGCCTAAAATCTGTTTCACAGTGATGTCAACATGTTTTGGTGTTTTAATTCTAGCAAATTTCTCAGCCTCTCCTTTCCACCAAGATTTAAATTGTACATATTGAGAACTTTCTAACACTGCCTTTGCAAGAGTTTGCCAATCAAGCGGAATTAGAGTGTTAGCTTCTGCAAAATTTTCCAGAAGGGCTAGCACATAGTTAGAAGTAACACCCTAGGTGGTCACAGCTTGCTTAAGCGAGGAAAGAAACTTAAAAGGAACAGGCTCATATTCCCCTGCCTGTCTTTTTCTTTGCACATCAGGATTGCAAACGACTGGAAAAGCTATAAACTGAGCAGGCTGTTGGCTCAGTTTTGCCTGATATAAAGGAGCTTCAGGAGTAAGTTTAGAATGGCAACACAGAGATTCCTCTTCCTTATTCTTATATAAGCGAGGAGAAAGAACTGCCAAAGGGTCAGGATCAGTGATACCCTCTAAAGCAGACATTATCCTTCTTTCAGAAGGGTGGTGCACCTCAAGGTACTTCATTGGTCTAATTTATCTAATATTTTATTAACTTTTCTCAATTCTTGGGAGTTTACAAGCTCTTTTAAAACCAAATTCTCTACGTCTGACTCGAAGCTGTCAGACTCAGACCGGCAAGTGAACCACCAATTTGATATGAATCACCAAATAATATAGATGCTGTTGACATAACACAAAATTTAGGCTGAATCAACGGTTCTTCCTACTCTTCTCCTCTAACACAGGAGTGTCTCTGTAATTTGCTTTAAAATTTGACGAATCAGTCGAGAGAGCCATATGAGAAGACAAAAGAGAAGGCTCCTCAGACTCAAAGTCAAACTGTGAAAAATTCAGGGCAGCAGCAACACAATTGCACGCGCTCCATTCATTTGCTGAGATCAATTCTCTATTTTTTTGTTCAAGACGCGATTCTTTCCCTACTTTTGTCCAGAGTTCCAAATTAAGTTGTTCTCTACTTTTTTGGCTTAAACCAATGACAATATCTTTGTACCCTCTCAAGGAGGCATTGCATTATCTGTTCCTTCAGAGGCAGACCAGCTGCTTTTGTTAGAAAGTTCAGGGTGTCAATATAGGCATCCTGCTGCGAAGTTACAGAATTACCCATCGCCTCTTTTTGTTTTTATTCCTTTTTTTCTTTCTCTTTTTCTTCTTTTCCCTTTCTCTCTATTTATCTATATTTTTTTCTTTCTCCCTTTCTTTTTCTTCCTTTACCTTTTTCTAGCTTTCTTTTTTTGTCTTCTCCCTTTCTTTCTCCCTCTTTCTGAAAGAAGTCTTTTCTTTTTTCTTTTCTTTTCCTGTCTTTTCTTCTCCCTTTCTCTTTCTTTTTAACTTTATTTCTTTATCCATTTCCTTTTCTTCTTCTTTCTTTCTCTTTTTCTTCTTCACCCTTTCTTTCTTTTCTTCTTTTCCTTCTCTCTATATTTCTTTCTCCCTTTCTCTTTTTCTCCATCTCCCTTTCTTTCTTCCTATCATTTTCTCTGCTTTTTTCTCTTTTTCTTCTTTCTTTCTTCCTTTCTTCCTTCCTTTCTTTCTTTCTTTTCTTTCTTTCTTTCTTTCTTTCTTTCTTTCTCCTTTTCCCTCTTTCTATATTTCTTTCTCCCTCTCTTTCTCTTTTTCTTCATCTCCCTTTCTTTATTCCTATCATTATTTTCTCCACTTTTTTCTTTCTTTCTTTCTTTCTTTCTTTCTTTCTTTCTTTTCTTTCTTTCTTTCCTTTCTTACTGTCTTTTCTTTCTTCCTGTCTTTCTTCTTTCCTTTCTCTTTTCTCGTTTCCCTCTCTTTTTTCTTCTCCCTTTCTATTTATCTTTCTTTCTTCCTTTCTATTTTTTTCTTCCCTTCCTTCCTTCCTTCCTTCCTTCCTTCCTTCCTTCCTTCCTTCCTTCCTTCCTTCCTTCCTTCCTTCCCTCCCTCCCTCCCTCCCTCCCTCCTTCCTTTCTTTCTTTCTGTCTTTCGTTCTGTCTTTCTCTTTTTCTTCTTCTCCCTTTCCTTATTTCTTCTCACGTTGGGACCAGGGGTTGCGCTAAGGTTTGGTTAGGCGGTCTGAGGCACTGAGCTAGGCACGCGAAAGAAATAATTTATGGAGGATCCCAAAGTATCTCTGGTGTTGTGACCCAGAGCAGCCTGTTCAGCCCCTTTTATTAACTAGTTTATCATCCTAACCAATAATATTCAGCCACATACGCAGAATATGCAAATTAACTTAGCCAACAGAAACAGAATCAAACTCAGTTACCTAAACAGAAAAACATAGTTACAGTAACAGAAAAACAATTTTTACATCCAAGCCTAGCTAGGCCTGAGATATGTGAGCTGTTGTACACCAGCAAAAACTGTCTATACTAAGCTTTCTTGAACACGTTAAATTGACACTCCATATCAATCTGTACAGAAAAATAAATTACATGGCATAATTTGCCTATTACAAGACTTTGAGGAAGCTTTAAATACCGTTACTGACTCAGAGGACGCAGCTGGGACTGTGAAACGTGACTACAGCTGCCCTGCCTCATGCAGAGTGAGCTAACAGGACTATTCAAAACATTACAGGATCTTCTACATCCTAGAATTCATCCTCTGCCTATTACCCAGATACGGGCACATTCTAACTTGCCGGGGCCTGTGGCCCATGGGAATGATGTGGCTGATAAATCAATAGACACAGGTATCAAGGCTAGAAATTCTCATAAGATACATCATCAGAATGCTAAAGCCTTAAAACAAGGGAAATGGTGCAACAATGCCCTACATGCCAGGCCATCAGTACCCCTCATATGCCACTCGGGACTAACCCACGTGGATTAAAGCGCAATCAACTATGGCAGATGGGGGTAATTACCGTATCGGCATTTGGAAAACAGAAGTATGTCCATCAATCCACAGGTACTTTTACCCATTATCAATGGGCAACAGCACTAGCCTCTGAGCGTGCAGACTCAGTAATAACACACCTCCTAGAAGCCTTCGCCACATGGGTGTCCCTCAAACAATTAAAACTGATAATGCATCACTCATACCTCCTCAAAAGCATCATCGTTTTTTAAGGTATATAATACCTTAAATTTACTGAACTAAGACTAAATTTACTGAACTAAGACTGGATATATTGGAAATACTGCAGAAGAAAAAAATACTGGATATATTGGAAATACTGCAGAAGAACAAAAGCCAGAGTGTATATTGATTCCCCTTATGGGAAAATTATTGATTGGAGTCCTGCGGACTCAGACTGGGAAAAGGGAACAAACAAGGCCCTGAGCTGGGGACTAATACAAAGCCCCGGCACTTACCGAATCATAATTCACTTGAATAATGGTATAGTGTGGCGTGGAGGTGGCTTTGCGCCTCCTACACCCTTCCTTCCTGGGCATCAGGAACAAAATCATCTATGGAAATAGGGAATGCTCTTGGATTCATGACCGCCTGTAACTATGTTGGTGCAAAACATTCTTGATATTTTGATAGAAAGCTTACCCGCTATACACAGGCTTGCGTTCCATTGCCATATGTTATGCGTAAAGGAAAAATGAACGGGGACAGAGTAAAAGGGGTAATGCCCTGCACTGACTGTTCCATGTTCACTCCATCACCAACTCTGTGAGTCTTAAAGCAGAGGAAAGCATCTATTTCCTTAGAGCTCGTGCGGGTGTTTGGATGGCCCTGCGGCTGAACCGTTTATGGGAAGACAGTCTGGCTACCAACATTCTTCGTTGGCTGATTGCTCACCTGTCACAGGAAAAGATTAGCGGGCCTCCTGATTGCCCCTGTTGTGGGACTCATTGCCATCGCTGCTACCACGGCAACGACGGGAATCACAAAGCGGCAAGTGTCAGACTGCTGAATTCATCAAGAAATGCCTTGAGAACCCTGAAAGACCGTGGACTGCTCAAAGGCAAACTGATGCAGAATTACAGGAAGAACTGGCCGATGGGACACAAACTGTTACCCTGCTTGATGACCAGCTTTCAGCTTAAAAAGGCAGTTGGCTCTAAAATGTGACTGGAAAACCACATGCTTTAGCCAAAGCATGTGACATGTAACAAATCTGAATTTCCATGGGTAAAGGTTACAATGAATTTGTTAAGCCATCACAATGTGACCGACAAAATTATACAGCTGCAAAAAAAAAAACCATTCATTCTACATTTCAGAATCACTTGCAAACCTTGGGGTCTGATAGCATATGGGCCGGACTGTCTGATGGAATTTCTCAATTAAACCCTGTAAATCATATGCGAGGTCTTATGGGAAGCTCTACTGGCATGTTTATTCTCAAGATCCCGTTGTTGCTTTTACTTTGTGTAGCCCGTAGAAAGTTCCGAGAACAAAGTGGAATAGCCCAACAACATGCTGCTAACATCGCCATGATGGCTAAACTTGCTGCAGAACAGAAAGGGGAAATGTCGGAGCCTGACCGGAGTCATTAAGAAGTTCCAAAGACGCGGCCCTGCAAGCAAGGCCGGGTCATAGCTGCAACCAGCTAGGAACTCTGATTGAACTGGGCCGGGGTCAGCATGTCACAATGCAGCCACTCTCTGTTATAGACGGCCTGTGCTGTGCTACGCTTAGATGAGGTTAAACAAATCCTAATAGGTTACTGTGTAAGCCTGTCTAAATCTAGACAGAGAAAGAGGATGTGGAATGTATGGGAGTGGGATGTAAAGATTACGAGGTGGTCTGGCTTGCTTCATCAGGAGCTTTGTGCATCATTAGTTTACAAGATAACATGTACTTCGATGTGTTGGATCCTCTGTACTTTGACTTACTCTGAGGAATGCTAGCTGTTCTGATCATTAACCCATAAAAGGAGGTTACAGTTATGGATCAGTGCCGAATGGTCTGAGAGCTCGGCCCTCCGTGCTTAAACATTCCACACACCTCACTTGTCTCTGCGCCCCCAACTGATTGATCAATCCAACTAACCCTGGACCATGGTAGGAAGCTTGGCATTAAGTGGGGGTAGGGAGTACTGTTATGAGAGAAGGAACTACTATGAGAATAACTGGAAATGATAACTCTGGAGAAGACAGGAGGAAGGGAGGGAGGGGTGGGGTGAGTGGGACAGTTTGCTACAGAGGTTAGGTTGGGGAGGGGCAGAAAGAAACTGTGGATTGGTGGTGGGAAACGTACACTTGTGAAGGGAGGGTGGCGGAACATTGTATGACTGCAACCCAATTACGAAGAACTTGAGAACTAATGTGTATCTCATGGTGATTCAATATTTTAAAAAGGGCAGTGGTGGAGCTTCATGGGCATTTCAGTGATGGAGTAATGTAATAAATTTGTAGTAAAACCTCAACACCATAAACTAAACAACACTGTAACTTTATGACCCCAAGTAATTTTGTTTCTGTTTGTTTGGGGCCACACCCAGCTGTTCTCAGGACTTACTCCTGGCTCTGCACTCAGGAATTACTCCTCGAGGTGCTCAGACCCATATGGAACGCTGGGGAGAGACCCAGAGAGTGCAACCCTACTGGATGGACTATCTCTCCAGCACACAGGGTAAGTATTGTCATGTAACAAAAAGAAACAAATACTGAAAACAAGGGAAAGGTAGAGGGTCACATAAACCTTTGATTAGACGGTGAATAGTCATATGACTTTTGTTTTGTTTTTCTAAAATAGCATTTCTTTACTCACTTGTAAGAGGGCCTTAAAATAACCTTGTACAAACCCTTCAAGGTTAAATCCCTAAGAAGTAGTATATTCATTTACTAAGAAAAGCTGAGCAGGCAGTGACTGGGAGCTTCACTCACCCACTGACTCCAGGTGACTGTAGGTTTCCAGCATCACATCCCTGTACAGGCTCCTCTGCTCCCCGTCCAGGTGCTGCCACTCTTCCCAGGTGAAGTCCACGGCCACTTCCTCAAACAGCACCATGGCCTGTAGCGGTATATTTCTCTCAGTCAGCGGCAGACTATTCTAACCCTGGGGCCGGAACAATAGCAGAGTGTGCCGGTCATGTGCCTTGCATGTGGCCAACCCGGGTTTAGTCCCACATCCCAGATAGTCTCCCAACCCAACAGGAGTGATCCCTTGCTAAGTCACAGTTCCAAGCATTTTAGGTTCCACATTGGGTTTTCCCTTCTCCTCCCTAAGAGAGCTTAGGTTGACCGAACCACACCCACCACAGTGCTCCTGAGGCACACCCTACCTCATCAGGCCACTCCCAATCCTCTGTGTTTATCTTTACTCTCTCCTTTGTGCTCTGCTCCCCCTATCTGTTAGTCACAAGTGTCTCCATCAGAAGGATAACTTGTAAAGTCAAACCTTCTGAAGGTTCTGGATTTTGTACATGCCAGTGAAATACAGCTTTTCTCTTTCCTTTATGTCCTCTGCATACTTTGATTCTAGAGCAATGGCCTTTTGGTATCGACACAGGAAGACAGTTACGCTTTTGGGATAACATGGGAGTTAATTGACTCTGAATAATATTTACTCCTGGGCATTCATCCAGTTCACTTGATTTAAGGCTTAGTTGCCCTTAGATTGACCGCAGTGCCATACACCCAAAAGGCGGGTCCCAGAAGGGTCTTGGATGGACCCATGGCAAGCTGTAAGCTACCCTAGTTCAACACGGGACACCTCAGTGCCATAAGAAATATCATAAGTTAAGAGCATATTCACGGGACAAACTCTGACAAGACCCAAAAGCAGTAACTGAATAAGACCCTGCTGAAGTGAGGAAAAACTCACCTGGCCTGAGGACTGCAGTCTGGAAATATCGGGAGATGTCCGCAGGAAAAGACACCCTTTCCTATGAGTTCGAGTGACGATTCGAAGCTTAATCTAGGGTACAAATAAAAGTCCCTGACTCTTACTGTGTTTATCAGAAATGACTAGAAATATTAGTAAGAAGCACATTGAATAGGATTGTTTATGGGGATTACCAAAAAAGAAAGGAAAAAAATCACTATGGCCTTGGAATTCTGCACTTGGGCTGATCTCCCAGAAGGAATCTGGAGTGCTGGAGCCCCAGGATGAAATTCAGTCCTGAGACGGGTCTCGCAGAAGCACTCCCCCTGAAGAAGCAGCTTTACATCCGTTCACTGTTAATGTTCATGTTCAACCACACCTGTGTGTAGTGCTGCCCCAACCCTCACGGTTTCTCTATAATGCCGACTTAAAGAAAGGGCCACTGATTACTAGCCGCCATGCGCCCCCAACCCCTTCCTTCATCCATCGGCTGGGGGCATGGTCATCAGCCCCGAAAGCACCAGTGGACCCAGGTCATCGAGGGACGGTGACAACAAAAATCCCTGAGTGCAACGTCAGGAGCAAGCCCTGGGCACTGCCAGGTATGGCCCCAAAGCAAAAACAAAAAGAAACATACAAACCTCTTTATTATGACTTCATAAAAATAGCGCCACAGTATCCCATATTAATAACACACATATTGCCATGAATAAAAGTGTTAATAAAATTCTCCATAAAGAAGCTTATTGTTGGGAAACCTAAGTATAAATATAGAACTGAATGAATCTCCCAGAATACCAATTCTCGAAACAGGGTTACTCTTATCTGGAGCAAAAATGCAAAACCAGTCATTTGTCCTGACACATTACATGTCACCGGAGACCCAAAGATGAGGACCCAAACCCCATTAGTTCTTTCACGTGAACCATATATTTTAATGAATTCAAAGCAATAACGGGACGTCACTCGGTGCCTTGGACTCCTGCATTCAGACCATGCAGTCCAGCCCACTCAGCGATCTTGCCATCCCAGGAGGCAATTTTCAAAGAAGCCTTAACTGAGGTACCTCTCCTATAATTGGCTATGACCTCGTAAAAGGACAAAGACATGTCGTCTTCCTCCCTCTTGCGACACACGAACTCAGAAGGAAAGATTCAGCTGTAAATCAGGAACACATCTGAACTGGAAGGCAACTTGATACTGACTTTCCAGTCTGTAGAATTTTAAGAATGAAAAATTTGTTTAACCCACAGAGTTCAGTCGAAGGTATAGAAGCACTATCTAACACGCAGGAATAGACACAACCAGGTAGCGAAGGCCATGGAGATGGCTCACGGGCCTGAGTGCAAGCCTTGTAGGAATGAACCCTGGGTCTATCACTTGTACTGAGTGGTCATTAGCAATGTGAGACCAGTGCCTAGTAGCATACCCTGAGTAGCCCCTGAGAGCACTGTCTGTGACCCCAATACTAAAATAGAGTTCAATTATGGGACGCTACTGAACAGAGTAATACTTGGGCTGGAGAAATAGTGCAGCAGGGGCAGCACTTGTCTTTCACACGCCCGACAAAGGTTCGATCCCCGCCATCCCATATGGTCCCCGAGCACTGCCAGGAAGGATTCCAAAGTGCAAAGCCAGGAGTAAGCCCTCAGCACCGCTGGGTAGAACTCCAAAGCTGAAAAATGTGGCACGTGGAAAAACATTCAGCTTTTCCAACCGTTTAGAAATGAAGACCGAATCCACAGGACATACTACTCCCAGGTAATGGGAAAAGGGTGAGAAAAGCCCGCTTGTCTCTGGGACTTATTCTAGTCCACCTTGTCCAATTCTTTGGTTGCTGCGACATACAGCACAGCAGTCCCAGATCTCCATACAGGGGAGGAAAAAAATTAAGGAAATAAAATAAAAATAAGAAATAATGATTATACAAGGTTGTGAACCACTACACTTCGATAAAAAGTGAAACAGAACCAGAGTGACACGACACACATCAGGTAGGGCGCTTGCCTTGCATGCAAGAGACCTGGGTTCAATTCCCAGCCTTGCAGGATGGATCCCTGAGCACAGAGTCAGAGTAAGCCCCGAGCACTGCCGGGAGTGGCCCCAAACAAGTAATAAAGAAATTACAAAGTCTTTTTTTTTTTTTTTAAACTTAAAAAATCCTCCAGAATGGAGTTTTCAGAAGAAACAGATTCATGGGCCACAGAGTGCTTACGATTCACATAGGAGCCCTGGGTCTGATCGCCAGCAACCCCGGGGCACCGCCCTGGGCATAAAGAAAACAAGGGAAAACAGAAAAATAAATAAATTACACTGTCACTACAAGTGACATTGAGATACTGTATGAAAATAATGGATCTCTGATTGGAATCCAAGCACTGGGGGTGGGACAGAATACAAAACCAAACAAAACACATCCTGGGAAAAGGCTAAGACGCTATTTTTTTTTTTTTTTTTTTGCTTTTTGGGTCATACCTGGCGATGCACAGGGGTTACTCCTGGCTCTGCACTCAGGAATTACCCCTGGCCGTGCTCAGGGGACCATATGGGATGCTGGGATTTGAACCCGGGTCGGCCGCGTGCAAGGCAAACGCCCTACCCGCTGTGCTATCTCTCCAGCCCCTAAGACGCTATTTTTAAAACATCATCAAAGCAGTTGTTTAAATAGTTGTGATAGCTGGGGAGGTGGGGGGAAGGGGGGAGGTATATCGAGATTCTTGGTGGTGGAATATGTGCACTGGGGAAGGGATGGGTGTTTGAGCATTGTATAACTAAGACTTTAACCTAAAGCTTTGTAACTTTCCACATGGTGAGTCAATAAAAGAATTAAAAAAAAAAAAAGATTGGAATACAGAAAGGGGAATAAAAGCATTCAAAGAACACACACAAAAAATAAAGAGTAAAAAAAAAAATAAAATAAATAGTTGTGATAGATAGTTCAGAGCAATAGTCTGGACAAGGTTCTAGAACACTCAATAAAATGGAGAAACCAACCAGTACTAACAGACTGTCTGGCAGTAAGGCTACACAGGTGCTAACTAACGGCTGTGAGAAAGTGTGACCAATCTGAGGCCCCCTTCAAGATCTTCCCTTTTAGGGTGTCTGTTCAGTGCGGCCTGATGGGTTAAATCAAGCAAGGACACAGGGGAATATGAGTTTGCAGATCCCCTGCGCAGATGAACCCGGTGCATCGCTTAGAACAACCTTGCAAGCCAGTTAACTGCTCAGTGTGCAGACCCAACTGGATATAAAACTTGACTATTTTCTGATTTCGTGTTTCTCTCTGACTTGCATTCAGTAAACCCACCGGTATGCCCACATACAGTTGTTATGGCAACCCCTAGAAACACCAGAGGTGGTTAAAATCTTAGCATCCAGATATCCCCACCCATTGGGGGGGTAGAAGGGGAAGGGGATGAGGAAATAAAAAGCGTAGAGGAGAGAGAGAGAAACAGCGGCAGCGGCAGCCAGCGGGTTCCCTTCGGACTCTCATTCCCACTCTTGCAGGAGTGCCTCTGCTATGTTTTCTTTTCCTAAAATAAATGCTTCCCTGCGATCCTAACAAGAAGAAAGAAAAAGGACTTGAGAAAACAGTGTGCATGACTTACACTTAGAGTTCCAGAAAGAAAGGGAAAGTACAGAACAGAATGTGAACGTTTTCTTTCTTTCTTTTGATTGGGCCACAGATGGCTGTGCCCATGGCTTACTACTCCAGGCTCTGTGCTCATAGACAACCCCTAAATCAGTGCTGTAGTTTAGTGGGTAGGTTTTTGCCTTGCAATGAAAAAAGATAATTTTTTATTCTGTATACTTTGAGACTGAAGTTCTTCCATTGGGAGTAAATAGAGGCTGCTAAAATCTCTGAGCTAGGATGAATGGAGACGTTACTGCTGTGCCCGCTCGAGCAAATCAATGAGCAACAGGATGACAGTGACCAGTGACAAAACAAGAAACAATGACTATTTCTGAGCATGGTGCCAACAGTAAGCCCTGAGTACGACTGAATGTTGTCAAAAAAGAAAAAAAACACAACAACCTGAGAGATAGGGCAGGGATTGGTGCTGCTCCCTTGCACACGGCCAACTCAGATTTAGTCCCCGACAATGCCTATGATCCCCTGAGCATCATCTGGAGTGATCTCTGAGAGAACAATCAGGAGCAATCCTTGAGCAGAGCTGGGTATGCCCAAACACAAAAGGAAGGAAAGAAGGAAGGGAGAGAGGAAGGGAGGGAGGGAGGGAGGAAGAGGGGAAGAGAGGGAGGG
This sequence comes from Sorex araneus, assembly GCF_027595985.1. Taxonomy (NCBI): domain Eukaryota; kingdom Metazoa; phylum Chordata; class Mammalia; order Eulipotyphla; family Soricidae; genus Sorex; species Sorex araneus. The sequence goes on from NC_073304.1 coordinate 104,154,011, forward strand.
AGAGAGGGAGAGAAAGAGTAAGACTAGCAGGAAGGGTGGAAGGAAGGAAATACATAAAATCAGTGAGTAAAACCATGGCTTTGGTGAAAGGTGTGAGCAGTGAGAATGTTACTCCAGATACCTCAGTAACTACAAGATGCAAAGAAGGAGATCTTTACGGCAGCAGGGAAAGGAGGGAACACCGGCACCAGTACATAAGAGTGAAGAATAGTTTCTCATCAGAACAACAGAAAAACGTCATTAAACCAAAGAAAGGAGAGCTCTGATGTCACTGCACACACACTCAAGGGAAACCCACGGTTGCACGCGCAGTGAAAAGCAGATACTCATATTCAGAAGGCAAACAGGCCACGTTCAAAGATATTCCTCAGGGCTCAGAGCGATACACAGCAGGTCGGTCCCCTGACCCCCAGGGGTGAGCCCTGAGTGCTGAGCCAGGGGAAAGCGCTAAGAACCACCAGGTGTGGCCCCCAAACAAACAAGAGCCAATTATTCAGTACTTAAATGTGATTTCACCTGACGGAAAGACAAGAGAGGGTCCACCACATGCTTGCTACCTGAAAGCCCACCTGAAAGAAGGATGAAACCGATGATTCCAGCTGCACTACAGCCCACTGTCACTGTCACTGTCATCCCTTTGCTCATCCATTTGTTCGAGCGGGCACCAGTAACGTCTCGCATTGTGAGACTTATTGTTACTGTTTTGGCATATCGAATACGCCACGGGTAGCTTGCCAGGCTCTGCCGTGCGGGCGCGATAGCTTGCCGGTAGCTTGCCGGCTTCTCCAAGAGGGGCGGAGGAATCGAACCCGGGTCAGCCGCGTGAAAGGCAAACGCCCTACCCGCTGTGCTATCGCTCCAGCCCACAAATGGCAAAAAACTCGGAAAGAAAATGTCAGGGGTCGCTGCTGATAATGGTTGAGGATGAGAGAAAAGAACAGAGAAGTCATGTCAGTGAAGTGCCTGGATAAGTGACTACAAAGCAGACACACCGGTAAGTCACTGCAGGGCCAGGAGCTCTGACACACACCGGGACACAGGGCACCCGAGAGAGTCACACTGCGGAACGGTACGGAAGGCAGCGCGTGTGGGGAGGGAATTAAACTGGGATTCATTCTAAATCAGCATACCAAATGGCAGGAGTCCTGTAGGAAGTATCATACATTGACAGTTTTTATACTTTCTACATGTACATCCAAGAGGGGGAACTGAGTACATACTTTAGTGAATTCTAAACTGATTGGTTTTTGTTTTTGTTTTGGGGCCATACCCAGCAATGCTCAGGGCTTACTCCTGGCTCTACGCTCACGGTTTACTCCTGGTGGTGTTCAGAAGACCATACGTAATGCCAAGTATCAAACCTGAGTCAGCTAAGCTCAAGACTATTGCTCCGGCCCCATAAACTGAATTATTTTGGGGGAGCATAAAATATTTTAAAAAATAATAATAAAAAAATAAAAAATAAAAATAAACTGGGATTCAGGCAGTCCTGCTCAGCTGGGCGGACCCTGCGATAGGGCTGGGGCTCAGGGTCCCCGGAAGCACCCAAGCCCGTCCCCCCCGCCCCCGAGAGAGCAGATGCCCAGGGCGGGGGGGGGGACGGGGCAGCGGGCGGAGCTCCGGCCGCGCGGCCCCCGGAATCCAAGCCCCAGGGTCCGCCCCGTCCCGGGACCCTGCAGGAAGGACCCCGAGCAGGGCGGGGAGCCCTCTCCCTCCTCCCTCCCCCTCCCAGCCCCCGCAGACCTTCTGTTGTGACCCCCGCCCGTCTACCCGGCATCCTGCACGCCGAGACGGGACCCCGACCCGGGTGCGGGTCCCGCGGCGGGCCGGGAGGGGGGACCGTGTCCCGCCCGCCAACCGCGGGCACTCGGGGTCCAGCCTGCCCCGGCCCTTCCCCGTGCGGCCCCGCCGGCCCGCGCCGCTGCGGAGACCCAGCGGCCAGGCAGGAGGGGCCGCGCGCTCCCAAGGGGGGTTCCCTCCCGCCTCTGCCCACTTCCCCTGCTCGCCCACTCCTCAGCTCCTGCATCTGTCCGCACCCGGCGTCCCCCAGCCTCGCAGCGGCACCCGGGCCATCACGCACCTCTCGGCCTCTGCAGAAGAGTCCCCGGCTCGGGAGATCATCCTCGGGTCCCGGGAGTCTCGGTCCACGTGGACCAGAGCGGAAGGACCAGCCCAGGGGCGGTTCCCTCCAGCGGAAGTCGGCGGAGCGCGTCGCAAAGCCCCCTGGGAACTGTCGTTTGGGGGGACTACACTTCCCACAGGCCTCTGCGCCCGTCCGGAGGCCCCTTTGTAGTTGAGGGCGGCTGTACTTTGCTAACCTGAGAGCAGGGACAAGAACAGAGTGGGGATAAAGAAGGGCATGCATTTATTGGGCGACGGTCACTGCAACTCTTATTTTACTCACTGAAAACTACGTGGATGAGCTGAGAAACTTAAATGTGAGAAGAAAATTTATGATATCAAAAGTCAGGCTGGAGCAATAATACAGCGGGGACGGCGCTTGCCTTGCTCGCAGTTGACCTGGTTTAATTATGGAGCCCCATAGGGTCCCCCGAGCACGCCCAGGAGTGAGCCCTGAGCACTGCTGGGTGTGACTCAACACTCCTCCCATCAAATTAATCATAAAATACTGTGTTGGATGTTCCCCTTGCCTTTTCTGCACGAAGTGAAATGATCGGGTAGCTTTGAATTTTTATTGTGTTTATTTCGTGTCTGGACGTTAATGTGACTTGACCTGAGATTATTCCTCCTGCTCATGGTTTATAATTCTCTTTCATGTTCTTCGAATCCACTTGCTAGTACTTTGTTCAATTGTGTGCCCCTATCAATATGTATTCTTAATTGTAAATGACAAGCAATTTTATGAGTATATTAATAGAAGGTTTTAATTTGATTCTGCCTTCAGACGTTCTGATGAAATGCAGTTGTGTGTGTGTGTGTGTGTGTGTGTGTGTGTGTGTGTGTACAATTCCAGGATGTCCTAGCTGGGCCTGCTCTTCTTTCAGTTCTCTGATCTTCCACAGGTGGACTGTGTCTGTATCTTACTGAGTTCTCAGTGCCCACAAATCATAGCTTATTCAGGCTCCCGGGCTCTTAAACATAAACAGCTCATGTGTGGTCATTTCCCTCATCTTTCCCCCTCTGGAATTATTTTTCTCAGATGTACAACTATGTCCATTTATCTTTATTTTCTTAGGTCCTGTACACAAGTGTCTGTATGTCTGTACGTATGTGTGTGTGTGTGTGTGTGTGTGTGTGTGTGTGTGTGTGTGTGTGTCCTTAAGGCAGTGGCTTTAGTTTCCTTTCTGATGACCCCAGGTTGTCTTCTTTGGGAAGTAAGGACTCCAGAGACTCCAAGCTGACTCCTGATGCCTTTGAGGAAGGTGGAAACCAGTGAGATGCTGTGGAGATGCTGGCAGTGATGCAATGAGCCCAGAGGGCCTCCCACCCCTGCAAGGTCCCTGTACTCCACATCCACAGCCCTCATGCTCTGGACCGAATTTTACCACTTCTTTCCCAGGAGATACTCAGGCCCCGTTGGAGGTTCCCATAAGGTGACCCCAGGACCCCTGCTCCATAACCAGTGTCAGAGCCATCCCCTGAAAAGGGGGTGCATGGAGCCAGCTGTATCTTGCCTGCTGTCCCTCCTGCCTGCTGTCCCTCCTCCGAGGCCAAATTCGGACTCTCATACGGGGAAGCTCCTCCGGGAGAAGGTCAGTGTGTCCACGCAGGTGAAGTTCTCAGCGGCACCAGCAGTGCCCACACTGCGGCATCAGAAGAGGTTTCCCCAAAGCACACGCAGTGCGTCTGATTGTCATGGGAAGCCCCGAACATGAGGCCTGGGCTGGGGATCTGTGCACAGCCCAAACCAGGCTTCAGGATTCTCCAGCCAGGATTCCAGAATGAGGTCTACAAGTATCAGCGATGTAATATCTGTACTAAGGTCTGTGGTACAGTTGTATAAGCCACTTTTCTGTCTTTATTTGTTAATAAACCATATGGGTGTTCTTACCTTCTGACTCTAGTGAATAGAGTTATCATGAATATGATCTTCAGTATGTTAGAATATTTACAATTTGATGTGCAGGGGGGTCTCTGTCACTGTCATTGTCATCCCATTGCTCATCGATTTGCTCGAGCGGGCACCAGTAACATCTCCATTGTGAGATTTGTTTGTTACTGTTTTGGGCATATCGAATATGCAACAGGTACCTTGCCAGGCTCTTCCATATGGGCAAGATACTCTCGGTACCTTCTGGGCTCTCCGAGAGGGGCTGAGGAATCGAACCCAGGTTAGTTGCATGCAAGGCAAATGCAAAAATACTGCTGTGGTATCGCTCCAGCCCATGGAAGGGGGTATGTTCTTTATATGTTCCTTCCTTCTTAAATGGGAAATACATGTTTGACGTTTTCAGTACTACCAAACTGTTTTCCACAGTTCTGGACCATTACAGCTTATACAAGCTTTTATAAGTTGTTCTATAAATCTGTTAGCACTATAGTCTTGTAAGTTCTTTATCACTGTCACTGTCATCCCATTGCTCATCAATTTGCTCGAGTGGGCTCCTGTAACATCTCCATTTTGATTTTTTTGTTTTGTTTTGTTTTTTGGGTCACACCCAGCGATGCTCAGGGGTCATTCCTGGGTCTGCACTCGGGAATCACTCCTGGCGGTGCTCAGGGGACCATATAGGATGCCGAGGATCGAAGCCGGGTCGGCCATGTGCAAAGTAAGCGCCTTCCCCGCTGTGCTATCGCTCCGGCCCCAACATCTCCATTTTGAGACTTGTTGTTACTGTATTTGGCATATTTAATACACCACGGACAGCTTGCCAGGCTCTGCCATGCGGGCAAGATACTCTTGATAGCTTGTCAGGCTTTCTGAGAGGGGCAGAGGAATCAGAACGGGGGTGGGGGGTGGGAGACTTGTGCAAGGCAAATGCCCTACTGCTGTGCTATCACTCCAGCCCAAATTCTTTATAAGAATTGCAATTTTCATTTTTCTCTCTTTCTAATGTTCACATAACTATTATAACTTGAATTGCTCTCATCTCTGACATAATGTTGATTGTCTCTTCATGTGTTGCTCATTTATATATCTTTTCACAATTTCCTTCCTAGTGCCTTTTGGGGGGGTTGGGGATTTGGTTTTACTCCTGGTTCTGCACTTATGAATTAATTCTGGAAAAGATTAGGGGACCATATGTGATGCTGGGGATGAAAACCATGTGAGCCACATGTAAGGCAAACACCCCACCTGCTGTACTGGTCCCGTCAAGTGCTTTATATAACTGGATTATTTGTTGTTTTATTATTGAGCTTGGGCCAAGAATGACAGCAAAGGGGGTATGTAGTTGCCTTTCATGCAGTAGATCCTGATTCAGTTCGCAGCACTGTATTATGTTCTTTCGAGCCCTGTTAGGAATGACCCCTAAGCCTGAAACAGGAGCAAGCCCTCAACACTGCCATATGTGACTTCAGATCAACAGCAAAATTTATTGTTGATATTTAGGATGCTTTGCATGGGCAGGAGAGATAATAACGTGGGTAAGGCAATTCTCTTGCATGCAGCCATCCTGGGTTCCATCCCCAGCACCACATATGGTCCCCCAAGCACTGGTAGGAGGATCCCTGGGCACAGAGCCAAAACAAAGCCTTGAACACAGCCAGGTGTAGACCAAATCTCCTCCTCTTACCCCAGACAAAAGTACTTTATTTTTCTCAATTTGTTGCCTATTGCACATTTATCCTGTTATGATTTTTATGGAAATTGGCTTTTATTGGGGCTGGAGCGATAGCACAGCGGGTAGGGCGTTTGCCTTGCACTCGGCCGACCCGGGTTCGAATCCCAGCATCCCATATGGTCCCCTGAGCATGGCCAGGGGTGATTCCTGAGTGCAGAGCCAGGAGTAACCCCTGTGCATCGCCAGGTGTGACCCAAAAAGCAAAAAAATAAAAATAAAAAAAAAGTTGTTAAAAAAAGAAAAGAAATTGGCTTTTATTATAAAGAGAAATATTATATCCTTTCTATAAACATTTGATTTTTTCTGTTTTCTGGTCTATGTTAGGTGTTAATTTCAGTTGTAAATTTGAGGTAACTTTTTCTAAGTATTACTATTTATCACCATGAAATTCCTTTGTACTAGTTTTATTGTACACCATAGTTTTTATATGTTTGGTGCTGGGATAGTGAACAAACGTATGGGCTTGTGAAAGAATCTGCTAAGAGCAGCTGGAGTGATAGAACAGAAGGTAGGGTGATTGCGTCTCACACAGCTAGCCATCTTCAATCCCCAGTACTCAATGTGGTACCCCAGTACCCCAAGTACAGCCAGGAATGATCCTGGAGTGCAGAGGCAGGAGTAATCCCTGAGCACAAAAGAAAGCAGGAAAGAGAGAAGGAAAGAAGGAAGGAAAGGAGGAAGATAAGGAAGGAAGGAAGGAAGGAAGGAAGGAAGGAAGGAAGGAAGGAAGGAAGGAAGGAAGGAAGGAAGGAAGGAAGGAAGGAAGGAAGGAAGGAAGGAAGGAAAGGAGGGAGAGAGGGAGGAAGGACCCTCGGCTGACCCCGGTTCAAGTCCCAGTATCCCATATGATCCACCAAGCACTGCCAGGAGTGATTGCTGAATGCAGGAGCCGGAAGTAACCCCTGTGAATCACTGGGTATGACCCAAAAAGAAAAAAAAAATGAAAAGAAAAGCTTAGTAGAGAAATAGGATGTTTGCCAAGAAGAGGCAAGTAGGCATTTTCTCTTGCTGAAAGCATCTCTGAACATGAAACTGAGCCTTGTGTTTTCCCAGGCCTCATGTTTTCCCATTGAATGCGCCTTGTGTTTTCCCATTAAATGAGCTAGTCTGGTGTCAAAGCTTGATTGTCATCATGGTTAGACTTACAGCTGCCATGTATTTCTCTTCTGAATTCCAGTCCATGTCATGTAGTTTTTAATTCTGGTATCACAATTAGAAATCCACATCTAAGGGCACCCTCTGCCTCCCATGAGAACAGGAAGAATTTTTTCCTTATATGACTGTCCAGTTTGGGGTGCTTGTTTGTCTGTGTTCATTCTGCATTTTCCTGAAACTTGTGTCGGACACAGGAAACCGCCCATCAGTGAGGGTGTATGTTTGGTTTACCTGCATTCTTATTTGGTAATGATTTTTGAATGTGCTGAGAGGCTGGGGCAATAGTACAGTGGGTAGGGTACTTGCCTTGCAGGCATCCAACCTGTGCCTGATCTGTTGTAACAGAATTCACTAAATGAGTCACATTCTACCTTTAGGTGAAAATGCAAGAAGGCTTTATCATTGAATGTCTAGACTGACCAAAATTAGGCAACCTCCCGAAACTGCAGCCCCCAGCAGAGGTACAGAGCAAGTAAGATAGGAAGAGTTACTCTCTTTACTCATCCTTCCCAGTGATGCTGCATTGGATTCTTTCAGGGTCAGGGGAATGAGACCCTAAAATCTCAAGACTGGGACGAATGGAGACATTACTGAGATCACTTGAATAAATCGACGACCAATGGGATGATGATGATGATGATGATGATAATATATATATGCATGTATATATACGTTTTCAGAACTTTATTGTTTTCATATTTGCTATTTTTCCTTATATTCCCTACATGATGTTGCTTTAATGATTGACCTTTTCTAAGCCTTGATTGGGAATATATATGTTTCTCCTTATAGGAATGTAGTAACAAGAGTGGGGGAAATAAAAGATATTTGTATTACAGATTATTAATCAGAAGTTCAACATTGTAAACGTCAATACAGTCAATCAGGTATTTTAAGCCAAGTTGTAATCAGAATGCAATACTACCTCCATAATTCTGCATGGTATGACTGAAAATGCGTAAGAAGGAGCATGCGATTTTGAGACCCAGAGAACAAGCACCATAGTTAGTTCAGATCTCAAAGAACATTGACTACATAACACAAAGTTCATATTCAAATTTGGCCTGAAGCACATTCAGTGAATATTTTTATCTCCTTAAATGAACGGGCGGTGGGGGAGGGGGGCTATTGGTATTAAGTCTCAAAGAAAGTGTACAGCATGTAAAAATGTATAAAGCATGTATAAATCCATGAAACTGCTTACTGTTTACTGGACCTTAAATAGAACCATTCTACTCCTGTCCATTTTTTAACATAATTTTGAAATCAAACCTTACTAATGATGCTAACCTAATAAGGTTAGCATTAATTATCTAAAATTGCTATTATTCTAATAACTGGATTTTCAAACATTGACCAAATTATTATTTATTTTTATTGAATCACCGTGGGATACAGTTACAGACTTACAAACTTCCAGGATTACGTTTTGATCACACAAAAATCAAGCACCCATCCCTGCACCAGTGCCCATTCCCCACCACCGATGTTCCCAGTATCCTTCCCACCACCACCACCCCTTCCCACCCCCTGCCTCTGTGGCAGACATACTCCTTCTTATTCTCTCTCTCCTTTTGGGCATTTCGGTTTGCATACAGGTGCTAAGAGGACATCATGTTTGGTTCATAGTCTACTTCCAGCACGCATCTCCCATCCCGAGATATCCCTCCAACCATTCTTTACTGAGTGGTCCCTTCTCTATCCCAGCTGCCTTTTCTCCCAGCAGGTGAGGATGGTTTCCAAGTCATGGTGCGATCCTCCTGGCACTTACCTCTACTATGCTTAGGTGTTAGTATCCTATTATGTTACTTTATATTCCACAAATGAGTACAGACATTGACCAAATTATTAGTGCAGACTTTTCCCTAGTGTTTCTGTCAAGTCTGGTCCAAAGTAGTACTTGTGTGAATGGAGGAGATAATTCTTTTCCTAACTACTATGCATTTTCATCTTTTAAAAAATGAGCTCTTTGGTTCCTCAAATAGTTACATAGAAATATCACTCCAATGTTTATGGATCAATTATTATTGCTATTAATTTATAGAAATATTACTTTTATTGGGCTGGAGCGATAGCACAGTGAGTAGGGCGTTTGCTTTGCCCTCGGCCGACATGGGTTCGACTCCTCCGTCCCTCTCGGAGAACCCGCAGGCTACCGAAAGTATCCCGCCTGCAACGGCAGAGTCTGGCAAGCTATCCATGGCATACTTGATATGCCAAAGACAGTATAAGTCTCACAATGGTGATATGGTGATATTACTGGTGCTTGCTCAAGCAAATCCATGAGCAACGGGATGACAGTGATACAGTGATCACTATTATTATAGTTAATACCCACTATGGTAATATCTATATTTGAAAACTCCTTTCACGGAACAGTCTTAATTCTCATTATTTTGATATCTTAATTATAATGTGTTCCTTTCCTAATAAAGTTCTTGAACAAATAACCTGTGAGTGATGTAATATAAAGTAAAAAAAAACATAAAATATCAAAATATACCAAATTATTATCTTGGTAGAAACACGGTTTCTCAGTATTCCATTACACCACTGATATATCATTAGCAACCCAGAACTTTTCCATTTGGATCTGAAAAACATTCCAGAGGAAATATATTGGAAATATTTATATATTGAGGCAGTCTCAATGTTATTTTAACACAAAGTTTCACAAACAGAAATTATATCAGAGACTTCTGTAAGATCAGATAGATTGTTCTAGACTCTTAAAATAGTCATCTTTGTATTTCAAATGTGACTTACACATAAAATACTCCTTGAATTTTTCAGAGAAAATGCACTTTACTATAGCCCGGAACTATAGTAAAATGAGTAGAACATCTACCTTGCATGTGGACAAATTCTTTCTCTGCCTCTAATGATATGATCATTTGGGTTTTATAGTTTCTTTTTATTGATATACGGTATTATGTTTATTGACCTGCAAATGTTAATCATCCTTGCATCCCTGGGATGAATCCTACTTGGTCATGGTACAAGATATTTTTTCCATGAAATGTTGTATTCTATTCGCTAGTATTTTGTTGAGGATCTTTGAATCTGTTTTGTCTGTTTGTTGAGGATATTTGCATCTGTGTTCATCAGGACTATAGGCTTATAACTTTCTTTTTTTGTGGTGTTTCTGTCTGCTTTGGGTGTCAGGGTGAGAATTGCCTCATAGAAACTGTTTGGGAGTGTTTCTATTTCTTCAATTTTCAGTAAATGCTTGAAAAGGATTGGCAGTAGGTCCTCTTTGAAGGTTTGGAAGAATTCACTAGTGAGTCCATCTGGGACAGGACTTTTGGTCGGGGGAAGACTTTTGATTACCATTTCAATTTTGCTGATAGTGATGGCTCAGTTCAGATTCCACATCTTCTTGGTTCAGCCTTAGGAAGTTATAGGGATCCAGGAATTTATCCATTTATTCAAGGTTCTTTTGGTTCATGGCATAAAGATTCTCAAAGTAATCTCTGGTGATCCTATGGATTTATGTAGTTTCTGTTGTGATGTCCCTCTTTAACCTTCTGATTCAGTTTATTTGAGTTTTCTCTCTCTCTCTCTCTCTCTCTCTCTCTCTCTCTCTCTTTCTTTTTGAGTCTTGCTAGTGCTTTATTGATCTTGTTTATTTTCTCAAAGAATCAGCTTTTGGCTTCCTTGATCTTTCAGATTTTGGGGAGGGGGGATTCCAATAAGTTTTTTACTCTATTCCACCACTGTCTTTGGGCCCAGAGGGTTTAATCTGATAAGCCTGTGGTAAATCATAGGATGCTCCTTATAAATAATTTTCTTCTTTGATCTTTGAGTTTGCTGCTTAAAGTATTGTTTGTATCTTTATCTGTAGTTTTCATCATTCTTATTAGGATGTATCTTGGAGTATTTTTATTTAAATTTCTTTTACCTAATACTCTTAGGGTCTCCTGGCCACTACCTTCCTGGCTTTGCTCTGGAGCCTCCTACCATACCTGGACACTTTCACACCCGGTCTGAAATATTCAGACAAAAAACTGAGGATCCATTGTAACCTTTTCCTGGTTCAGCTTAAGCCTAGGAGAATGATGTTTCTTGATTTTTTCCCCTGAGGCTTTCTGTCTAAGGAATATTTCCAGGTAACTTCTTCAAAGTAAAAGTAAATAAAAATAAAAGATTATGAATTGCTGTTGACCAAGTTTCCTCACTTAACTTCCTGATGTGTCTGTGCTTCCTACTTGTATCACTTGTATCACTTGTCTTCCCATTGAGCTTCGATTTGCTCGAGTGGGCGCCAGTAACGTCTCCATTTGTCCCTGTCGCGTGCTATTGTAGCCCAGTGAAGGAAGGTAGGAGGTCTGTGCTTCCTACATTGTGATATATTGGTTTACTATAGAGGAAAGGCAGTAAGAGAAGGAAGGTCCCCAGTCCACACAGGATGGCAAGGATGCCATCCTTTCGAAGTTGAATACAATAATGAGCAACTGTCCTCAAATGAGATAGATGAGCAATTGTTTTTTTTCTTCCTAGACTGTTGTTGACTCCCTGGAGGAGGCTCACCATCTCTTAACTGTGTCTTATGCTGTCACACCCAACCTTGGCAACACTGTTCTCTTCAGCCCCTCTCTAGGCAGAAGTAGTTTCTTCCTTCCTTCTACCAGACCTTTTCTCTCAGATATGACCTTTCCTGTTTAAGTTAACTTTATCATCTTTCTAAGAGGCAACACAGGTTTTGTCTCAGTTCCTGCCACCTCGTTCCTGAAGACAATTCATAAAACCAAAGCAGGCCTAGTTGGAGAAAGAGGGTGGCATAGCCCCTCCTCATCATAAAGCTAAGAAAGAGCACCCTTATAAACTAGAGTGCAGGCAGAGAAACAGGCTGGGTTTTTAAGAGTCTTTCATTTTATGAATAGTTTGTGTTTGTCAAATCCTAAGTTTATGTATAAGATATGCTATGAACAAAGCAAATGGGAATAATCAAAGGATTATAGAACTGAACAATGGTGAATCCCATCCATGTCATGTCTGTGAGTTCTGCAGGTAGGTAGAACTTACAATAGTTTTACAATATAACAGTTCTACAAATATTTTCGACACCAAGCTAATTGGATCCAAAGCCTGCAACAGCATGTGGAGTTTCCGACACCACCCTAGCTTTCAAAAGTCACAAACAATTGCACTGCTGCTCTGACCACTATGTAAAGCAGCTGTTGCTGGGGACATGCGGTTAAGGATATTGTTGCTAAGCACAATTTTATTGAGAAATTTTGGGATTAATTTGTTAAAGGTGCAAGGGCTGGTGGGAAAGTACAGTGAATAAAGCACTCGCCATGCAGGCAGCAGCCCTGAATTTCATCCCTGGACCCACATATAGATCCCTGAGCCCTGTTGGGAGTGATTCCTGAGTGCGGAGCAGGAGTAAGCCCTGAGCACAGCCATGTATGCCATTCTCCACACCCCCCCCCCCACACACACACACTCTCCTCTCCTTCAAAGGATTAAAAAGTGTTTTGCAAGAAAATTTTACTAAGGCTCTTTTTCTGTTAGAAGTTTTGATTTAATGAAGTTTAAGTAAGTGTGCTATTACTGTAATATGACATTGTTGCTAAGGGCATTTTTTGTCAATGAATTCTGTAGCTAAGGGCATCTTTGCTATGACAATTGTGTCCAGCATCATTGTTTCTAAGGGTCATTTTGTTTAGTGTCTTGTTGCTAAAAGCTCTGCTACCGAGTGGATATTAGCTGCAGAATAGCTGTGATAAAGTCACTTTTAACAAATGTATTTAAAGTGGCCTTCTGTTTATGTCATTTTTGCTAAGTTTTATTTATAGATGAGATTATTAAGAGGTCTTTATCAATAACTTTTCTCTAAGATCAATGTTACATGTATCTATGCTGAAAACATTGTTGCTAAGAACATTACATGAGAGAAATCATATGATTTACTTTATCGGGACATCAGATGTTCAAATTTATGAATAAATAATGCAGAGATTACATTATATTTGAATGCCACATCAAATTTACCTTAAAAACATAATGAAATTTGGGATGCAAATCTAAGTTTGTATATCGCACATTTTTTATGAAAGCAGGTAGGCCGTTTGCCTTGCATGTGGCCCACCTGCGTTCAATTTCTCTGTCCCTCTCGGAGAGCCGAGCAAGCCACTGAGAGTATCCCGCCCGCACAGCAGAGCCTGGCAAGCTGCCCATGGCATATTCAATATGCCAAAAACAGTAACAACAAGTCTCACCATGGAGACGGTACTGGTGCCCGCTCGAGCAAATCAATGAGCAACGGGACAACAGTGCTATTATTATTATACTTTCCCCATAAATTTGCTTCATTTGAGAAATTAAGAACATCTTTTTGGAGCTCGAGCAATAATCCAGCAGATAGGACTTTGCCTTAGATGTGGCCAACCTGTCTTAGATCCTGGCACCCTGCATGGTGCCTGGAGCATGCCAGGAGTGATCCCTGACTGAAGAACTAGGAGAAACCCCTGAGTGCCAAAAGATCCTACCCCCACCAAAGGATTTTTTTGTTTGTTTTCTTAATGTACTAAAGGTCCTTTTATTCTTATTCAATCACTGGGAGATACAGTTACAAAGCTTTCATGATTGAATTTGAGTCATACAATGACTGAACACCCACCCTTCCACCAGTTTAAATTTTTCACCAGCAATGTCCCCAGTGCAACATTAATAAGTCCAGTCCTCTCCTGTTCTGCAACACCACTTCTGACAGGGACGTCAGGGATTTCTCAAGATGACTGATGGAGGTCTCGATCCTCTCCAAGTCTTCATCGATGGCCGCTCTGAGGGATGAGAATCCACTCTGCTGTGTCTCGAATGAAGCGATACCGGTCCTGGCTCCTGCCAGTCCAATTCCAAACAGCGTAGCTATGGTTAGAGTAGATATAACCTCCCTCTTCTGAATGGGCTGATGGGTTACCTGTAGGGGTAAAGAGTCTCCTTTATAGTAAAGGATTCAGGGCAATGATCCAAGAGCACTGTAACAGGAGTCTGGATACTAGAACAATTCTGCAGATATACTTTAAAGAGTTTTTACAACAATATGAATTGATTACAGTTTCTTTTCCTCAAAACACAACCTCAAACTTCCTTTACATCCATTATGTCCTATAACTTTTCCATTTCAACGCCAACTACACTTTGCTTTTCTACTTTTCACTGATGATATCTCCATACATTATCTTTCTGACTTAAGACATACATCTGTAGTCATCCCACAAGTTTAAACTCAGTGAAACTGGTACAAAATGATATCACAAGTTTGGACACAAGTTGGCAATCATCTTATTTAACATGGCAAAACTACTCTGCAGTCACAAACATTACATCAGTTCTTATGGATTTAAAGATGCTCACAACTAAAGTTTCTACAACATGTATTAACCTGGAGACATTTTTAGAATTCTGATTTCTAGGAAAACACTTTTTAGGATTAAAACACTCATAGATTACCATGAAACAGTAAGGATTTTACACTTGTGTACAAAATTCTCTGAGGTTCAGGATTAGGTTGGTACCGTAAATCCCAGACTAAGTCCTCAGGCCAATTCAGCCTGTCCTTCCCTATGGGGGTCCTTTGTCGCTGACTCTTCCTCAGATTTGCTTGTGATTTCCAGCTGAGATCTGTTTGAGGTTGAAGTTTGGAGGGTTGTGGAGTCTCAGGTGGTTTGAGGTCTATACCAGGAGGATGAAGTTTACTCCAGATGAAGCCATAGCAGGACCCAAAGTACATTAGTAGGTGTTTATCTGTCAAAATATAGACTTTTCCTCCTACAAGGAGGTTTCCTACTATTTCTTTTTTTGTGTGTCTGTCAGATTTTAATGCAAATATAAGAATCAATTGTTTCCCAAGCCCATTCTCATTTATAAAGTTGCAAGAACCAGATACCTGGAAGAAGAGTTAACAAACTAAATTAGCAAGTCTTATCTGCTGGGTGAAAGTGTGATTAGAATTTACTGTTGAGGTTAGGGAGGGTCTGAAATACAGTCTTCAACTGAGGCAGGGCTGGCTGAGCTGGGAATGTACAATGCTGTGGCTTCAGACTATAGGGCTGACATCTGAAATTAACCCCTTAATAGCCTTTTGCTAAGTAGCTCTAAAATTTTTAGTTGCCAGTGCCGGTAAAAAGGCATACTTTTGAAAAATTTAATATATTTAATGTGAAGAGTGCAAGTCCTAACTGCTGGTGGGGGCTGGCTCCCCCTTTTTGTTTTAAAAGCTGGTTTTAGCGCAGCTCTTTCCGCAGGCCCTAGTTCAATAACATCTGCCAGCTCTCGTCCTCTCAGTGCTGACAAAGGGGCAAGCTGTCCTGAGGAGATAGGGATCCACACCTGGAGCCAGTTAATCTCTCCTAAGAGTCTTTGCAACCTAGGGAGAGAATAGGCTTCCTGTACACTGAGCTGGGGTTTTAGAGGGGTGGCATGGTCGAGCCAGAGGGTAGTGCCAAGGATGGAAAAAGGTGCCAACTTTTGAAATTTATCAGTGGCAATGTCTAAACCTTCTTTTAAGAGCTCCTGGAGTTTCTGATATGCTTGGCTGACAACAGCCTCATTGGGGCTCCCTATTACAACATCATTCATATAAATATAAAGAATTACATTAGTCATTTCTTGTATGGGTGTCAATAAGGATGCTACATACTGTTGGCAGAAGAGGGGCTATTTGCCATACGTTGGGGCAGTACTGTCCATTCATATCTCTCATCTGGGCCTGAAAAATTGGTGCTGGGGATTAAGAAGGCAAATTTTTCACAATCATTTGGGTGTAGGGGGATGAAAACAAAAAAAAGCAGTCTTTTATATCAAGAACAGTTAGGAAGAGGCTACAATCGATGGCAGGGATCCAAGGCATTTCCCTCAATGGGATCCCCTGGATTCTCATTCGCTCATTTACCTTCCTAAGGTCCTGAAGCATTCTCCACTTCCCTGAGGCTTTTCAGATGACAAACACAGGGATGGTCCAGGGGCTAGTTGACTGCCTGAGATGCCCCTGGGTCAGTTGTTCTAACAATCCAATTCAGATGCAAACAAATATACACATTTAGACAATAGTTCTTCTGCCTTAGTTATTTCAAATCATGAATTTTCTATACCAGTTACTTTACAATAATACAAACATGCTTTCAGACACAGAAAAAGGCCTTTGGTTCTTACCAAACTTTGGTATTAGCGTAAGAAAATACTTGAACAGCCACTGTTTATGAAAACATGAAGAAACTTAATTTTAATGTCTTCTGTACCTCTATTGTTTATAAAATGGCTTCTTCTTCTTATTATTATTATTAAATTGGCTGAAGCTTGTAGGATAAAGCCTTGTATTCTCTGAACTCTTATTTCACTTTAGTTTCTGGCTCTAATCCTGTAGCTTTTCTTAGATAGTACAGATACTGGAATTCAAAATAATTTCAACTAATAATGTTCTTCCAATAAGAAATTTAGATTGAAAATTTTAATTTCTTTGTAGGCGCCACATTCTGATTAGAAATCTTTGTTTAATCCTGATCTAACAAGTTCCAAAGATACCTAGATCTTTTAAATTGCTGGGCTTCATATCACTCTGACCTCCCTTGATTTTATTTGCCCAGGTCTAAGAATTGCTGACTTTAAACTAACTCTAACACTCGAGTGTTCCACAGACAGACAGACAGACAGACAGATGGACAATAAACTGACTAAAATCACTACATGTACATGTGCACACATCAGCAGTTGATTGATCGATCTGATCCTTCAGAAAGGGCAGGGAGAAAACTGATAGACTGAGAAAGAAGGGGGCAGTCCCCAGGGCAAAGTGAGCCCTGTCGGCCGATTGGGAACATTGCTCCCCCGTTTCCCAACCTGATCAGCCAGTTTCCTGCTTGTTAGAAATGGATCAAAAAAGCGCTTTTGTTGATATAAGCCGGCAAAACCTTTTCATAGTTGTTGAAACCTAAGGTGGTCAGATGCTAGCATTTTTCTTTCTTGGCCAAGACTAGTTTGAGGTAGGGAACTAGGGAACTAGTATCTTCTTATCAGACATAGGGATAGGCTGCCTTAGTGACACACTTCTTTCCATTCTGGAAGGGGCTCCTCAATTCTAATCATAGTTCTATCTGCGGCTGAGTCTAGCTGTCCTTTGAACTCCTTGCCACCAGCAGTATGGGTATCTTTGGTGGTGCTCCGCTGACAATGGGGATGCTAACATGCACACTGGTCTCTTTTCCCCCTTTTATTGACAAGCCTGGGGGTTGCCCCTTCTGTAGTTTATTCTGATTCTGCAAGGTTGCAGTTAGAACCTGGGTCTGCGTAGGGGACCCTGAATCTTGGGTAGCACATATCCAATTATCTATGGGGCTGGTTTTCATGCCCGTACAAGCGGCCCTATGCTCTGTAGTTTGTTGTATTCCACCCCAGGGAGCCTCAGAGGGGCTTCCTCAAGCCGCCTCCAGGCTGATAACGCCAAGGCTCGAACCTGATCTTGATAAGGGTCCTGGGGGCCTGCGCTCCACTGATCTACTGCCTGTAAGTTATGGGGATGGGGTGTTGGGCAGCAGCATTGCGGTCTGCCTGCGTGTGGCATTCTTCCTTAAAGAAAGCGCCCCATATTAAACTGCAGGCCAGGCTCCCCCCCGGTTGAACCGGGAAGGCCCAGAGGGGTTTCCAACAGTCCTTCTCCAGTCTTGGGTCCAAAAAGGGAGTAGAAGCTCCTTCTGGAGGGGCAGTGGGGTGAACAGGCTCAGGTCTATCTCCCCTAAGAATTTCTTCAGCTACTCATCTTCTATGTCCTGATCAGTAAGGGGCAGCCCTGAGACAGCTGCTTGTTTAGTATCTGGAGAGGCCCACTCTCCAGGCCACGCCTGGAAGCATGCTTTTAGATCTGCTACTGTTGCATGCAAACCTGGTGGGGGACTTTTGCCTGTTTTTTTTCTGTCTGTCCCCTAACAAGCTTTTCTAGCTGATCCAGGTGTCCCAGGAGAAGAGGTCCCCAGTGGGAACCCACGGAGCCACCTCAAGGATAGTGCCCCAGATCTTAGCTGCCCTATCTTCAGAGAATTCTAGCTCCCGACTCTTTAGCAGATAACATAGGGCTTTCAGAGCCGGGTGATGCACCTTCTGAATGGAGTTGCCCATGATGTTAGGGAATCTAGTAGTGTCAAAAAGGTCAGGATAGATGATGGCCCTTGTAGGAGATCACTGAGGCAAAGGAAAGAATACGGAGGAGAGAGACTCAGCAGCGCCCGCAATAAATGGTGACGGATGGAATGCCTATTTACGAGTTCCTGCCCGTTGCACAGTTTTTCTTCTGCGGGGGACTCGAGTTTATCTGGAACCCGAGGCTGTGACCCCCTCATCCTATCACGGGTGTCTTTTCTAGTGGCAAGCGCCCTGTGGCATTTAAGTGCTCGACCCGTGCCCGCGGGGAGAAAGGTGGTTGCTGCTGGCCTTTTGAAAATACACAGCAAGAATGAGACAATACAGAACAGATGCTGGGCACCCCATAGGCAGGGGGAGAAGCGAAAACAAAGTGAGAATTGACTGAAACAGTCCTGTCCCGAGGAGGACTCTTCTGATAGCCTGCCTTACTATCAGGGGGCAGAGCTTTAGCTCCAGTTGCATTCCCCTTCCTGAATTACCAGCCTGGCATCTCCAATGCAGTCGCCTATTTTACTGCATGGATTCGGGGTGGTCAGGGGATCATACCTTGCTCCAGCGATGTCCTTGCTGTCCACGTCCACACCGTCCCTGTTCGTGGCGCCAGATGTCAGGGTCCTGGCCATTAGACCCCGGCAAACTGGAGTATGATCCCCCAGCCACCGGACTTACTCCCTATAGGAGAGGGAGTGGGAAGGGAAGAAGCCTCTGCCCTGCCCCCCTGCGCACCGCGGCCACCCTACCACCGCCATTGAGAAAGAACCACGCAGAGAGGGGAGAGTTGGAGGTCAACACAACTCTCTTTTTATTGAGCTCACATACCAATATTTAAAGAAGAAATTTTAGGGAGGAGTGGGTGGGATGGACACCTGGTTATCAGCTCTGAAGAAAACAGATGCTAGGCCCTTTACAGATGTTAATTGATGATTTATGTTCCCTCCTTCCAAGGCCCGGTATGCTTAGTTCAGACAAGTGGTGACTTTCAAGTTTTATCCCACTATCTCCTCGACCAGGGAGCCCTTCTGGGTGGAGTGCTGGCACAGGGCCTTGGGGCCCTGTTTGAAGAGAGCCTGTTTCTGTCTCCAAGGGCAGGGGATTTGGCCAGGGTCTCAGACTGGCTGCTGAGACCCCAACACCCAGTATCCCTCCCGCCACCTCCACCCCACTCCATCCCCTGCCTTTATGGTAGACAATTTATTTATTACTCTCTCTATCTACTTTTGGGCATTATGGTTTGCAATACAGATATTAGAGGCCATGATTGTTTGGTCCTTTACCTACTTTCAGCACACATCTTTCATCACTCCTTATCCCTCCAGTCATCATTGACTTAGCGATCCCTTCTCTATCCCAGCTGCCTTCTCCCCCAGTTCATGAGGCAGGCTTCCAAACGTGGAGCAAGCTTCCTGTTTCTTATCTCTGCTGTTCTTGGGTGTTCGTCTGATATTATGTTATTTTATATTCCACAAATGAGCGCAGCAATACTATGTCAGTCCCTCTCTTTCTGACTCATTTCCTTAGCAAGATACTCTCCATGTCCATAAGCTTACAAGCAAACTTCATGACTTCATCTTTTCTAACAACTGCACAGTAGCTTTTTTAACCAGTACTCTGTTCTTGAGAACTCAGGTTGTTTTCAAATTCTGGCTATTGTGAACATTGTTGCAGTGAACATAGAGGTGAAGATGTCATTTCTACTATGTTTTATTTTTTTTTTGCACCCCCAAGATACATTACTATCAATGGTATTGCTGGGTGAATTTCTAGTTTTTGGGGCGGTCCCCATATTGTTTTCCAAAAAGGCTGGACCAGTCAGCATTCCCAGGAACAAGGAAAGAGAGTCTCTTTCTGCCCACATCCATGCCAGCACAAGTTATTCCTGTTCTTTTTGATGTGTGTCAGTCTCTGTTGTGTGAGATGATTTCTCAGTTTTGTTTTGATTTGCATCTCCCTGATGATTAGTGATGTAGGGCATTTTATGTGCCTTTTAGCCATGTGTATTTCATTTTTGAGGAAGATTCTGTTCATTTCTTCTCCCCATTTTTTAATGTGGTTGGAGGTTTTTTTCTTATACAGTTCTACCAATTTCTTGTATAGCCTGGATATTTACCCTTTATCTGATGGGTATTGTGTAAATAATTTTTACCACGCAGTGGTCTCTCTCTGGATTTTGCTCACTGTTTCTTTTGTGGTGCAGTAACTTCTTAGTTAAATGTAGTCCTATTTGTTTATGTTTGTTTCCACTTGCTTGGTCAGTGATGTTTCATCCCTAAAGACACCACCTAAAGGTCCTTATTACTTGTCACAGTACATCACTACACTTCAGCTCCATGAACATGACCTGAACTCCATGGCAAGATTAACATGTATACTATTCCACATCTCAACTTAATCTATATATCCAATGCCATTTTGCTCAAAGTATTCACCTTTTCTAGTGTTAATATTGGCAAGTAGATCCTTATAGTAAAAAGAAATAAGAGTGATTTTTAACTGAAAGAAGGCTCACAGAACATCTGAAATAAATAAATACATTGGAGTATATTTTCTTCCCAAACAAGGTTTTAGAAGATTGAGCCATTGAGGCAGTATGGTGTAGGTAGAGAGACAAAGGTAATGAACATGAGGAGAATGAAGGCCTGAAAAACATACTTTGCATTTATAGACATAGTTTGCCTTTGCTGTTCTTTAGGCCACTGTAGACCATCTTCAGAGCTTAGTCCTGGCTGCACTCAGAGATCATACCTAGCAAGACTCAGGGAATCGTATGTGTCCCAGGGGTCCTATCCAGGTTGGTTGCCTGGCAGGGTAAGCATTATACTCAGTGTTGTCTTCAGTCTGAGTTTTCATTTAGAATTGAAACAAATTTTACTCATCCAGGAGATGGCAGCCACTGTCCTTGTCACGTTATAGGAGAAGTTGTCTGTAATGTTTCTGGAAGCTGAGACCAGTTCTGAGTTTGGGTTGGATGTATGTGAAAGTATCAGGTGGACCCTAGAACTCTTCAGTGTTACAGATTTTTGTTATTAGCTCAAGTTGTTGGGATGACCGCAGAAAACAGGAAGAGGTGTCCATTTGGACAGTGCATCTTCTTCCAAACACAGGTACCACCAGCCTCTGGCCTCTGACACTCCCCATATTATACAGTGTCTGGGTTTATAAATATTCTGTCTCCTCACCCTCACTTGTTTCTGCTGATTGCTGCCCACTTACCTGGTCACCTACACCCATTCAAAGCATAAGGAATAACAGAAACTCTCAACTGCCATAGCTGTCACTCTTCCCCTACAGTGCAGCCTCAGTTATTCCTGCCATTCTGTTTGATCATGGGACTGGATAATGAGATGCGTGTGAGCAACTACCAGAAGGCAGGCACTATCTAGTTCCTTCCTTCTCATTTCCTGCGAACGTGGACCTTTCATTTATGTTTCCTCCCTGTCTGGTCTCTGCTTCATGGTTTTTTCCTGATGTAGCTCTTTATTTCCAATGTAGCAATAAGAGTGGAAATAATCAGTATTTCTATTACAAGTAACCAATTGGAAGGTCAACTGTAAAAAACTAAAGAACGCTGAGGGGGCGCGTGCACTCTCGGGCTCTCCGGGCAGCTCTGTCTCACCACCCGCGTTCGGTGCTCTGGAACCGCAGTGTGTGGACTGGATCGGGACGGCCGGTGGTCAAGGACAGGCGAAGGAAGAACGAGGACCAAGCTGGTTGCTGATTAGTTACCGTTTATTCAATCTTCAAACTTTCTCATCTCCCGCACTCCCAGCTCCGGCCTCTCTCTGGATCTACTGCTCAACTGCTGCCTCTCTCTGGCTTCTCTCTCTCCTCCTACTTGTCTCTCCCACCTTGCCCTCTAGGCTACAACCAGCCAAGTAGCCAAATCAACATAAGAAAGCCCTTCCTGAGGGCAGGGCACTCCAAAGCCCTTCCTCACTCTTAAGGTTTTTTTCTTTTCCTTAGTCCAGGAACTTATTAACATCTCAATACTAGTTATTTTTGTATGGACATAGCAAGGGATACATTGAGGCTTGCAAGGCAGCTCTCCTGGCAACATCTTGCCACAGGCTCAGACCACAGCACTCAGGCCAGATTAATCATTCCTCACCCTAGCAGGGTCCAAATCTAGTATCACTGTTTGGATCATGACAGCATTTGTCCATGATCAAGCTCTTAACTTATAGTTAAGCATTAGGCACTTTGGCCAGGCCCATCTCGATTCCAGGGTAGCACACAACTCACCGCTTGCCCTGGGTCCTTCTTGTCCCACGACGGGACCGTGCTTTGGGGGTGCTAGGAAGTAAGGGCAGCTGAGGCTTAGGTCAAGAGAACAGATGCCCTGGAGGAAAATATCATGTAGAGTCAAATGACTCCCAGGTTACAAAAGCATAACATTTGTTAAGTCTTCCTATGTCCATACAAAAAGGACTTGCTCTGAATAAACTATGCAAAGGACTCAAGGAGAAGAGAAAAACATTATTTACAAGTCAACAGAACACCAAGAAAGAAGCTACAAATAAACAAAGAGAAATAGGAGCACTGTAATGGGAGTAATCCAATAAACCTAAACTACTGAGGCTATGTTATCCTACAGTCAACATTGTGAATGTCAGGTTATCCAAATTCTCAGTGTATTTCAAGCTAAAACCATAATGAGGATGCTCTGTTAGCTCTGTCATTTTGATGGTATTACTGGGTATGCATAAGAAGAAGTTGGGATTTTTTTTTAATTCTTTAATTAGTGAATCACCATGAAGGTACAGATACAGATTCACTCATTTTTGAGCTTGTTTTTTCCTCATACAATGTTCGCAAACACATCCCTCCACCAGTGCCCATTCTCCACCACCGATAAGCCCAGTATCCCTCCCACCCCCCCAATCCCATCTCCCCACCCCCACCCCACCCTGCCTCTGTGCCAGGGCATTCCCTTTTGTTCTCTCTCTCCAATTGGGTGTTGTGGTTTGCAATAGGGGTATTGAGTGGCCATGGTGTTCAGTCTCTAGTCTACTTCCAGCACGAATCTCCCTTCCCAGGCGGGATCTCCAACCACGTTTTAGAAGTTGGGATGTTTTAAGACCCAGAGAATAAGTGCCTGGTTTGTTTAGACCTCACAGAATAATATCTGACCATAAAACTCAAACTTCATGTTCAGATTCAACCTACAGACAATTTTTGAGATCAAAAGACAAAAGATTTCAATAACTAGGTAATCAAGAATTTAAAAAAGAGAAATAACTCTAAAGTTAAATGTTTTTTCAAGTCTTCAGTTTAGCCAACAGTTGTGTCATTGGCACTTACTCTACCTCCACTGTTTCTGTCTGACTTACTAGAAAGGGAAATAATAGCGCATTCGATAGGTGTTTTATTTATTTTTTTTTTTCTTGATGACAACTTTATTGCAGTGTAAAACATGAGGAAAACACAAGCAACTTGAACAAAGAAGTTTCTTTTTCCTATATAAAAGAGGATTAAAATAGGTGAAATATTGAGATAAGACATACAATTGTAAAGTATAATGTAAAAATATTTACAGAGTATTTTCCATTACTTATTATATAAAAACAAATAAGAAATGTAATTAGATAAGACAGGGTTGGATAAAAATATATACTCCAGGAAGTCTATGAAATTTGAATTGGAAATAGAAAGTTGACTTCTGAATCAACTCCTCAAACATGTCAACAGCATAAACTAAACAAGCAAAGAATTCTGGCAACTATCCACGTTTCCTTAATTCTCAGATCTTCTACCTCTCAGCCAGCATAATAAGGGAAACAGAAATCAGTTCAATGGTTGATCAGCTTAGAAACAGTTGGGTTGAAAGGATTAAAAGGGATTTTAAGAGACATTGGAAATGATGTATATGTCTCTTATCTTAGGAGTGCAGATGTTATTTTTGAGTATTCAAAAATGTAAAAGAGTATTAAATCATATACTTTAAGCATGTATCACTTATCATATATCAATCACATTTCCATAAAACTGTTTACATAGGATGTATTTTCTAAATAAAAATATATGAAAATGAAAGTGAGAGAATATGTATAGAAGGATGTGAGGGAGGAACAATGAGAGAATAGCAGAAAAAAGAAGAGGTAGAAACGGTGGCAACTGGTTAAGCTGACTGTCTTATCTTGATGTCTGAAATTATACAAACACAAGTATAATTTGAAATACGTATGTGAAAGCATTCTAAGAAACATGAAAAGGCTTAAATAATGAAAATGAGTTTTTATTTTTCTATTTGTTGAACATATGACTACTTTATTTTGATTTTATTTGGATGTGTCAATAACGCCTCATATGAGATACTTCCTAGCAACATATTTTATTTTATTTTTTTTTATAATTTATTTATTTTTAATTAGAGAATCACCGTGAGGGTACAGTTACAGATTTATACACTTTTGTGCTTATACTTCCCTCATACAAAGTTCGGGAACCCATCCCTTCACCAGTGCCCATTCTCCACCACCCGTAAACGCGGCGTCCCTCCCACCCTCCCCAATCCCATCTCCCCCCCACCCCACCCTGCCACTGTGGCAGGGCATTCCCTTCTGTTCTCTCTCTCTAATTAGCTGTTGTGGTTTGCAATAAAGGTGTTCAGTGGCCGCTGTGCTCAGTCTCTAGCCCTCATTCAGCCCGCAACTCCCTTCCCCCACATGGCCTTCAACTACAATGTAGTTGGTGTCGATAGGTGTTTTAGTCTCCTCAACAGAGAACACTGGTGCACACTAAGTCTCATATAATGTGTATAACATGATAAATGACATATAGGTAAACTCATAAAATTTTTTCTGTAACTTAAAAGGGACCATTCATACTCCTGCCCAATCCTTAATTACTTTTCAAATTATACCTAACAATTCTAATCTAAGTTAGCACCCATCACTTAAAATTGCTCTCTATTTTCCAACATTGTTCAAAGTAATTTTTAGTGCAGACTTTTTCCTGGATGAATTGGATGAATGAATGACATGAATCCTTTATTTTTTTTATTTTTTTTTAATTACTATGGCATTTCATCCCCACATAAGCATTTTTTGGCTCAAAATGCTACACAAAAAATATGTAACTTTAACTTTCATAGGTTGAGTATATTTACATTTTTATTACTTTACATGAAACTTTCGCCCTCTCGGAGAGCCTGGCAAGCTACCGAGAGTATCCTGCCCTCACGGCAGAGCCTGGCAAGCTCCCCATGGCATATTTGATATGCCAAAAATTTTCAGTAACAATGATGGTTCTTATTCCCCTGATCCCGACAGAGCCTCCAATGCGGCACTGTTGGGAAGGACGAGTAAAGAGAGACGGCAAAAATCTCAGGGCTAGGATGAATGGAGATGTTACTGGCGCCCGCTCGAGCAAATCAATGAACAACCGGATGACAGTGATACAGTGATACATGAACAATAATTTGTATTATAAATAGCTATTTATATTTATGAATATTTATGAAATTTACTTAAATTTTTTAAAATTTTATTTTAATGAATCACCATGAGCTACAGTTACAGAATTACAAACTTCCGTGATTACATTTTACTCATACTATGTTCAAGTACCCATCCCTACACCAGTGGCCATTCTCCACCACCAATATTCCCAGTAACCCTCCCGCCACCCTCACCCCTTCCACCCTTGCCTCTGTGGCAGACACATTCCCTTTTACTTTCTTTCTCCTCTGGGGTGTTATGGTTTACAATGTAGGTACTAAGCGGCCATCAGATCTGGTCCATAGTCTACTTTCAGCATGCATCTACCATCCCAAGCGAGCCCTCCAACCATCCTTTACTTAGTGGTCCCTTCTCTTTCCCAGCTACCTTTTCCCCCAGCAAGTGAGATCAGCTTCCAAGTCGTGGAGTGATCCTCCTGGCCCTTATCTCTACTATCCTTAGGTGTCAGTCTCCTGTTATGCTACTTTATATTTCACAAATGAATGCAGTCCTTCTATGTCTGTCCCTTTCTCTCTGACTCATTTCACGTAGCATGATACTCTCCATGTCCATTCACTTATATGCAAATTTCATGATTTCATCTTTTCCAATAGCTGCATAGTATTCCATTGTGTAGATGTACCAAAGTCTCTTTAACTAGTCATCTGTTCTCAGGCACTTGGGTTTATTCCAGATTCTGGCTATTGTAAATAGTGCTGCAATAAACATACAAGTGCAGATGTCATTGCTACTGCACTTTTTTTCATCTGCAGGATGAGTCTCTTGCCCGCACGCCTGGCTGTCTTCCTGGGGGCCCCTCGGAGGGGATGGGCTCCAGCTTCCCTCCCCACCCCGAGTAGAGCTCCCAGTGGCCGAAGACCACCGGAACCTAGCTACAGCCATGCTGGAGGCCCCTCTCCACACGTTCGGACAGGCCTCATGCATGAAGGCACCGGCAGAGGAACCCAGGTGTGTGTAATCCCATCAACGGCCAACATCCAGAGAGAGACTTAAAAGCAAGCTCTCGGTCGCACGATATCATGTAGCCTGTTTCTCCCTCTGGGAGAAACTGGCAATCTTCTGAGAGTTTGCTGCCCACATGGGACAGCCTTGCAAGCTTCCCATGTTGTATTCATATGCAAAATCCAGTAACAAGCTGGATCTCATTCCCCTGACCCTGAAGAGCCCCCAGTGCAACATCCTTAGGAGGGCCGAGTCGAGATGGACTGCTAAGATCTCAGGAAATGTTACTGAGCCCACCCGAGAAATCGGTGATTAACGGGAATTTTGTGATCGTGATCGTGATTGCAGGATATATTCTCATAAGTGGTATTGCTGGATCACATGGGAGCTCAATTTCTAGTTTTGGATGAATGGCCATATTGTTTTCCAGAAAGGCTGAACCAGTTAGCATTCCCAACAACAGTGATGTAGAGTCCATTTCTTCCCACATCCATGCCAACACTGGTTGCTTTTGTTCTTTTGGATGTGTGCTAGTCTCTGTAGTGTGAGATGATATCTCATTATTGTTTTGATCTGCATCTCCCTGATGATTAGTGATGAAGTGTATTTTTTTCATTTTCATGTGCCTTTGGCCATTAGGATTTTTTCTTTGAGAAAGTTTCTGTTCAATCATCGCCACATTTTCTCATGGTATTGGATGATTTTTCCTTATAGAGTTCAACCATTGCCTTGTGTACCCTTGATATTAACCCCTTGTTAGAGGGTTCCTGGGTGAATATCCTGCCCCATTCTTTTTTTTTTTTTTTTTTTTGCTTTTTAGGTCACACCCGGCAATGCACAGGGGTTACTCCTGGCTCTGCACTCAGGAATTACTCCTGGCGGTGCTCAGGGGACCATATGGGATGCTGGGAATCAAACCCGGGTTGGCCACATGCAGGGCAAATGCCCTACCCGCTGTGCTATTGCTCCAGCCCCTCCTTTCCCATTCTGTAGACTATCTTTCTATTCTGGTCCCTGTTTCTTTTGAGGTACAGAAGCTTCTTTCTTTAAGATAGTTCCATTTGTTTATCTCTGTTTCCACTTGCTTGGTCAGTGGCATTTTGTTCTTGAAGATACCTTTAGCTTCAGTGTCTTAGAGGGTTTTGCCGACCTTTTCTTCGATGTATTTTATGGATTTTGGTCTGATGTTGAGGTCTTAATCCATTTTGATCTTTGTGCATGGTGTTTGGTAGAGATCTGAGCCCATTTCTCTGCATGTAGCTGTCCAGTTTTGCAAGAACTATTTGTCAAAGAGGTTTTCTTTGACCCACTTCACATTTCTTGCTTCCTTATCAAAGATTAGATGAAAATATACTTGAGGGTGTGTGTAAGGATGTTCAACCCTATTCCACTGGTTTGTGGATCTGTCTTTGTTCCAGTACTCTGTTTTAATTATCACTGCTTTGTAGTAGAGTTTGAGGTTGGGGAAGGTGATGCCTT